>NC_087216.1:43332642-43345142 GCF_015104395.2 Macrobrachium nipponense | reverse complement strand
AAAGAACATATGTAGATCTATCATAACGTAATATAAATTTAATTCATTTCAAACTTACTTGCCTATGATTTATTTCTGTAATATATATTTTGTACATCTATTTTATTCAAGAGTTTGTGTTTTTCCCTCAGTTTACCTCTTTTGAGATAAATGCTAGAGATCATATCCAGCAAATTGTTGAGAATTTAAAGAACCATCAACATTTGGCGCAGTGAGTAGGATTCTTGAAACCTATTTATCTAGGGTGTTGATTGTATGCATATATCTATTGTACTATTGCTAATGGTGTACTGTTTTATTCTTTTGTTAAGGTGTCAGGTGCAGTAAAGGAGGATGACGGTGGTCATGAAGTCACTTTTCCTAATTTCTTACTATCTTTCCTCGTGTGTTACTAGGTGTCAAGGTAATCTTTTAAATTGTTGCGTAGGGCCGCCGAGTGAGTAGTTATTGGAGTTTAATCTAACTATTGTTTGCATTGTTAACCAATTTCGTACCAGTTTTGTTTTTAGTGTTCAGGTCGTTTGCTTAGTCGACAAGTAAATGTAACCTTGTCTCCATTAATGTTTATCACAATGTCAATTTGTCAGTTTGACATAATGGATGTTAAACTATTTGAAAGTGCGGTGCGTTTAGTTACCAGCTTTGTTTATAAACAAGTGAATTTTGAAGAACAGGTTGATTAATATAGATCTTTATATTGGTCGCTTTGAGGAAAAGTTAAGTATATCTTAGTTTTACCAGACCACTGAGCTGAGTAACAGCTCTAAGGTTGGCACGAAGGATTAGATATTTTTACGTGGCTAGGAACCAATTGGCCACCTAGCAACGGGACCTACAGTTTATTGTGGGATCCGAACCACATTATATCGAAAAATGAATTTCTAGCACCAGAAATAAATTCCTCTGTCTCCGCGTTGGCCGAGCCGAGAATCGAACTTCGGACCATCGGACTGAAAGCCGAGTGCGAAAACCACTCGTCCAACGAGGAACTGTTCGTTTTGAGAAACTGGCCACATTTCATAATGGGAAGAATCTCTATATTCTTTAATTCTTGGATCGTTGTTGAGAGGTAAAGTACTCGGTTTATTGTAATATATTTTCTGAGATTGCTGATGATTGTGAGAGTTTAAAGAAAATCTTATTTAATGCATTCGAAAGTAAACTGTTTCTCGAAAACGTTTCAGAGACGTTTCAGAGAAAGCACCATAACATCTGACGAAAATATCTTGAAATTTAATTGTATGTTAGGTCAGTATTTAGATAAGTGGATAGAACTTTCCAATGTTGAAAAAAAATGTTGATGGTTTAAGGGTTAATAAATGTCGAAAAGGAAAACCATCCTCGGTTAAGCAGTCTAATCCACAAAACTGAAAACATTCCAGCATACCTGAAGCAGGCTCTTCTTTTGATGTTACATGTTATCATTGTGGCGAAAAGGGGCACATTAGACCAATTTGTCCAACTTTTAAATTAAACAAAGTGATAAAATAGTTCCCAAGATAAATTTAGTACTGACTCACAGATTTGAATGATGAATTATTCAGTCAGAGTGTAGAAGTTGTCTTTGATACGGGTTGTAATACAGTTGTGATAAGGGATACTTTATTACCTGCAGGAACACCACTGGGAAAGAAAGATAGTATATGATAATCTAGGGAGACCAATTTACCTTTACACTTATTTGCCATTTAGTCAAAATTTTGTTCAAGAGTAGTGAAAGCTGTTGCTGCAACAATTAAGTTTACTGATGTAATTGTTGGCATGATTGATGGTTTGAAGGAGAATGTGGATCGTGGTTTGAGTATGATTAGTGAACCTCTGGAAACGGCTAGGATTAATGTGTGTACTCTTAAGCATGATAATGATGTAGAAGACTTAGGTCTTAATTGTGTTGACTTTGCTTAACATCAGAACAAATGTAAGACTTTGAAAGACATTCACAGGTATGTTGAAATCAACTGAATTTTCCGTTAAGAATAGGAAAATTAAATTCGAAGTCGGTGACTTAATTTACCCTAAATGTATTTCAAGTATAAATGTATCTGATATTGGCACAATGCAGTTGGTTGTTCCTTTGATATACAGAAAGTTTATCATGAAGTTGGCGCATGAATCACTTCTATGTGGACATTTTTCATCTAGGAAGACTACAGATAGAATAGTTCTACTAGCCAAGGGCTAGTTTAGACATAATGTTTGTAAATCATGTCATACATGTCAAAAGTTTAGTAATAAACATGAGAAAGTTCCTACGGTAAACATTCTATACATACATTAACCTTTTTCTCGAATTGCCATAAATTTAGTGGATCCAATTACACCTGCGCCAAAGAGAGGACAAGTATATACTGATTGTTGTTGATATGGCAACTGGATTTCCAGAGGCAATACCACTTCATAATAGATAGTGTATCTGTTGCAGAAGCTCTGGTTGAAATATTTTGCAGAGTTGGAGTCGCGCGAGAAATTTGAAGCGACAGAGGTTCTCGGTTTAAATCTGATCTTATGTCTGAGATTAATAAATTACTTTCTATTAAAGCCCTTTATACTAGTCCCTATCATGCTGCATGCAATGGAATGTTTGAGAGAATGAACGGAACTTTGAAGAATAGGCTCAAAAAGACTTGCTTAGATCATCCAAACTAATGGGTTCACTTTATTAACATTGTTTAATTTACTTATCGTGAGATACCCAATGAAACATTGAAATTCAGCCCATTTGAGCTGCTTTATGGTCGGAATGTTCGTGGTCCTTTGTCCATTCTTCGTATATTTGTTTCTAATAATTCTTTTGACTTCGAAATCAAAACTACTTATCAGTGTGTTGTTGATTTGCGAAATGAGCTTCATGATACAGTCAAAATTGCTGTTGATAATCCCAAGGTCAGGGCTAAGAAATATAAATAATATTTTGACAAGAAAACTACAAAACGAAAATTCAAGGCTAATGACGAAGTAATAGTTGTGCTTCCTATTAGCACAAATAAATTTGTAATGCAATGGAGAGGCCCATACTCGTATATAATCGATGATTTACATACTAATGGAGTTTATTATTTAATTAAAGTGGGTAACAGAATTAAGATTTATCATTTAACGTTAGAATTGTATACTAGGAGAGTAAATATAGTTCAAGAATTGTCTACTTCTCAATGTCCTTCAACTCAGTTTTTTGAAGCTATTGCTGATGAACCTAATTCTCTGGTAGATGCATCTCCCAGTGAAGGCACTGACTCTGAAAATCATTTTGATCTCAATCTTTCAAAATACCTCTAATTCTAATATTAAAATTAATATTAAAATTAGTAGTTCCCTTACCACTCGACAAGTACAAGACCTTAATGACATCATAAGTACGTTTCCAGATATAATGAGCACTAATCCATGTAGTACAAACACTGTAACACATAAGATCAACATTCACACCTTTGAACCATTTAAAGCTAAGAACTACCCTATTCCAGTACATTTGGCTGATGAATTTGGTAGACAAAATGTTGAAGATGGGTATAATTCTACCCTCTACTTCAAATTATTGTTCTCCTGTCGTCTTTGTTAGAAAACCTGACGGTAGCTTGATAATTTCTATTGACTTTAGGTCACTTAACAAACTGTATTTGATGCAGAACCAATGCCATCTATCAATGGAATTTTGCATAAATTTAACGATGCTTTGTTTTACAGAACTAGATCTGGCAAAAGGGTATTGGCAGATTGCAGTGGATCCTGAATCTAGGAAGTATATTAGATTGGCAACAAAGTATGGCTTTATGGAATTTAAAGTGATGCCATTTGGTTTGAAAACTGCTTTCACTACATTTGTCAGCCTTATGCGAAAAGTTCATGCTGGATTGCCTAATGTTTCTTGTTATTTTGATATTCTAATATTCAGTCAAACTTGGGATGAACACTTAAAACATTTAAGTCTTTGTAATGTCTCGCTTACACGACTACGGATTAACTGCTGGACCTGATAAATGTAATTTTGGTTTCAAGGAAATAAAGTATCTTGGGTATATTCTAGGCAATAATTCCTTGCAACCAATTAAATTCAGGGTTGAAGCAATAGTTAATATGCCTTTGCCTGAAACTAAGACTTGACGTTCTTTCATCGGAACAGCTGCTTACTACAACAGGTTTATAGCCAATTTCTCTACTCTATCAGCTTCCATTAATGACCTCTTGAAAAAGAAAAGTAAGAGTTATTATAAATGAACTTGGAAATTTTGTTGAAAGATCTTATTTTAATGATACCAGATACAAATAAACAGTTTTATTTAAGAACTGATGCTTCCCATGTTGGCTTAGGAGCAGTTGTCTTACAGGAACATGATGGAATATTGAAACCTGTTTGTTATGCTGGTAAATACTGCCGAGCTAAAATACTCTGTAATAGAAAAGAAACTTTATGCCACCGTATGGGGAATAAATAGTTTTAAATTATTTCTTTATGGTAAAGAATTTATCTTGCAGACAGACCACATGCCAATTAAATTTCTTTGTGGTATGGAAAATAAGAAAGACAGGTTGTTCAGATTGATCTTATGCTTGCAGCCATATAGCTTTTTAATTGAATATATCAAAGGTTCTAGTAACATTTGCTCAGATATGATTAGCAGGAATGCCCAATTCTGAACTTTATGTACAAAGTTAAATATTTTTTGTACTATATGTATATATATATATATATATATATATATATATATATATATATATATATATATATATATATATATATATTGACATATCTTCTACCAACAAATATAAACCAAACTTAATAGGGGGATTTGTCTGGTAATAGTAGCGCCATATATTATTTTGTTTTTGTCAGGCAATCGCAGTGCCATCTATTGTTTGGTTTGGTGGTAGTTTAGACGTAAGTTAGAGTTAATTTTTTCCACTATTCTTGTTTGTTTTCCGTTAAGTGCCTTCAATCTTCGCTATCATTCATCTGTGATTGCCGCCTGCCACCTACCACTACAAATAAAGGTATTTGTATTTTACGTAAATATAACTAAATCAATAGTGTTTGTATAGGTTATCTAAATTTTGGTTATAGTGTGGTTGAATATAACTTATATTGTAAAGTGATTGTTTTTGTTTCGTGATATTTATTTAGTGGATTGTTTAATTATTGTTGATGGGTGGTTATAATGTTGTTTTATGTCGAGAAGTATACCATATATTCGGTTGACTTTATAATAGTACATAGTTTGACATTATGTATATATTTTCCAGGCTCCTACTTTTTCCCATTAGGATGAATTTTCTTATCTGGGGTTATTTTCGGTCTAGCCGCACAACTCTGGCTAAGTAACTATCTAGACTTGTCTACCCCTTCATTGATGAACTTGTGAAGCTTGTGACCTCGTACCAACAGTCCATTGTTAACCCTCGCTTTAGATTTTCAATAAGAAGCCATCATATTCATAAGTTGTCTTCTCATAACAAAGAACATATGTAGATCTGTTATAATTTAATGTATATTTAATTCATTTCAAACTTACTTACCTATGATTTATTTCTGACATATATTTTGTACATTTATTTAATCTTGTGTTTGTGTTTTTCCCTCCATTTAACTCTTGAGGTAAATGTAACAGATCCTGTCCAGAAAATAGTTGAGAATTTAAAGAACCATCGAACCCGCCAACTAAACAACTTGGACAGCTTTGCCTTAGACAATCAGCCATCTGGTGCATATGTGAATGCTTGTACTAATACATATTACGCAGCAGTGTATGGAGAGAAAGAGATGGAATACAACTAGATGAAGGACAGACTAATGAAAGCCTTTTCTTTTATTAGAATATGGTGAAGAATATAAAAATAAAATCAAGCAGTAGGTAGGCTATCAAATAAACTGGAATCATATACATAAGGTTAGTACGATAGGAATTACTATTCGGACATAAATCAGGGTATGATGAAGTAACTATCTCAAATATTTTGTAGATTTATTAATACAGCTTGAAGAAAACTAGGCCTTAAGAAAAATATGAGGTTTCAGATAGCAGTGCAGATTTAGAAATGCCATAGAATAAATTAAGGATGAAAAACTATGGCGATGACATGGAAATGTGCTCAGCTATTCCCGACAAAAATAGTACATGATAATGTCGCTAGAGCTCCTGTGGTGCCAGAAGAGATGAGAGACGGACGCTGGATATCGTATTTTGCGCCGATCTCAACAGCTGTTTTACTGGCCAGCAAGTATTTCATTACCGCACGGTTCCCCCTTTTCACATATAGTCAGATTTAATTTTATGTGAATAGACGCCATTCTGTATCTTTGTGAATAAGCTTGTAAATAAATTTGCGTTCTGATTAACTTTCTTTCTATATTCGTATCCTGTGTTTAAATTGGTGTTGAATCCTTTTTGTCTAGAGTAATAAAGAACCTGATCGGATCTCGTTCCGTCACACTCCCAAAAATATTCTGAACAGAAATTTTGTACATTAATCCTTTCAGACGGGGTTAAGTTAACATGATAAGCTACCTGGCTGGTTAATTATGAGTTTTCAATTTTCGAAATGACGAGAGAGAGAAAGATGTGAAGTAAGTTAAAGACTGAAAGTGTAGGTATACCCACTTGCTATTTTGGCTGACCATCTAATTCATTAAATTTGTTTTGCTAATTTAAAATGCCATAATGCTTTTCACCCCCGAAAGTATTGCAAATCTGTGTAAAAAATAACAGTGACCTAAGAGAATCTGAACAGTGCGTCTTTATTAAATAAAACAAGAAAACATTTCGCTTCACTTTCTCTTCTCTTCAATTATTAGAGGAAAAAAGTAATTAAAATACAACTACTGTGGATAGCCGCGCGTGATTAAGAATAACAGTAAACATAAAGTATTCAAGACTAGGAATCCCACTGTTTTTAGCAGTCTCTCCTCCTAATCCTACTGAAGGGACTGCATGGACGTGAGCCAAGTACTTCCTCCAATGGTAAGATGAAGGACGATAATATATCATCATGGAGAGAGAGAGAGTGGGATAGATTGATGGTCGAATGTCAGTCCCCGCCGATCCCCCGCCCCCGCCCCGCCCCTTTCCCCTCTTCCCTTACTGAGGAAGGACAGATAGTCACTTTTATGAGAACAAACATAGAGATAATATAAAGTGGCAATAGTACTGATTTGATGCAAAGATCGTGAAGAGGGACTTCAATAATATAAGTTCTAACAAACGCTACGATAATTGTAAAATATAGAGCTAAACAAAGCACACGAAGATTCCAAATATAAGCTGACGACGACAAATCCCAGTGATCATACTTTTTATCGACCAGAAGGGATTAGTTGCCGTGATCGCCCCCTCCCCTCCCCCCCACCCCCCACCCCCCCCACCCCCACCCCGCCCCCACCCCAAAAAAAATCACAGGTTACGGGATATGATATAACTTCTAATAATATTATTTGTAAAGGTGTTGATCTAGTTCGGATACAAAAGTCGTCGGTGGCGATGTGTAGGATTCCAGCTTCTTAAGCCCGGATCATTAGCACGTGATTGGTCAATCCATCCCCTAACGGGGGATTCTACCCAAAAGACGCATTCGTATATCTTCCATTTATAAGGAAAATGTCTGTACAATTCTGAAAAATATGACAACATTCTTAGTAATAAGATTTATATAAGTAAGTAAATTACTGATACCAATATGGAAACCATACATTCCAAATTGCCCAGAAAGATTCACTGCATCCATAAATGAATTGGAAAGAGATAGAATCACACGTGACGTAAGTTGGTAAATCTGATGAATGAACTGAATGAAAATGTATGAAATTTGAGACACATGGCCAAGTGTTTGGGCCGGGGACGAGGACCATGTAGCGCCGTCCGGTGCACTGATAACATACAATATGAGTGAATGTTTATAAAAAAAAAAAAAACAAAAAAACAAAAAAAAAAACTAACAACCCTTTGAAAGATGGGAGTCCATATAAAGTGATAGATGAAAACCCATGAAAACCATAGTTAATTATCTAGTCAAAAGGACAAACCAATTACCAACAGCAAATTAAAATTTGATGAGCAGGTTTTGTGTGACTTCGCGAACTTTGTCGTTTTCATGCGGATTTATGAAAATTATTATGATCAATCATCTATTTGATTTTCCTTCATATAGTTTATTAAATATCATGCTAATAATGGTAATGCATTGCATGGTACTATGTCCGATCTAACACCATATAATGCACAAATTAATAATGATTCCAGCCTTTACAAGTTTTGATATATCGTGATTCACCAAAGCATCTATAATGATTAGTTGCTCAATTCCATCTAGACAGCTAGATATACTGTACTTTGGGAACACATTAATATAATTCATCAAACTATTTGGAAATATTGCTCCCAAAATTTCAGGATGGTCGTAGGGAATCGGATATTTGAGAGCACAACACTGAACATTATTCAGCCCTAAACTGTGATATGGGGTAAGCAGATTAATGACATTATATGCATATGAATGGGAAACGAGAATGTGAACACCTTCTTCGGTAAATTAAATGAATTTGTGCTGCGGGTCAAATTTGTTTTAGTAATGGAAAAATATTTTAGATTTAAAGTTTTGTATCGCGTGGACATTAAGGTAATGCTGGGCTCAAATTTAAGGTATACAGAGAACCCACCAATGCTTCTGGATATGTGCATTTTTATGCTGGAAATATAAGTAGAAAAAGGAAATCAGCACTCACATCTATATTTTCAAGAGTGTTATGTGTAAGTAGTCCTCGTTATACTGCTAATTAGATCAATGTAATTAGGAATTCAGACGATCAATCAAAATATCCTGACATTGTAATAGACGATGCACTGTGCACCAGTACAAATCTTTTTTCATGGTGCCAACAGGAGAAACCTCTAACAGAAATGTTACGTGTACTTCCATGCAATGAAAACTTTAAAGATATTCCCTACTAACTTGAAAATTTCACCACTAATGTAGCAGTTAAGAGCAACACTACAACGAGAAGACATTAACTAACCGAGAGCCCTCTTGACAATACTGAAGGCAGTAGTCATCAAATTCCATGCATGTCATGAGGAAATTCTTTATCGGTCAAAATGGACATTTATTTTAAAAAAAACTGAGCAGCAAGAAAAATATATAAGACAGGCAGTTTTGTTTATTTAACGGATAAAAATCATGCTCTGAATATGAATAGGTGCAGAACTAATGAAATGCTCTATGGTTTTAGTCGAATTACAATTGATTTTCTTTTTATTAAAGAATATTTTGAAAAGAATGTGATCACCTTCCTAGTGAAACTGCAAACGCTTGATCTGTGAATATTCCATGATAAATTAATGCAATTTTGGGGTAAAAAGAAAATTACTTGTAATTTTCTTTTTACCCCTTGTATTACTTGTAATCCCAGCTTTTACATTGTATATTTCTGTTACTAAGTGTCTTCCCGTTGAAAAACCTCAGGATGAAACCCGTCGGGAGTATACCGCATGTCTCATTTTTTCCAAGAGGTAATTTGCATTCAAGCATCATTATTCCTGTGCATTAATAGCATAGATGGATGCAAATCGCCTCTTTCAGTCCGTCTGTGCTCTGTTTCCCATCACAGATTTTGCAGACGCCCTCACATAAGCCTTTAATTCCAAAGAACACAGTCTACTCGGTTTCGCCGTGAATATCGTAATTTGGAAGTAGTAGATCGACTGTTTGATGATTTTTCATTGATAGTAAGGCAGACATACATTGCATATAATATGTAGTATGTGTAAACATGCGTCCTGTTAATCATTTAGGGAAAGTTATCCCCCAGACCCCACCGGGCCCCATAATAATCTCCAATGTCAGGCCTGTCTAAATGAGCGATAGATATCGCGAGGGTATCACGTCTCTGCTGCAGCCAAGATAAAGGAAATGTTTTCCATAATGAATTCAGGCAACACTTCCCTCGGTCCTTCCTATCTTATCCCTGCAACACTCCTGACACCCTCTCCCTCACGTATCTTATCTACGCCATGAATCCTGCCAGGTGATTTATATTATCCAACAAAAAAAAAGAAATAAAAAAAATATGGGGTCAATTTATTATCATCAAAAATCAAAAATTTATTCCGCCGCAATGGTTCCATTGAGTTTTCTGTATTGATTATTATAAAGTACGTTATCTTATTTCAGCCTCTATCAGTTAGTTTCTACAGTACATTTCAAATTTGATCATATCGATTCAACTGTTGTTATTTCATAACTTTTCGTTCGAATAAACGAAAATATCAGCCTTTACTGATAATGTTTAACGAGCGTACGAACAGTGTGGCAGAGATTATTAGTGTTCTCTCCTTTCACTTGAGAGCACAGACATTTTGACTGGTTTTTCTAACGATCACAGTTTCACAATTTTATATAAAATAATTTATTGCAGAGGCGGAAGTCTTTGAAAAATAAAAGAGAGAGAGAGAGAGAGAGAGAGAGAGAGAGAGAGAGAGAGAGAGAGAGAGAGAGAGAGGTTTTCTTCATTGGTGGTCGTTGGGTCCCTAAAACTTTGGCAGACATCTTTGTCACCCCCAAAGGAACAGATCCTTTAAGTTTTTCCTTACTTAAGATAAAAAGAATAGAATGGAAGAAGTTTTGTGTGCCTTACTTCTGTATTTCCGCTGAAGGGGAGTTTATTTTTATCTCCAAAATTTGGCCGTTTTTATGGTTTCTTCCAATATTTTCGTCTACTTGGGCAGGGAAGCGGGAAAGATTTTTACTTTTCATTATTTTCTGTAATAAGAACAACAGTTGACATACTTTTTTCTGTGTTTTCTCTGTCAAAGAAAATTGTTATTAGGCCTTTCCCAGGATTTTTCTCGACAAATAGAATTGCTATACTTTTATATTTAACATTTTCTCTGACCAAGACAGAATAACAGCCATTCATATATGCTGAATATTTTCCCTTACCAATTCAGAAAAATGTCAAGACTTTTACTCAAGTAATACGTGAATAGTACAACGTGTGCGGACTTACTTGCCGCTAGATAGAATACGACGCAGTGATAACTACCTAAAACAATCCAGTCTCAAAACAGAGAAAAATGAAGACAGTAGGAGTGATATTAATATGACGCAAAAGTTGACCTAAAAGCCATTTCTCTGCTGCTATTCTAGATATTCTCTTTGAATAAAGGGGGCGATCGTTGCATGCATCCTCTAAGAAAGTGATAGAAATACCTTTTAAGTCAGTAATGGCTATAGGGATCAATGAGAGTCAAACTTAAAAGTGTTCATTTTTTGAAGGGTGAGAATCCCAAAAAGTAAATCACTGAGACAAACTACAGACACTAATTTACTCATTTGGTCAGCAGAGTCACCATGGATTTTAACATAATATGCCCATATCCATATATCTATGTCCAAGATTCAAACTCAGGTCCTCTTTCAGATATGACCAGAGTGCTACTGTCACACCATACATACATCCATACACACACACACACACACACACACACACACGTGCACACATTTGTATATATATCATATATTACCACAAGTTTCGACTTTATACCCAAGCCATTGACGAAGGACTGATTCATTAGAATCACAAATATATATATACTGCAGAGACAGTACTAACGAACATACACGACCGTTAAACACTACAGGTTCCACACTGACAGGTGTCAAGGTAGGAGTGGCTTCAAAACTCATTTGGGTATAAATCACAATATATTTCAGATGAATTTACAGACCATAGGAGACTACAAATCCACACCTGACATGTGTCAGGGAAGCGGGGTTTACGAAAATCACAAGTATTGCTGCCCCGTACTGTGTTTGAAAATATGATCATCCATTTTCCATGCATTCCTGCTGTCTACCTTAAAATTGAAACATTTTACAAATTTCTTTTGATATTATACGATAAAGTTTATAAATGAACTTGATTTAATTTTATTGTGGTGTTTGCAATATTCACTAAGGTAATCTTTCCACTCTAGTGGTATTGAGGCTTCAAAATGTATTCTTTTTTCAAGATTTCTTAAGTATATTTTTTTTAAATATCTTCATTTTGATATGCTTTCCGTAATTTTGAAAAGATGTGAGTTTACAGAAAAAATCGATAGTCTTTTGGTATGATAGCGCATATTCAGAAATGAATAAAGCCCAGTTAGACAATGTATATAGTGATTTTAATAGGAAAGTGAAATAGCTATTAAAATTAAACAAAACCCTTATAAAACAAGTGTGTGGTGTTCCCATCACTACCATATATGTATGGCACAATAAAAAACCGACAAAACAAGATTTCCTGCCAGTCTAGTTATTAGCTCAATTAGTTCCTCATCTTACAGTCTAGTGAAGTACCTAGTGGATATTCTTAACCCATTGGTTGGTACCCTCTAATGACAACAAGAAGAATGTGGACCTGATGGATAAACTAATTAGAGAACACAGCTGGATACACCATATTTTAAGAACACTAATTGAACTGATTAGATTATGTGTAAATTTTAATTTACCTGCAAAATTTTGGTATC
>NC_087216.1:43320347-43332142 GCF_015104395.2 Macrobrachium nipponense | reverse complement strand
TGCAAAATTTTGGTATCGCACTGGAAACCTTTATTGCCAGTGTTAAGTAACTTATATATATATATATATATATATATATATATATATATATATATATATATATATATATATATGACTGGTAAAAGTGTTCTGTAACAACAGGAATTCCATCTAATAAAAGGAGCCCATAAAAACACCAAAATGTAGAGAGAAAAGTACTATATTTCAGAGACTGCTGTCTCTCTCTTCAGGTATATGAATGAGAAAAGTTTACAGAAAAGGTGGTATTTATACCAAGAGATTCGTCCACAAGTAAGCCAATTTAGGTCACCCCCGCTGATAATCTTCCTTTAATCTTCTTAAGCGTTGGTTGAATGAACACTGCGTCGACGATGTCGGATGTCCAATTCCCTTTTGAGATGTTCATTTACCTGCTTCTCTTTTATTAAGGCCGATTCCATCATTTGACTCTTGTACCGGCAGTTGCTGCTATAAATTACATGTGACATATTCCAGTTTATTCTATGGTTATGTTTATTTATATGATTGAAAATAGCCGAGTTCTGTTGTCCATACCTAACTGACCGTTTGTGTTGTATTAATCTCTGGGGAAGTGATTTACCTGTAAATCCGATGTAAGATTGGTCACAGTCCTGGCATGGGATCTCATATACCCCAGAGTCTTTGGGCGATGTCTTTTGTTGGACGTTAATCAGGGATTTGGCTAAGGTATTTGGGTAGGTAAATCGCAAAAGGGTTGGATTTCCCAAGGGTGTGAGTTACTCTCTTAATCGTCTCCAGGTGGGGAATTTTTATTTTATTGTTGGGTGTGTCTCTGGTCTTGTCTTTAGGGGGTCGGTAGAAAATTAATGGACAAAGACTTCTACCTCGACAAAATCAACCAGCTCCTTAGCGACACAAATACTTACGAAAAACTGACGAAAAATCCCCTCCAGAACGTTCCCACAGAATTTTTTCGGAAAGTAAGATTAATTGGCCAAGACAAAAAGAGTATTGAACTATTAGAGAAATTTAAAATAATTAATCCTAAATTACCCTACTTTTATGGTCTTCCCAAAACTCACAAAGACAATCTTCCATTCAGACCCATCGTTTCATGCGCCGGAGCTTTCAATTACAAAATTTCTAAATGGTTAGCTGGCCTCCTTTCTCCTTTTTTAGGCACTTTTTCTCCCAGTCACATCAAACATTCGGAAGACTTTTGTCACAAATTCAGAGAAGCACATATACCACTTCACAACATAAAACTTTTAAGCCTTGACGTAGACTCCCTATTCACAAAAGTACCAGTACAGGACGTTCTTCAGTTTTTAAGGGAAAAATTATCCCCCTATTCAGATCATTTCCCTTTGGCACTTGACAAAATAATAAAGTTAGTTGAATTATGTGCATCTAATAACGTATTTTCATTCGGGGAATCATTCTACAAGCAAAAATTCGGGTGTAGTATGGGTAGTCCTTTAAGTCCTATTTTAGCCAATCTGTACATGGAATACTTTGAAACTACAGTAATAAATGCAATAAAACCCAAAAACATGCTGTGGATGAGATACGTGGATGACATACTAACATTTTGGGATAATAAGTGGGGTAATTTTAATGAATTCCTCTCAAAATTAAACGCATTAGTGCCCAGCATCAAATTTAAAGTTGAATGGGAAACAGACAACAAAATTCCTTTTCTTGATGTTTTAATAATCAGAGACACGACAGAATACAAATTTACCATATACAGAAAACCAACGTTCTCACTTTCATATATTCACTATTTTAGCTATCATGACAATACCATCAAGATAGGTCTAGCTAGCAACCTATTCTTAAGAGCCTTACGAATTTGTTCCCCAGATTTCCTGGAAAAAGAATTTGAACTAATTCGCAAGCAACTTTCATCTTTAAAGTATCCTGACCATATAATTGAGATAGCAATTAAAAAAGCAAACGTAATTTTCTACCGACCCCCTAAAGACAAGAGCCAGAGACACACCCAACAATAAAATAAAAATTCCCCACCTGGAGACGATTAAGAGAGTAACTCACACCCTTGGGAAATCCAACCCTTTTGCATTTACCTACCCAAATACCTTAGCCAAATCCCTGATTAACGTCCAACAAAAGACATCGCCCAAAGACTCTGGGGTATATGAGATCCCATGCCAGGACTGTGACCAATCTTACATCGGATTTACAGGTAAATCACTTCCCCAGAGATTAATACAACACAAACGGTCAGTTAGGTATGGACAACAGAACTCGGCTATTTTTCAATCATATAAATAAACATAACCATAGAATAAACTGGAATATGTCACGTGTAATTTATAGCAGCAACTGCCGGTACAAGAGTCAAATGATGGAATCGGCCTTAATAAAAGAGAGCAGGTAATGAACATCTCAAAAGGGAATTGGACATCCGACATCGTCGACGCAGTGTTCATTCAACCAACGCTTAAGAAGATTAAAGGAAGATTATCAGCGGGGGGGGTGACCTAAATTGGCTTACTTGTGGACGAATCTCTTGGTATAAATACCACCTTTTCTGTAAACTTTTCTCATTCATATACCTGAAGAGAGAGACAGCAGTCTCTGAAATATAGTACTTTTCTCTCTACATTTTGGTGTTTTTATGGGCTCCTTTTATTAGATATATATATATATATATATATATATATATATATATATATATATATATATATATATATATATATATATGTATATATGTATATATATATACAGTATATATATATATATATATATATATATATATATATATATATATATATATATATAAAGGTTTTTTGCCACAAAAAAACATGAAAAAGCGAAATAGCCGAGTACTTTCGATCCTATTCGGACCCTTTACTGAGGCAAACTGATTTTACAAAGAAACACCATAGTCAAAAGAAGGCTTAATATACAAATTGACACTACCAGATTAGCCATAAGGGCGATTTTCACTCTACAGAGAGGAGGAGTCGCCATAGGCTAGCCACACCTTGAAGGATACCCGCAGTAAACAAGTGATTCTTCCAGAAAACAGTACATTTTGAAAAAACAAAAAATATATATATATATATATATATATATATAGATATATATATATATATATATATATATATATATGATGGATATTATTTTCTTTTGAAATATATAACATCATTACAAGGGATGTTGTATACAACATTGTTTGAATTAGAGGACTATTCTTAATTAACATATTTCTTAAAGTATTGGTATATTTAGATAATAAATTAATTCCGGACTATAAATTATGAGAGCTCTGAGGTACATACTGGAAAATGTTGACTTCTTAATTTGTTTAGCATGGTTAGAGTACAAATGAATTTAAGACAAGTTATTCGTGGTTTCCTATATACTTTAAATCTAAAATTGGTGTTATTTCTAATAACTAAGACATTCAAATATGGTATACAATTATTTTTTTTTCATATTCTATTGTGAATTCTGTGGATGATACTAGATTATTAATAGTGTGCAGGACATCAGGAATATTTACATTTTCTTTTAGAATACGAAAACAATTTCATTGAGCGCATGAAAGGAGAAAACCAGAGAATTTTACGTTGGGCTCTCCAATTGCAAGAATTCTCGGATATAAACTTGATCACGACTTGGCTCCCTTCTCGTCTCTTCAATTATTGATTTGCGTGAGGATGATTATGAATGTGTGTTTAGCTTGGAGTTTGGTTAATAGTTCCTAGGCTTTCTTAGTGAGACATTTAATTGGTTTGTCTATTTTTTTCTTAACCCAAAGGATAACCTGTAGTGACATCATCATCATTTATATTCCTGTAAAATGGTATAGATATGTTGATGATATTTTAGCTGTTCTGCCTGCTGGTATTGATGTAAATGATTTACTCTCTAAATTAAATAACCAGGTACCATCGATTAAGTTTACTCTAGAATTGGAATAAGACAATTGCCTCCCTTTCTTAGATGTTTTGGTGCATAGAGAACCATTTCAATGTAAATTCAGTATTTATAGGAAACCAACCAACAACTTAACTTATGTTCATTTCTATTCAGGCCACCATCTAACATCAAAATATCAATTTTTTTCTTCTATGTTTTTACGAGCATTGCGCATTGTCAGTCCCGATTATTTGGATTAAGAAATTAAATACATAAGAAAAGTAGGGAAAGATTTATGTTATCCTTCACATATATTAGATATTTGTTATAATAAAGCCCACAAAAAGTTTTATAGTGTAAGTAACACCGAGAAAGAAAATTCTAAGAACATTCTCAGTTTACCTTATTTTAACGGAAATTAGCTTAATATCATTTGCAATCTAAATAAAAAAATCACAGGTAGGTATCCTATCCTAAAAAAATCCTTGTATCTTTCACTAAAAACAAAACACCTTTTTCACACCTTTTAGGCTTCCCTACCCCTAACAACAACAACAAGCAAGGGTTCTTCCTCACAATATCTTAGCTCACTGAAAAATTTGTTAAACTTTCATTGTAAAAGATGATTTCAGCATATTAGGCCAAAAAACATTTGCCTATTCTTGAGTCACGGTTTATTAAACAACTAGTCCCCCAGTTAAATATCCACACATCCTTTGCTCAAGTTTACCTTAGAGAAAGTTAATTCAGGTAAACTTGAGCAAAGGATGTGTGGGTATTTAACAGAGTTACTAGCTGTTTAATAAACAGTAACACAAGTATAGTCAGTTCGTGAGGATTTGGTTTTTGGCTTATTATGCTGAAATCACCTCTTACAATGAATGTTTTACAGATTTTTTAATGGGCTCTGATATTAGAATATTCGGGATTAGAGACCCTACCACCAATACGAAAACTTATTCCCCGATTGGAGTCGATTTTGACCTTCAGTAACCTTCTCTTGGATCCAACATAAATCCCAGAGTCACACTTATGGCAAGTATACTCATAAACCAAGTTAGAGGATATAAAATGGCTTAATCGATCCTTGTGGTTAAAAAAAGGAACCAATTGTTAACGGGTTTTTTTTAATTAATTTTAGATTAATCGCACTATCTGTGGATAATTTGTACAAAACGTTTTCTAAGAAGAGTTATCGTATAAAAAGGAAAATTTGGCGTAAAAGTTTAATTTCGGAGACAACAGTTAATTGTTTGTTAAGACAAATTCGGGATTTTTTTGATAGTTTACGGGAAGCAGTTACTCATAAAATATTCCGAAAGAAAATTAATTCGTTAATGGTAGGATTGTCAGTTCAATGCAATCTAAAACGCTCTGAGGAGGAGAGTAAATACAGAGTCAAGTTTAAAATTGTAAGAACATTAACTGTAGGAATTGCATATGCTAAAAGACTCAATATCAAAATCATTTTTGAATACGGCGAAGGTGTCATCAATATACCTAACATAAAACAGTAGCCCACATGAAAATGTTGGAAAAAGTGGGAACCAATGAAATCCAGTGGAAATATCAAAGGCAGCAAAATAGTCAACTCCAGCATAGTTCTTTATTTCTACCGTTTCGTAATATTCTCTTTATTACACCATCGGGGAATCTGTTGAATAATGATTCAATTGCTTTAAAATTTACCATATAAAAGTTTTTAAATTTACAAAGAAAAAAATTCACTGAATACAATACGGCTAATAAAAGTACAAATCAAAACTAAAGACCTCTAACTAACCTCAGGAAGGAGAGAGCAAAAGACAGAATGCTCAAGGGAAAGTTAACCCAGGTAAAGCTGAGTAGCGGAGGTCTGGGTATTTAACAGTATAATCAATTTAACCGGACTGTCCCGATTTTTGCTAATTTAAGCTGAATAATCTTTATACCAATCACAGTTTTACGAAAAGGCTACCAGCTCTCTGTTGAATATGGAAATAGGGAGTAAGCAAATAATAATGGATAAACGTAACGACCAATCTTGTCTCAAGGATGAAGGTGGAAATAATTAAATTCTTTTTCCTTTATAAAGATTTATTTTCAAGAACCTTTTAAAGAAAATTTTAGATTATCTTATTTTACTCGTACAGGAAAGGCATTTCAGGAAACTGATAGGTTTGGGTATTGCTACTCCTTTCATAACAATATTTTCACTTTTCATACAATTACTTTTACTCATTTTTTCATGACCATTTTTCACTTCAGATCTTTGAAAGACACTTAAGGGTGCCTCTACGAAAAAGAGCCTTTGCTGGTATAGTGCCAGTTCAATTAAAGATAACGGCAGCAACAACCCCTGGCTTCATTCACCTTTCAGCAAATTGTAGAGAGAAGTACCGAAATATGAAGGAATAATTGAACATCGGACAGCTGTTATGTAATTTACTTGCTGCTACAAAGAAACTCACTTGAGAGATTGAGAAATTACAATACAAACTCAGCGGCATGAAGAAATGGCCATTTGTTCACTGAAGTTTGAGAGAGGGTCTTCTTCAGAAATAATAATAATATTTCGGAAGAAGATCCTCTTGGAAACAACATTCATTAAAGAGGATAGCTATATGGTTTCCGTAGAGTTTGTATTTCAGCTCCTCAATCTCTTGAATGAGTTTCTTTATAGTAGCGGTAAATTATATAACAGCTGTCCAAAGTTTAATTATTCTTAACATTTCGGTACTTCTCTCTACTATTTGCTGAAAGGTGAATGAAGCAAGGCGTTGTTACTATTGTTATTTTTTATTAAGCTGGCACTATACCAGCAAAGGGTCTTTCTCATAGAGCAGCTGATAAGTGTCATTCAATGATCTGAAGTGAAAAATGGTCATGAAAAAAATGAGTAAAATTAATGGTGCGAGAAGTGAAAATATGGTTATAAAGGGAAAAGTTCAACAGGAAGGATTACAAACCTCCTTTAAGCGTAAGGCGCCCGTCCACAGAAGAGGATTACTTAATTGATTGTGAGTTATGTGGCGTCACAAACCACAGGAGAGGAAGAGTAATAGTAGCGAGTCCTGGTGAGTCATAGATGGCCAGTATGGAAGAATGAAAAAAATTAACTGTAAAGAAAAGGAGAAAAATAAAATGTCCACGGAGATTCCATATCACATTTAACTTACTTTCAAAGAAAAGAAAACAATGCATTGATCTTGAGAAGTAGGTATTGATGGAAGAAAATATTAATTAAATATATTTAGCAATGGAAAAAGCATTTTTTTTTTTCATAACTTGAAGGTAGACGTGCGGTCATGTTTGTCTCACGACGAGAACTCTATCCTATATGAGTATTTAATTACTCTTTTCCCGTGTTGCCCCTCAAAGGAGGACTGCAGAATGTATAATTAAGTATGTTTTGTTTTTTATCTCCCTTCAGTAAAGAGACAAAGGGAAGAGTTAATAGCTTAAGTGGAAGTAGAACAATAGTTGAAGTAAGCAGTCGTTAGGCATTAGACAGTCGAACGGGGTAAGGTAAAGCATTGGAAGGACAGACAGGGCAACTGCCTGAGTGCTGCTTGCCGAGAGTCTCGTCGGAGTCGAAAGGGAAGCCGGGAATGCCATAAGTTTGTTCAGCCTTCTTTAGGAACTGCGAAAGATGATTATTTGCACCCCAGTTATTCTACCCCAGTTATTCTTGTATGAAGTTATGTAGGAAAAGCATGGTTGCGGTTTGGATAGTCGGGATTTTCCATGTACTATACTCTCCCTAGGTCGAGGAGGGATCCGGGATGTACTACTGTGGCAAAGACAGTTGCAGGATGATTTTGAGGTCCGAGATGGGGGTTAGAGATAGGTGGAGGAGAAGGTAAGACATTGGCTGCAAGTGTTTGTGTCTTTCTCCGGACAGGAACCTGACGATGCTTCCACGGATTGTCTGGTCATTTCCAGCCATTTCTGGTCAATGAGTCAATTGCCAAGGTACTGGTAGAGGTACAGGTGCTGGAATAGGCCTTAATGGATGCATCTTAGCTTTTCACTGTGCAATACAAGCAAATCTTCCACTGCAGGCATTTGAACATGCATGTTGTAGTTCAGAACAGTTGGGGCACTTGGGCATGGTAGGTTCCCCTTTCTTGAATTTCTCCAGACAATTTTTTTGTGGTATTTACTGCAGATTCCACAAATCATGAGCACTCCATACTGGTTTTGGTGATGGCCATTACATTGGGAATGAAAAAGCCTGAGAGTCTTTGGTCTATATTCTCCTGTAAGTATCCCCATTTTCCGAGCCACCCTTGACTTGGAACGGGTCATCTGAAAGTAGCTAGCACTTCTTTGATGGTGCTTTCTGTTTGATTACATATCTTTCTGTATCGATAATGTGTGTCAGGTTCTGTAGAATTTCCAGATGGAGGTCGACAGGGTGCAACCAAATGAAGACCTTGTTTAACTTATTATTTGTGTTAATAGCTTGAAATCTGTGCTGGCCTTTAGGAGGCTGGTTGCTGCTCTGTCCTTCGGTTTGACTGTGAATTCTCCACAATGATTCAGTTGAACTGTCAGGTTTAAACCAGGGTTGCTCTTCTCAGGGGCAACATTTGTAATGGTGGAAATTCATAATAAGATTTAGCTGGTGCTGCCACATTTTTTCCGGTGATTTTTTTGGTTTATGGAGGACGAGCTTCGACAGTAGAATAACCAGTAGGAGGCAGTCATCATTGCATCTAACTCTCCAGGTATTAACAAAGTAGATAAATGGCGAATTCTTAGACCATGAACTTCCAATACAGCTGTAATTATTGTCACTAATCAGTGGGGAAACCCTATTACAGAAGATTGAAGCCAGGGGTATATTTATGCCATATTCATACCCATAAGTGGGCTTACAGAAATTTTTGGTTGTCTGCAAAACTTGGGTGAGGCCCTATCCAATTGGTTGGGAGGGGAATGTTCATCTGGGGAGAGTCTGGAGACGGTGACTGAAAGGAGCTGCTTAGCTGGGTGCCAGATTTACCACGGCCTGGGAGTTTTTTGGACAAACTCCTAGGACCTGGTGCCAGCTAATCAGTGCCTTCATCTTTCTGTAAGCCCGTTTGCGCGTATGAATATGATATAATTGTACCACTGGCTTTAGGTTTTATGTAATCGGACCTGCCTCTCCTCGCTAATTAGTGGTTATAGCCTTTATTCTTTGGGCAATTATATGGCTTTATCTCTTGACTTTCTACTTTTTTGTTTAATTGTTTTCAATGGCTGGAAGTGTTAATAGTTGTGAGAGCGACTTGAGGGGCACATATGACTCATTGCACCTTGACACTGTGGTGATGGCTCTTGAAAGGAATAATCCTCATATCAGTATCATGGTAAGAGCAAACAGCTCCCTGTGATTCCTCATCTGGAGCTTCCTCATATTGCTGATGCCAAGAGGAATATAGCAAAACAATAAGCTTCTATGCAGAAGATCCTAGCAATGATCAGAGGACCAGTTCCAACCCAAGTATGGCTCAGAATATGGGGATATTTCCTTACAGACGAATACACTCCTAAGCCTTTCAGGTGCTACCATTGTCAGTGGGTATGGCCTTCACTAGGACCTTTGCTGGGTCATTACTTGAGTGCTCAAGTGCCCCAACTGTTCTGAACCCATCATGCTTAGTTGAAATGATGCAGTTCCCGATTACCTCTTACAGTTGAAAGCAAGATCCAGTCTACCAAGAATGACACCAATATCAGTACTTACAGCTAGACCAACAGTAACCCCAGACCCATGGGTGGAAATAATAGGACAAGCAATGGAAGTTGCAACAGTTTTATGCTAGGGGAAAGACCATAAACAAAACAGCCAACGCCTACAACCCCTCCTCATTCTATCCCTAACCCTGACGCTAAACCTCAAACCTTTAAGTTGTCCCCACAACCGGCAGTGCTGCACAAAGTCGTGGAGGTCATGGGCTCAAGGACTTGCTCAGCAAAAGCATGGCATTTCCAGTCCCGATGATTTTCTCGGCGATCAGGACCGTGGTAGTTGTTAATCACTCTCACTGAAGTATTTCCTTTCCCTGTTCGGCCTACTAATGTGTAACGACCAAATATTTCAACTTTTGCTCTATCTTCCACTTAAGCTGTTACCACCCTCCTTTATGGCATACTGAAGGGAGATAAAACCAAGCATAACTATATACTTAAATTCTACTGTCCTCCTTTGAGGGGCAACACAGGACTAGAGCATATAAATACTATGAAAGCACACAGTTCTTCTTGTGAGATAAACATGACTACACATCTTCCCTCTAGTTATGACAAAAAAATTTCTTTTTCCTTTACTAGATAATTTGTTCCCTTTTCCTCCATTGATCCTTACTCCTAAAGATGGATGCATTTTTTTTCAAATCAAGATAAATACAGCTTGGAATCATTTGAACATTTTATTTTTCAGCTTTTTCTCTTACAGTTTTTTCTATTTTTCTTTATTGCCCACCTACGACTCTCCAGGACTCGCTACTATTACTCGTTTTCTCCTATGGAAGGACACCTTAGGGTTCAAAGAGGTTTGTAATCGTTCCTGTTGAACTTTTCCTTTCACGACCATATTTTCACTTCTCACGCCATTAATTTTACTCATTTTTTATGACCATTTTTTTCCTTCAAATCATTAAATTACAATTACGGGCTGCTCTATGAGAAAGAGCCTCTGTGTGCATAGTGCCAGCTCAACCATAAACAACAACAACAACTGGCTTCATTCGCCTTTCAGCAAGTAGTAGAGAGAAGTACCAAAACGGTAAGGAATAAATGAACTTAGGACGGCTGTTACATAATTTACCTGCTGCTAAAAAGAAGCTTATTCGAGAGATTGGAAAACTAATATACACTCATCGTTATCCAGGCGGCCATTGTTTATAATAATTATAACAATAATCATAATGATAATAATAAAAATACCAAATGAATACAAGAGAAGGCATGACACTGTCACCAAAACCTTGCACCTGAAAATCTACAGATTAAATAGTTTACCATGTACAGACAATTGTTATAACCATACACCCGAAAAGCTACTGTAAAATTCAAAAACTGAGATACTCATGGACTAAAAGTGAGGACTTCAATTGTGATACAGGAAAGATGAGCAACCCTAACTATGGTATATGAAGAAATGCAGAAAGTATCTCGGATACCAGTAGCTATACAATGGATACAAGAACCAAAGACGTAAGAAGAAAAAGAAAAGTACTTATATCTGAAGATAGAGAAAATGAGACTTCCTCATGTTGAAGTGGAAGAAGTACTTATCACCTCGGAGCACCATGAGTAGTCCCAAAGGACCTCCGGAGGAACCAGGAGAGGATTGGATGAACAAGCCTCGAACCGGAGTCCCTTCCGAAAAGAGTACTGCTGGCCACAACAAGGATAACTGTGAGATTACAGGGCAGTAGGGGTCAAATCCCCAGAGGGTTTGGGCACAGTCCAAGACTGAATACCAACCTAAGGATGTTAGGAGAATAAAATAATAATAATGACATGAGATCAATGATTATAACAAAAAGACAAAGAAAAGAATTTTCATAAACTAAATATAACAACAAAAGGAAAAACTATATCAAAGTAAATAATAATGATAATAATAACAAATGATAATTAAAGTAAACATAAGAACAACAATAAGACAACGAAGAAGAATGTATAATAACAATAAAAAGGGACAATATTCTTAAGAAAATATATGACTTGGTGTAATTAAAACCGAGTAAGGATTTTGCGCCCTCATATGCGACCCAAGGAACCCACAATGACCTCGTTCATTACTTTTAATTTCTTCTTATGGGTCTCTCTTAGCCAAGATCAGACCAGCTATTATTTATCTAATTAAGAAGTGGAAGAAGAAGAAATTGTGCCGAGAACGCATCGTTAGTAAGCGGGCCAACGGCCCTCATAGTCTGAAG
>NC_087216.1:43312847-43315347 GCF_015104395.2 Macrobrachium nipponense | reverse complement strand
ATTTCAAACGAAGCAGGGTCTATACCTACAAATTTTCTTAGCCCGTTAATCCATCGTCTTCTTTGCCTTCCCCTGCTCCGTACGAAATATCTAGATTCCTATTCTGTTATTCTTTTTCGTTCGTCCATTATCTGACATTTTCCTTATATGTCCTGCCCACGCCTATTTATATAATATATATATATATATATATATATATATATATATATATATATATATATATATATATATCGAGCTACAATGTCCTTTAATATCTAATTCGCTCTACTCGGAATTAATATTTTTTCATATATGCTTAACCGAAAAGGGAATTTTTTTCTCGATAATAGACTTGCCGGACCAGGGCGCGAACCCGTGGATCCTTTCAAATCCAGGAACGTCAGTGAAGCTTTTCCTACTACACCACCGCAAGAGGTAGAGCGAATTAGATATTAAAGGACATTGTAGCTCGATATATGTATATGAATCACGGAAATGTGATATGACTTTTATATATATATATATATATATATATATATATATATATATATATATATATATATATATATATATATCGTAGAATTCTCCTTGGTAAAATCGACTTGGGCATCACTTGCTCACTCATACACTTCCGTAGAAAGTTAAGTAGAAGTTTCAGTTTGTGAGCTTTGATATGAGCATTGGAGAAAGACTTCACGAACAGAACAAGGCTGGGAAAAGTACAAAAATTACGTAGAAGTTGGGCGTGGCTTTCATTATGATTAAAAAATCAGAGTAGATGCACGTGACTTCATGACATAAGCGAATACCACAGGAAAAATAATGGAAACCAAACGCAACATCTAGATATATATATATATATATATATATATATATATATATATATATATATATATATATATATATATATATATATATATATAAGCGAATCCCACAGGAAAATGATAGTCAGAAATCCAAGCGCTTTCGTCCTTACTAAGACATTGTCAAGAAGCTAATGAAATACTATTGGAGAGAAAGGTCTCAGGTACACAACAAGATCAAGAATACTTGATGCTTTCATAATGAAAAAAGTTGTAGATAAATAGAGGCAAACCAAAATTAATACATTCAGTTTTTACATGTTTTAGACTGTAAAGATACTTTGTAATTTCGGTTAGGGTCAAATCTGTTTAGGTTTGTGACCGTGTGATATCCGATAATCCTGGATTATCGTGCTTTTAATTTCTACCCTTTTGACAATTTACCATCTGGTATTCTGAGCTTGTTGTGTACCTGAGACCTTTCTCTCCGATTGTATTTCATTAGCTCCCTTGACCAAGTCTTATTAAAGACGAAAACCGCTTGGATTTCTGACTATCATTTCCTGTGGGATTCGCTTATTTATGAAGTCACGGGCATCTACTGCAATTTTTTAAGTATATATATATATATATATATATATATATATATATATATATATATATAAAGGTGATGCTACGGAGGAAAATGAAAAGACAAGAATTGCCAAGATCTATCGGTCTACACGACCCTTTACTTGAGGCACAACTGATATAGCAGAGCAAAAACATAGTACAAGTAGGCTTAGTATCCAAACTGACATTACAGGATTAGCATAAGGTCCAATTCACTCTACAGAAACGAAAAAATGCCCGTGGGCAAGATTAGAGATTTTACAACAGCCACCCACACTATGGAATGTCGGCATCGAGAATTAAAGCATCAGCTTCCAGATACAGTGCAAGGAACAAGCACTGTATTATATCGATGCCAGGGGATGGTGCAGATACGGAGATAAATACAGATTCATACACAAAATGAATAAATATGAAGACAGAAGATCAAATGTATTGGAAAAGTTGGATTTTTTAATGTCAGAATTTCAGGAAATGAAGAAAAGAACAACATACCAGAACAGGTTAGAGACATGGGAAAATCCTTATTATCACCCATATTAAATGATGGGGATAACACGCAAACCATCATAGTGATGAATGCTCAAGGTTTTGTTATGAGTACTCAAAAAGAAAAATAGAATTCCTTGAAGAACTAACCCAGACTGAAAAAATAGATATAGTGAATATAAGTGAAACCTGGTATTCCCAAGAGACTGGTAATGATGATCAGATAAAGGGGTTCCAAACTTATAGATCAGATAGAAAAAATAGGAATCAAGGGGGAACCACGATATATGGGACAGACATAAATCAAGGAAAAATATATGAGAAATATAGTAACTCAGAATGTGAATTAATAGCGGTAGATTTTGAATCTGAAAAATTAGTGATCATCGTAATATATAGGCCCACTAATACTAAAGAGTTTGACATAATAATAGAAAAATTGGATGATATATGTAGAAATCACAAAGACTGGACTATACTCCTATCCGGAGACTTTAGCTTTCCTTTTCATAGATTGGAAGAACGAATAGGAGTTTGTGGGTTGTATTTAATTTTACCTAATAAATAAAAAAGAGAGTAATAGTAGTGCAGAACATAACATATTAGATATACTACTA
>NC_087216.1:43297847-43307847 GCF_015104395.2 Macrobrachium nipponense | reverse complement strand
TTTAAACCACTGTTCTACCGACGTTGCATTTTTATTTTTTTAAATCAGAAGAACTTATACCCCTGTTTCTTGATTATTTTAACTCAAAACATCAAAATATTGAATTTACTTCCGAAGTAGAGAACAACAATGCTTGTGAGTAAACACAGAGATAACACTTTTTCGACGTCAGTCTACACTCTGTTAGGACAAACAGGCTTCTACCAAAACCACCATTCAGTGCCCTAAGGCATCATGCAGAAAACAGTTTGTGTGTTTGTCTGTGCTTAGAGTCATGTTCCATTCTCTCTACACTTTAAAGTTGAAACCTTCCGGTAGCAACAACGAGAGGTCCATGGAGATGTGCTGTGTTTTTAATTCTTAGTTTGTGTGTTTTGTATGCCTTCATTATACAGATATTCATTTTTTTAAGTTGTTCTGTTTCGGGTTTTGTTATTTATTATTATTATTATGCTTGTACATTACCTCATATCTTCTTCCTCTTTCCCAACGTTATCCCCACATTTAGGGTCGGTTGCCTGATGCGCCATCTCTACTGCCTTCTATCAAAGGTCTTATCCTCCACCAATATCAGGCATGGTTTAATACTTGGCAAAGGGGTTTTTACGACCGCATGCCCTTGCTGTCATCAACCACTTATTGGCGATAGGCCTCGCCTTTGACTAATAAGTGTCGTAAGAAACACAGCGAAATATGATGCAATATTCCGTCGAGATTCTTCTAAATCCTTCCCATAATCTCGGGAGTCTGTGATGCTCGCTGTAGGCCCCGCCCC
Source organism: Macrobrachium nipponense (assembly GCF_015104395.2). NCBI lineage: Eukaryota > Metazoa > Arthropoda > Malacostraca > Decapoda > Palaemonidae > Macrobrachium > Macrobrachium nipponense. The sequence goes on along the minus strand of NC_087216.1, from coordinate 43,307,072 downwards.
CAGAATGCCGTATAAATACGATGGACGAAGTAGAAGAAGGTAGATCATCAGTTAGTCACAGAGTAAGAGATCATCATTAAGAGCCACAGATCAGATTATCAGTGAGAGATCAGCAGCAGAGATCATCACAGTGAGATAAGAGAAGAAGGACGAAGGATCAGAGAGAACAAGGCGCTTGAGAGTTGGTCGAATTCTGGTCAAGTCGTCGTCAGGAGTAGACGACCGAGGCATTTCGACGTAAGAGCAAAGACTTTCAGAGAAGAAACGTTCTGCAAGAGGTCTAGAGAAGTTCCTGCCCTTCGAGTATCAAGAATAGACATCATTTTCTGCAATACAGAGTCAAGAAGACATCTGCAATCGCAGTTCTTCTTTTGTGAAGCCATCGCTTCAAGTCGCAAAACTGACCAGCAAGTATTTGAATTACCTCACTTCTTCCCCAGTTCACGCATTGTAAGATTTTGCCTTTTTTATGTAAATAGGAGGCAACATTCTGCATTTATCTTTGTTAGTGTGCTTGTAAATAAACCTTTGCTGTGTTAGTGTTTCTTTCTATATTCGTATCCCAGTTTCAACTGTTGGTGTTGAATTCTTTTTGTTTATCATAGTATCGAACCTGAAGCGGACCTCTCTCGGTTCGTAACATTGTGGAAACCTTGCTTAGAATAGCACTAACAATTTGAAACAGGGAGAATATAGAAAGAACCAGGATGAGTGAGATGGTTAAAGAGTTTATTGAGTCGGGTAAGCTTCTAGGTCTAGAGGGGAATGATCTCCATGAGTATGTTGAAAAGAAAGAAAGAGAGAAGTATGAGAGAGCTTAAAGAGCGGCTGAGAGAGAGGAAAGAGCAACCGAGTGGGAAGTGCAGCAAGCAAGAGAAGCAATGAAAATGCAGCAAGAGAGAGAAGCAATGAAAATGCAGCAAGAGAGAGAGATGTTGGTAATGCAGCAGGAAGAAAGAGAGAAAGAATGTATGCATGAGTTGGAAATTGCTCGGTTAAGACAAAGTACTCGTAACAGTCGGACAGGCGAGAACAAAAACGGATGTGCAGACTTAGGTTAGGTATGAGTGCAGTGTTGAATTTAGTACCAAAGTTCGATGAGGAAGATGTTACTACATATTTCATGTGTTTTGAGAAGTTAATGGAAAGAGTAGGTTCTCCTAAAGAAATGTGGACTTTATATTTACACTCAGTTTTGAGTGGTAGGGCGCTTACTGTGTATAGTTGCATGTCTAAGGAGGAATGATAATTATATATCGTGAAAGAAACTGTTCTTAGCCCGTATAGGTTAGTACCGGAGGCGTACCGTAAGAAATTTAGAAATTTGGGAAAGGATGAAAATATTACGTATGTAGAATACGGTAAGAAGTTAGAAAGGCTGTTTTTTTATTGGTTAACTTCTGCTAAAGTCGAGGATTTTGATGGTTTGAAGAACTTAGTTTTGTTAGAAAACTTCAAAGATAACGTATCCCTGAGATTAAGCTTATATAGAAGATAGGCGAGAAGTATCTTTTGCAGGAGCAACTAGGCTAGCTGACAAATATGTCTAACTCATCATTGAGTGTTAGTAAGAAACGAAATGATCCTTCATCTGGTAGAGTACAAAGCAGTAAAGGTTTCAGTTCTAGTAATAGCAATGCGAGTAAAAGTGACTATTCCTGTTATACATACGGAAAACCTGGTCATACGTCTAAGGCTTGTAAGAGTAAAATGGCATCTAGTGGCTCAGAATTAACTTGTTTCCGATGTAATGGGAAAGGGCATTTAGCAAGAAACTGTGCAGTAGAAAGGAAGGATGGTAAGAAACCAGTGTCTCTAGTTAACCTTTCGTCAAGTAGGAATGATGTGATGAGAGACACTAGAGAATTTTTTGGTGAATTTGTGTCAGAAGGCGTAGTTTTCCTCTCTTGGAGGAGTATATTCAAGAGAAGTGGTCTTGCTTCGAGACACAGGAGCTGCTGTCTCACTGATTAGGAGAGAGAGTGTGCCAAACAGGGCAGAAATCAATATGGAAGAGAAAGTCATGTTAGGTGGATTTCTTAACACTTGTGTTCTTTGTCCTTTGTTGAAGTTGAACTTGGAAAGTCAGGTAGTGTCAGGAGAAGTGACATTTTGCCCGTGGATCCCGTCGTGTTGACATTATTGTCGGTAATGACCTAGCTTTATCAAGAATGTGAATCCTGTTGTGAGGGATATTCCGGTGCCTGAAATGGTAGTAACTAGGTCAGGATTAGATACAGACATGCACTACGGTCATAATTTGTTCATGGGTTCGAACGAGAGTGAGTTCGTGGATTCGAACGAGAGTGAGTTCGTGGATTCGAACGAGAGTAAGTTCGTGGATTCGAACGCGAGTGAGTTCGTGGATTCAAACGAGTGTGATAGAGGTGGCTAGGTTGATCTTGGCATGAGTGTGGCTGAGAAACCTGACTCTATCGTTGACAGTGATAGCCAAACGGAAGGTGTAGCTGTCGAGAGTAACATAATAAAGTACCAGTATCTAGTACTAGTTACGGTGATGAATTAGGCTCTAACATTTTGGATAAGGATGAGCTAGTCAAGTTGCAGAGAGAGGATGAGACACTAACCCGAATTTTTTAATGTGAGCTGGATGATGATCTTGATGATGTGTGTAAGGAAACTTTTTGTTTAAAGGACGAAGTTTTGTGTCGTTATGTTTGACCTACGTCAGGTAGTAAAGGGGAAATCACCGAACAATTAGTGGTTCCTAGGAAGCTTCATGAGCTAGTTTTGAAGTTAGCAAATGATGAGCAAGGACATTTAGGAGTAAATAAAACTTTCAGGGGGTCTATTAGTAGGGCGTAACTTTTGGCCTAAAATGAGAAGTGATGTGAAGAGGTATGTTTTAAGCTGTCATGAATATCAAATTGCCGGGAACCGTTCAAGTAATTCCATTAGTTCCGTTGTGTGATATTCCTTCAGTAGGCGAATCTTTGAGAATGTATTTATCAATATGGTTGGACCTTTGTCTAGAAGTAAGGGTTAGAGCAAGATTACCAGAACTAATCTTGAGTATTATAAAAACAATTTAAGAGATGGTTAGCAACTAGCGAAGGAGAACGGGAGTCAAGGGGGGACTAAACGGAAACATGATCTTAGAGCGAAAGAGACAAATTTCTGTGTAAGAGATAAAGTTTTAGTACTAGTCCAGAAAGAAGGTTCCGCTTTACCTTATAAGTTTGAAGGTCCTTTTTCATTGTGAGAGGAGAGGGGAAATATACACTATAGAATTAATATGGGTAAGAGTAGAGCAAAGTCAATGAATGTAAACTTGCTTCAGAATTATAAAGAACGCCCCGTACCTTGGCCATCGCCATTGTTCGATGTGACAGTGTTACTGAGAGAAATTAGTGTTGAGAAAATGCAAGAGGAGTTTTTGCATTTCAAGTTTTAATCAGAGTTCAGAAAACGGAAAAAGTAAGAGGAAAGGATAATGTACTAGCAGGTAGCCTCTAGAGATTTTGGTTTTTCTCAGAATGAGTAGCCTAATGACCGTTTTTCTGTTTTGGCACGAGTGGTTGAGTGAATGGAGAAGTATTAAAGCTTTATGCAGAATTGTTCCCCTGCTGTTTAATTCCTGTTTCTCTTTAGAAAAAAAATAAAATCAGTGATTTCATTTTTTTCTCTTTTTGGGGAGACGTGTAATGGTAATTGCTGGTAATAGCAAAGAAAGATAAAGGGAAAGGAAAATGCATCTTCGAGAAATTCTGCATCAAGGAGGCATTCGCGCCCGTGTTGGAGGCGCCTGTTCTCACGGTTGTTCTGGAATCGTCGGGCGTGGTTTTGTGAGCGCAAAACACGTGCCTAAGTGTCGTAAGAAACGCAGTGAAATAGGATGCAATATTCCGTCGAGATTCTTCTAAATCGTTCCCATAATCTCGGGAGTCTGTGACACTTGCCATAGGCCCCGTCCCCAGAATGCCGTATAAATACGATGGACGGAGTAGGAGAAGGCAGATCATCAGTTAGTCACAGAGTAAGAGATCATCAGTTAGTCACAGAGTAAGAGATCATCAGTAAGAGCCACAGATCAGATTATTAGTGAGATATCAGCAGCAAGAGATCATCAGAGTGAGATAAGATCAGAGAGAACAAGGCGCTTGAGAGTTGGTCGAATTCTGGTCAAGTCGTCATCAGGAGTAGACGACCGAGGCATTTTGACGTAGAGCAAGACTTCAGAGAAGAAACGTTCTGCAAGAGGTCTAGAGAAGTTCCTGCCCTTCGAGTATCAAGAATAGACATTATTTTCTGCAATACGGAGTCAAGAAGACCTCTGCAAAGGCAAGTTCTCCTTTTGTGAAGCCATCGCTTCGAGTCGCAAAAACTGACCAGCAGTATTTGAATGACCTCACTTCTTCCCCAGTTCACACATTGTAAGATTTTGCCTTTTTTATGTAAATAGGAGACAACATTCTGCCTTTATCTTTGTTAGTGAGCTTGTAAATAAACCTTTGTTGTGTTAGTGTTTCTCTCTATATTTGTATCCCCATTTTCAACTGTTGGTGTTGAATTCTTTTTGTTTGTCATAATATCGAACCCGAAGCGGACCTCTCTCGGTTCGTAACAATATATATATATATATATATATATATTTACATATTATATATATATATATATATATATATATACATTTATATATATATATATTATGTATATAATATATATATATAGAATATATATATATATATATTATATACATATACATTTATATATATATATATATTATATATATATATATATATATATATCATATTATAGTTTAAAATATATATATATATTAAAATATATATATATACAATAATATAATATATATAATTAAAATATATTAAAATATATATTTATTATTATTTATTAATTATATATTATAATTATAAAAAAAAAAAAAAAAATTTAAAAAAAAATATATAATAAATATACACACATTATATATTAAATATAATATTATATATAATATTAATATAATATAATATAATTAATATATTAATATAAATATATATTAATTATAATAATATATATTATAATTATTAAATACATAATATTAATTATATATATATTGTATATAAAATATATATTTATTCATATATATATTTATATATATATATATTTTTTTTTTTTTTTTTTTAGGTTTTTGGGTTAGTTTGGACGAGGGAATATTAATGAAATCTTAAAATTTGCTGTAAAGACCCCGCCACGTCTCCCACCCAACTTTAAGGTTTAATGAGTAAGAATTAAGGCGCTTTTGACTTTACCTTGGCTTTAAGAAAACTTTTTAAATTAGTTTGATGTCGGCCAAAGGACACCAGCCATTTAAATTAAGTTCATTTACACAAAATGTATAGCCTTAAGAAAACAAACTGAATTGGGCAGATGAGCCTGTGGGGGAGGGGCACAAAAATAACTGTGTTAAATTTATTTCTATTATTTAAAAAATGGCAAATTTCGTTTAACGGGCTGCCCGATTTAACAATGAAGAGGATGGGCCGCATTCCGCCGAACCCATGGCAAGATTACTGATGATATCTATTCCACGGGGCGCCGGGCAAGGAGGCAGAAGCACGAATTTCAGGAGAGCATGGAAATCTTGGAAGGGCGGGGATTCCAGGTTACAATCAACCATAATACAAAGATTTCTCTCACAAGAATTATGGAATAAGACCCTATGAAGTGGGAAATTTATCAATCCAAAAACTTATTCAACAACAATTGCACGATTGGTTGGTGGGCGGGAGTTAACTCCTAAATCTTTTAGTTGAATAGCTCACTTTAAATAGCTTGAAACAGGTCACAAGGGAAGCACGTTGGATTGCTAGGAATGGAACAAAGGCGTTCTTAATAAGAGAAAAGGGAAATTTGTATATGGGAAAAATAGTTGAGAGTGGCTTTCGTCTTTGAGAAATAGGGACTGCGGTTAAATTTTGCAACTTCTAGATGTGACCATTAGATTGGGTGTGCATGATTTGCTTGAGATTAGGATGCTGACTCCAGCCAAGCGGAAAGAGGGAACAAAGTGGGCTGAACGAAGGCCAGCCTGCCAGTCACAGTCTGACCGGCTATGAGGGACTAGGCGAGATTTGAGGAAAAGCTCCAGGGGCAAGTCGGCGGGTCATTTCACTTCAAGCAGGCAGGGCACCGGCAATTTGTGCCTGAAAGGTGCAAAACCAGCCCAAGCACAAAGTTTGTGGGAGGAATAGACTAAGCTAAGACTAACCTTAAAGGGCCCAACCCAACCAACACCCAGTTTACCCCTGTGATTCTGCCCTTTTTACTCTTGTGGGTAATGTACCCCGATGGGATTTAACGGACTTTATGCCCCCCATGGCGGGTATCTTCTACCGTTTCACCCCTAAAATTTTTCCCCAAGTCCTACAATGTTGGGGGCTAAAACATGGCTGCTGCTTCTAGCTTAATTTTAAGTTTAAAATTACTGGCGATGCGAGGGCGGGTGCATATTTCCCAAGTCTGGGAAGAGTTTAGGGATTGGGGAAATAAAATAAGGACCAATCAAAGCGCGTGGAGCTGATCCAATTGGAGCGTCACAAGCCCACGCCTTTTTAATCTCTTCATCCTCAGTAATTAATTCCATTACCGCTGCCAGTCACGATGCCGAAAGAAAATACTTTTCTTGTTCAATTTTCACAAGCTTACGGCTTGTATGAACATTATACCATTTTAAATCAGATATATTTCTTAAACATAAATGGCAACACTTACAATTTAACAACAAAATTATTTCTTCAAATTTGAGGATAACATCCCATGAACATTAGTATGCATGTTTTAAAAACCATTTATAAAGGGTTGCCGAATAAACTCCTGGAATGAATCAAAACAATATAAAAAGATTGGTAAAAATGATGGTATCTGACCCTGTTTTGGTAGGGGAAAATTAGAGGAGGGAGTAGGCTTAACTTTACGGATTTCTATTGACATATCTTTATTTCGTTAAGTAAATACACATTACTTGGGCATTGTATAAAAAGCAATATACCTGGTCATAACTATGGGCCAATGAACAGGAATCAGACTGATATAGTCCCTACTATTTACAGGGACACAGTTTCAGCTTCAATTTCATTAAATTATTTTTTTTCAAGGAGCTAAGTGTTGCCCTTAAGGAAACCTACGGGTATTGTTTTTTGGTGATTCTAAGTTAGGCCCTAATGTAACCAAATAAATACAGATACGTGACAAACGTCATCCTGTCAGTAAGGCTAATTTCTGAATACGCAGGTTGCATTTTCAAGGTCTACTTGATAAGCTGTAGTAAAAAATTGCCTTTTTGAGGTGGATTCCGTTTCATAAAACCTGTTCCAGATGTCCTTACCTGACTGGTCCCCATTTCCTTGTCATTTCATTGTGTACAAATATATAAAAGTTTTAACTTTTTTTGAAAATTTTTTGCTTTTTGATTTTTTTACTTTTTTCATGACATTGTGTACAAACAAAATAAAAAAGTGTATTATAACATTCAGTATTGATTATTTTGGCAAAGCCTTACGGGATTATTTTGCTTAAAATTTCAATTGTGTACAAAGAAAAACCACGTGAATTATTTAATTTATTTAATATTCTTTGCAAACATTTCGTACTTGGTTCATTCATTGTGTGGCAAAGAAATCACCTAAATGAGTAATTTCATTAGTATTGTTAAATATTTTAGCAATTAATTAAGGAGTACAGAACACTACCTGTTTTACGGTAGTTACAGTAGACTTTTTACTAGCTGAACTAGAGCAGAATTAATGCATAAATTTATTAGAACTTACGATTATTGCTTTTAAAGTAAATACGGATGACACTTTTTTCCAAACTCTTTCAACAGAAATATTTTTAATGCAAAATGTTTTCAAACACGTAATCAAATTAAAACTAGGGATAAATTGGTAGTATATGAAAGTATACGGACCTATTTTCATCCAGGCTCACACTCAATGGCCGGAAATTGTATGCCTTAAATTAAGTGCATATAATTATTCTTTTTACATAGATTTTGTTTTGGGCAATATGCCAAGCACTGGGGCAAACTAAACCCATTCAGGCGTTTTGGAATTTCTTGAAACGGATATTGACAAGTAAAAGGTTTGGAAAGGTGTTACAGGAGGAAAACCTCAAAGTAAGTTGCACTATGAAAACAATTGTTGGGAGAGGGTGGACAATAAGAAATTGGAAGAAAGAGAATATGAACGGAGAGGTAACAGTTAAAAATTGAATGAAAGGTGGTTGCCAGCTAGGGGCCGAAGGATGCTGCAAAAGAACCTTGAATAAATGCCTACATTTGCACCAAATTGTTACATAATAACATTTTATAAGCCTGAAACATAACAGGCCAGTGAAAACTCTGAAATAAAAACGTTCTTCCCCAGGCTCCATGCTTTTTAAAAACCGTTTATTTTTCCAAATTCTTAAGAATTCTTTGATGGAAGTTCGAAGTTGCTGCGAAGTTTCTTGGCCTTCCTGTCTTGGTAGTCTTTGTAGTGCGTTAATTACAGGTCATATACCAATCATTTTTAACCAATACCATTCCAAATTTTAACCATCTTGTATATTTTTTTATCCATCCCATGCGTTATCGCAACTCTGTCTTAAATGGGTCTAAACAAACACCATTGCAGTATTATAATTTAGCCACAGCCACTTTCCCATGAATAAAATTGTTTTTTATGCAGTCAATATCGACTTTGTGAAGCAAGGAATTAAGAGGGACTGAGCGCACTCATTACCAAGAGGGAGAAGCCAATAACGCATGAATATTATTTCACGGTGTACTCTCATTTGAAGAATACTATTGTTTTGTTTAATAGGTGGTTGCCATTATGTTTCGAATATTATCTGACTAAAATGTAATTTATGGTCAATACAAGCAGAAATTTAAATTGGGTAAAATGGGGAATTTTTTTTTCTTCGGCCATTGTGGGACTTGGCAGTAATGGCTTATAGAAACCGAGTGTTAGTTATAAGGGCGTGGCTTGAGACGTCCAAGGATCATCTCCAAGCGCTTTGATTGGTCCTAATTTTCCCACCCATCCCTAAACTCTTCCAGACTTGGGAAATATGGCAGGGCGGGATGAAAATCGTTAAAAACAATATTTGTGAATATATGTACATATTGTTATAGTCAGTTTTCCACATGACTATCAGGTTCATTATGACTCATTAGATGGGACTGGAATGGACTGCAACATGTTAAGGAGGGAGTAAAAGAAA
>NC_087216.1:43288135-43297347 GCF_015104395.2 Macrobrachium nipponense | reverse complement strand
TTTCTTTTACTCCCTCCTTAATATGTTGCAGTCCATTCCAGTCCCATCTAATGAGTCATAATGAACCTGATCGTCATGTGGAAAACTGACTATAACAATATGTACAGTGATGCTCAAATCTCATGCGACATGTTTCCATAGGATTTCGTTCAAAATTCATTAACTGGCAACCTAACATGCTCTATATCTATTATTTCAATGCGGAAACGCGATTATTGAATACAATAAGGTCATAATATGCTTCATAAGAGTGAAAACTGTCATATATTTCAAAACTGTAAGAAAATGTCACGTGTAGCAAATTTCAGAAAAATCTTTCGAAACATTTTCAAAACTTTCGTTCACACATCGCTGAAGCATTTGACCAAAATGAAGTTATCATCAAGCATCAGCTCAAATGTTAAATAAAAAAAAACGAAAAAAATTGTCATAGCATTAACAATGTTTCAAAAGCAAGCATAAAATTTTAACTAGTTTTATTTGACTACTTTTACACCTCAGTGCTGAAAAAAAATTTAAAAATGTATATACAAAAGTAGAATGCGCCCACCGATATCAACGTGTGAGGGGAGCATGTTTCATGGATCATTAGTGTCGGTGCAACAACAACCACCCACTGTAACATAAGTAGGTCTACACTGACTAGCGACAATGAAATTATCTTGAAAACATTTACTTTATATGTTTTAGAAGAATATTATGATTTTCATACATAATTATTTGTTATAATTCTTAAATATTTCAAAAATGATGGCATACTTGCAAATATTCGCATAAGCAAGTATTCTTTTGTCAAAGCCAAGATATTGTTCCTAGGCCTAGGTGTTAGATTTCTTTACTTTACACTTAACAGTCGCATCTCTTTATTAACAATTTCTGGCCAGAAAGCAAATGAGGTTATCTACACATTCTTGCACTTCAAATTACCTTATGAAAGAATAAATTATACACCAAAAGCGAGCAGAAGGAATTTTAAGAAAATAATGTTTAAAACCAGTTGGAAAACAAGTGTTCCATACGTCTTGATAGTTAATACTTATGATATTTTGATTAATAGCCATCTTCTCCATATAATAAAAATCAGCAGCATCTTTTATTCCTCAAAGAACAGGTAATCTTTGCAAATAAAAACATTAGTAACAGATTACATTTCAGAAGACTTAGAATATCTTTTAGGCCTATGAATCATTTTGCAACATACAGCCAGCTTAAACGCATTCTAAAACTTCAACATTCAAAGAAAACTGGTTGTAATTCATATTCTATCGTATTCATCAAAGAACAGGTAATCTCTAAAAATAAATTCATTAGTAACAGATTAGGCTACATCTCAGAAGGCATAGATTATTTCTTTAGGCCTATGAAACATTTTGCAACATACAGGCAGCTTAAACACAGCATAAACTTCAACATTCAAAGAAAACTGGTTGTAATTCATATTCCTACTTTGAAAATGTTGTCATGACTGTTGAGCTTATTAGGTCTACTGTCATAATGCTACAGACATACTAGTTATGTTGACCAGTCCGAGGAGCATGTTAAGTGCGCTTTCATTGATGGCACCGCTAACCTTATCACACCGCACTTTTAACTAAGCAACGTAAAAAAAAATCAGTTCAAATCACACAGATTACGAATCATACAAATGCATAAAAGGGATCATGTTTATATAACCATAAGGAAAATAGGGCTAGCTGCGAATTCGCAAACTTGTCGACATGTATGACATTATAAAAAAAAAAAAAAAAAAAAAAAAAAAAAAAAAAAAAAGTTTAACACTACTTGGCAACGTCACGTTGAGTCTGAGAATCTGGACGATACAAAAAGAATCATGTCGCATGAGATTTGAGCCCCACTGTACAGACGGCCAACAAAGAATTGGCGTAGTTTCTTAATTCATTGTTCGTTATGGAAATATTGCCATATGCAGGTGCCAGAATATTTACTTAACAATAAATAAAATTTCCTTTTAAAGGTGCTATACTTGAAATAAATGACATTAGAACTGGAGTAGACTTATTCAAAACATATTAAAGATTGATTATTTTGCAAATTAAGGAAAATATATACCGATGGGTCCTACGTCCACGATTTCTAATTTTATTTTCAACTCTAGCTTCGTGACAGCGTTCCGAAGATTTTGAAGTTGGCTTTGCTGCCGCTCGAGTCTTGACTCAACATATCGTACTGCACTGGGGTGTTGTCATTTCGTCTCCTACAGCCGATAAATAATACATTAATGCTTTAACATTCTTCGAAAACGATGTTTAGTTAAACTAATTTTGTCCTTTGATCAATAAAATAATTTGCATGACACGTTTAGTGAGCCTAAATTGGACTTCTGATTTTCCCACATGATAAGCCTAGGTCTATTTTCAGCAGCATACTCTCTCGGATACGTAATATTAATGAATATTTAAATCGACAATATATATGTATATATATATATATATATATATATTAATCTGCTTTATTTGACTATTCCCGTTATTCTTGTTTTATTAGCCATGTTCGCCTTTCTTCTTATCCTTTTAATAATTGCTTAACATAATTAACTCAGACCTAGCTATTCAAAGTCAAAAAAGCAATCATAAAAAAATCAAACGAAAGATAATTCTTTCTTATTTTTTTTATCGAATTCCTTGCATATCATCCTGTTTCATTTGGACACATTGGAAAGCTGTGGGAGTCAAAACTGACGAATACATTAAGAAAGGCTTACTTTCCTTAAAGCTTTCTTAGGTTGATCTTTCTGTAGCTATTCATTTCTTTTAAATAGAAATTAATTCAAATTAGTTCACATGTATAACTACTAGACCTACTAACATAAGCATATTATAAGTAGCTGAAAGAATAAGAAATAGGAAAGGTGACGTTCTCGTTTAAGTCTATTTCATGTTTTTTTTTTCTCTCTCTCTCAAGAAAAACCTACTGTTTTAATCAAGGGTTGCTCTTTGACGGCTACAGGGTGTAACACGAGGGTATGCACATATTTTGTGGAATGAAAGATAAAGTTTCTTTGAACAAAAAATATTTTACAAATATGTATTTTAAGGCGTCCGTTGTCGGTGCGGGAATTTTAAAATAACCGTTATCATTAGTGATGCTTTTCACGAGGTGGAGTTCGTAGTGAGAAGTCGGATCTAGTCGCCTGAGATGTAGAAGAGAGCGGAGCGGAGGTGGCTTAAAAAGGAGTGGATGGAGTAATTAGGCCGATGTTAATAAAAAAGTATCTCCCCAATCCCAAAATGTATTCTTTAGGATTTGAAGAAAAAAAAATGCATGCATCATATCATTGAAACCGTTTCCCTCCCTATCCGTGGTATTCACTGGCCACCGATAACAACAAAAAAAAAAAAAAAAAAAAAAAGTAAGCCTAACTGAATCTCTCATCCATCAAAGATAAGTTTGCTTATTCATTAGACAACTATCAAAGACTTCAAGTGTAGATTTAAAAATCTCTTCCTCTCCATCTAAAGTATTCATCAGACACCAGTCATAAGCGTAGAGCTAGTTATGATCCCTGGTTCAGCAATGTCGTGACGAGGCACTAGAATTCAAAGTTCACAAATGAATGTTGTTCAGCAACATTTTCACTACTGTATTGTCTTGCTCATGTGGTGCTTCGAGGTATTCCACCTTTAGGCCCATGTTCTAAACTTTGCAGTTCTTTAAACAATTTTATTCATCTATGTATGATTCTCTCCGGTTTATTAAGCTTTCCTGATATCTCTCCAACAGGAACTTGCACTGAATGCAGTGCAATAATTCTCTCCCTCATCGAAGGATCTTTCTTAGACCGATAAATGACACATTGACATTAGATACCCGTGCACATAACATCAAAAGCAATAGAGTGAGGTCGCCTGGTTCACATTGTTAAGATATCGTTTTTTTTTCTTTTTGTTTTTAAATTTGATAGCATTTTGTGAGGTTCCAATGTTTTCTGTAAAATTTAACAAATGGAATAGTTCAACTACCTTCAACTTAATATTGAAATGATAATTTAAGGACTATGTTTATGCGATACTACTAGTGATAGGTGTCGCCTATCTATTTGGTAATGGATATCTATGGTTGTGATATGACGTTTTTTATCACTTCGTTTCGTTCACGTCAATTTTGCTATATGGAAAATAGTTTTACACAATAACATAACATAATGTTCTTAAGATATCAGTGACTGTTTTTAACGTCATTACACATGATTTCTTCCATCTTTGAAAAGAAAAATAGATAAATAAGGCATGAATCGTGCGTCAGGCAGGTGAACGAAAAATTATGAAACTCTGCCACGAGTTTTTTGGCTGACAGTACATATATTCACATATGTTTTTACGATTTTCATCCCGCCTCGCCTCGCCAGTAATTTAAATTAAAATTAAGCTAGAAGCAGCAGCCATGTTTAGCCCCCACATTGTAGGACTTGGGGAAAATTTAGGGGAAACGGTAGAGATACCCGCCATGGGGGGCATAAGCCGTTAAACCCTCGGGACATACCCACAGAGTAAAAGGGCAGATCACAGGGGTAACTTGGGTGCTGGTTGGGCCTTTAGGTAGTCTTAGCTTAGTCTATCCTCCCACAACCTTGTGCTGGCTGTTTTGCACCTTTCGGACAAATGCCGTGCCCTGTGCTTGAAGTGAAATGACCCGCGCGACTGCCCTGGAGCTTTCTCAGATCTCGCCTAGTCCTCATAGCGGTCAGACGTGACTGCAGCTGCCTCGTTCAGCCCCTTTGTTCCTCTTCGCTGGCTGGAGTCCGCATCCTATCTCAAGCAACATGCACACCCAATCTAATGTACATCTAGAAGTTGCAAATTCAACCAGTCCCTATTTCTCAAAGACGAAACCACTCTCACTATTTTCCATATACAAATTTCCCTTTTCTCTATACGAACGCCTTTGTTCCATTCCTAGCATCACGTGCTTCCCTTGTGACCTGTTCAAGCTATTAAGTGAGCTATTCAACTAAAGATTAGAGTTCTCCCACCATCGTGCATTGTTGTGAATAAGTTTGATGATAAATTTCCCTTCATAGGGTCTTATTCATAATTCTTGTGAGAGAAATCTTTGTATTATGTTGATTGTAACCTGGAATCCCCTTCCAGATTCCATGCTCTCCTGAAATTCGTGCTTCTGCCTCCTTGCCCGGCGCCCCGTGGAATATATCATCAGTAATCTTGCATAGATCGCGAATGCGGCCCATCTCTCATGTTAAACGGCAGCCCGTTAACGAATTGCCATTTTAAATAATAGAATAATTTAACACAGTATTTTGTGCCCTCCCCACAGGCTCATCTGCCATTCAGTTTGTCTTAAGGCTATACATTTTGTGTAAATGAACTTAATTTAAATGGCTGGTGTCCTGGCGACATCAACTAATTAAAAAGTTTTCTTAAGCAAGGTAAGTCAAAAGCGCTTAATTCTTACTCATTAACCTTAAGTGTGGGAGACGTGGTGGTCTTTACAGCAAATTTTAAGATTTCATTAATATTCCCTCGTCCAAAACGACCCAAAAACCTAAAAAAAAAAAAAAAAAAAATATTTATATATAGATATAATATATGAATAAATATATATATATTATATTATGTATTTTATATATTACAATATATATATATAGAATATATTAATTATATAATCTATTATATAATAGCATTATATAATTAGATATATTAATTAATATACATTACATTATATTATATATATATATATTATATATTATATTATATATCTTTATAATACTAATATATATAGATATCATATATATATTATATATATATATATATAATGTGTGTTATATATTTTATATATATATATATATATATATATATATTATATATATATATATATATATATTATATATATATATATATATATATATATATACTATATATATATATATATATATATATATATATATATATATATATATATATATATATATATATATATATACATTTTAATATATACTTATATATAAATGTATATATATATAATATATATTATATATATATATATATATATATATATATAATATATATATATATATTATATATAGTTACGAACCAAGAGAGGTCCGCTTCGGGTTCGATATTATGATAAACAAAAAGAATTCAACACCAACAGTTGAAACTGGGGATACAAATATAGAAAGAAACACTAACACAACAAAGGTTTATTTACAAGCTCACTAACAAAGATAAAGGCAGAATGTTGTCTCCTATTTACATAAAAAAGGCAAAATCTTACAATGTGTGAACTGGGGAAGAAGTGAGGTCATTCAAATACTTGCTGGTCAGTTTTGCGACTCGAAGCGATGGCTTCACAAAAGGAGAACTTGCCATTGCAGAGGTCTTCTTGACTCCGTATTGCAGAAAATAATGTCTATTCTTGATACTCGAAGGGCAGGAACTTCTCTAGACCTCTTGCAGAATGTTTCTTCTCTGAAGTCTTGCTCTACGTCGAAATGCCTCGGTCGTCTACTCCTGATGACGACTTGACCAGAATTCGACCAACTCTCGAGCGCCTTGTTCTCTCTGATCTTATCTCACTCTGATGATCTCTGCTGCTGATCTCTCACTAATAATCTGATCTGTGGCTCTTACTGATGATCTCTTACTATGTGACTAACTGATGATCTCTTACTCTGTGACTAACTGATGATCTGCCTTCTCCTACTCCGTCCATTGTATTTATACGGCATTCTGGGGGCGGGGCCTATGGCAAGTGTCACAGACTCCCGAGATTATGGGAACGATTTAGAAGAATCTCAACGGAATATTGCATCCTATTTCACTGCGTTTCTTACGACACTTAGGCACGTGTTGTGCTCCAAAACACGCCCGACGATTCCAGAACAACCGCGAGAACAGGCGCCTCCAACACGGGCGCGAATGCCTCCTTGATGCAGAATTTCTCGAAGATGCATTTTCCTTTCCCTTTATCTTTCTTTACTATACAGCAATTACCATTACACGTCTCCCCAAAAAGAGAAAAAAATGAAATCAACTGATTTTATTTTTTTTCTAAAGAGAAACAGGAATTAAACAGCAGGGGAACAATTCTGCATAAAGCTTTAATACTTCTCCATTCACTCAACCACTCGTGCCAAAACAGAAAACGGTCATTAGGCTACTCATTCTGAGAAAAATCTTTAGAGGCTACCTGCTAGTACATTATCCTTTCCTCTTACTTTTTCTGTTTTCTGAACTCTGATTAAAACTTTGAAATGCAAAAACTCCTCTTGCGTTTTCTCAACACTAATTTCTCTCAGTAACACTGTCACATCGAACAATTCTGAAGCAAGTTTACATTCATTGACTTTCCTCTACTCTTACCCATATTAATTCTATAGTGTATATTTCCCCTCTCCTCTAACAATGAAAAAGGACCTTCAAACTTATAAGGTAAAGCGGAACCTTCTTTCTGGACTAGTACTAAAACTTTATCTCTTACACAGAAATTTGTCTCTTTCGCTCTAAGATCATGTTTCCGTTTAGTCCCCCCTTGACTCCCGTTCTCCTTCGCTAGTTGCTAACCATCTCTTAAATTGTTTTTATAATACTCAAGATTAGTTATGTAATCTTCTCTACCCTTACTTCTAGACAAAGGTCCAACCATATTGATAAATACATTCTCAAAAGATTCGCCTACTGAAGGAATATCACACAACGGAACTCTGGGAATTACTTGAATCGGTTTCCCGGCAATTTGATATTCATGACAGCTTAAAACATACCTCTTCACATCACTTCTCATTTTAGGCCAAAAGTACACCCAACTAATAGACCTGAAAGTTTTATTTACTCCTAAATGTCCTTGCTCATCATGTGCTAACTTCAAAACTAGCTCATGAAGCTTCCTAGGAACCACTAATTGTTCGGTGATTTCCCCTTTACTACCTGACGTAGGTCAAACATAACGACACAAAACTTCGTCCTTTAAACAAAAAGTTTCCTTACACACATCATCAAGATCATCATCCAGCTCACATTAAAAAATTCGGGTTAGTGTCTCATCCTCTCTCTGCAACTTGACTAGCTCATCCTTATCCAAAATGTTAGAGCCTAATTCATCACTGTAACTAGTACTAGATACTGGTACTTTATTATGTTACTCTCGACAGCTACACCTTCCGTTTGGCTATCACCGTCAACGATAGAGTCAGGTTTCTCAGCCACACTCATGCCAAGATCAACCTAGCCACCTCTATCACACTCGTTTGAATCCACGAACTCACTCGCGTTCGAATCCACGAACTTACTCTCGTTTGAATCCACGAACTCACTCTCGTTCGAATCCACGAACTCACTCTCGTTCGAACCCATGAACAAATTATGACCGTAGTGCATGTCTGTATCTAATCCTGACCTAGTTACTACCATTTCAGGCACCGGAATATCCCTCACAACAGGATTCACATTCTTGGATAAAGCTAGGTCATTACTGACAATAATGTCAACGTGATCCACGGGCAAAATGTCAACAACTGCAAGTTTCACTTCTCCTGACACTACCTGACTTTCCAAGTTCAACTTCAACAAAGGACAAAGAACACAAGTGTTAAGAAATCCACCTAACATGACTTTCTCTTCCATATTGATTTCTGCCCTGTTTGGCACACTCTCTCTCCTAATCAGTGAGACAGCAGCTCCTGTGTCTCGAAGCAAGACCACTTCTCTTGAATATACTCCTCCAAGAGAGGAAACTACGCCTTCTGATACAAATTCACCAAAAAATTCTCTAGTTTCTCTCATCACATCATTCCTACTTGACGAAAGGTTAACTAGAGACACTGGTTTCTTACCATCCTTCCTTTCTACTGAACAGTTTCTTGCTAGATGCCCTTTCCCATTACATCGGAAACAACTTAATTCTGAGCCACTAGATGCCATTTTACTCTTACAAGCCTTAGACGTATGACCAGGTTTTCCGTATGTATAACAGGAATAGTCACTTTTACTCGCATTGCTATTACTAGAACTGAAACCTTTACTGCTTTGTACTCTACCAGATGAAGGATCATTTCGTTTCTTACTAACACTCAATGATGAGTTAGACTATATTTGTCAGCTAGCCTAGTTGCTCCTGCAAAAGATACTTCTCGCCTATCTTCTATATAAAGCTTAATCTCAGGGGATACGTTATCTTTGAAGTTTTCTAACAAAACTAAGTTCTTCAAACCATCAAAATCCTCGACTTTAGCAGAA
>NC_087216.1:43265635-43270635 GCF_015104395.2 Macrobrachium nipponense | reverse complement strand
GTAATTTAATGATTTGAAGTAAAAAAATGGTCATAAAAAATGAGTAAAATTAATGGCGTGAGAAGTGAAAATATGGTCGTGAAAGGAAAAGTTCAACAGGAACGATTACAAACCTCTTTTAACCCTAAGGTGTCCTTCCATAGGAGAAAACGAGTAATAGTAGCGAGTCCTGGAGAGTCGTAGGTGGGCAATAAAGAAAAATAAAAAAACTGTAAGAGAAAAAGCTGAAAAATAAAATGTTCAAATTTTAGCCAATCTGTACATGGAATACTTTGAAACTACAGTAATAAATGCAATAAAACCCAAAAACATGCTGTGGATGAGATACGTGGATGACATACTAACATTTTGGGATAATAAGTGGGGTAATTTTAATGAATTCCTCTCAAAATTAAACGCATTAGTGCCCAGCATCAAATTTAAAGTTGAATGGGAAACAGACAACAAAATTCCTTTTCTTGATGTTTTAATAATCAGAGACACGACAGAATACAAATTTACCATATACAGAAAACCAACGTTCTCACTTTCATATATTCACTACTTTAGCTATCATGACAATACTATCAAGATAGTATTTATGTCAATAAGTACATCGTATTAGTCAGGTTAGAGATTCCCGTCTCTAAATTAGCCATGGAATATTACCCATCTATAATAAAGATAATAATGAACAAAAGATAGATTACACACATCACTCTTTTCAAAGTATTCACGTAAAGAGAGTATTTCACACTTCTCCCTCTTTTCCAAAGGTAACGGTTTTCTAAGTTTTTATAAAATATGTCCTACATTTATGTATATATATATAAATATATATATATCTATATATATATATATATATATATATATATATATATATATATATATATATATATATACATACATACATATCTTGATTTGAAAAAAAATGCATCCATCTTTAGGAGTAAGGATCAATAGAGGAAAAGGGAACAAATTATCTAGTAAAGGAAAAAGAAATTTTTTTGTCATAACTAGAGGGAAGATGTGTAGTCATGTTTATCTCACAAGAAGAACTGTGTGCTTTCATAGTATTTATATGCTCTAGTCCTGTGTTGCCCCTCAAAGGAGGACAGTAGAATTTAAGTATATAGTTATGCTTGGTTTTATCTCCCTTCAGTATGCCATAAAGGAGGGTGGTAACAGCTTAAGTGGAAGATAGAGCAAAAGTTGAAATATTTGGTCGCTACACATTAGTAGGCCGAACAGGGAAAGGAAATACTTCAGTGAGAGTGATTAACAACTACCACGGTCCTGATCGCCGAGAAAATCATCGGGACTGGAAATGCCATGCTTTTGCTGAGCAAGTCCTTGAGCCCATGACCTCCACGACTTTGTGCAGCACTGCCGGTTGTGGAGACAACTTAAAGGTTTGAGGTTTAGCGTCAGGGTTAGGGATAGAATGAGGAGGGGTTGTAGGCGTTGGCTGTTTTGTTTATGGTCTTTCCCATAGCATAAAACTGTTGCAACTTCCATTGCTTGTCCTATTATTTCCACCCATGGGTCTGGGGTTACTGTTGGTCTAGCTGTAAGTGCTGATATTGGTGTCATTCTTGGTAGACTGGATCTTGCTTTCAACTGTAAGAGGTAATCGGGAACTGCATCATTTCAACTAAGCATGATGGGTTCAGAACAGTTGGGGCACTTGAGCACTCAAGTAATGACCCAGCAAAGGTCCTAGTGAAGGCCATACCACTGACAATGGTAGCACCTGAAAGGCTTAGGAGTGTATTCGTCTGTAAGGAAATATCCCCATATTCTGAGCCATACCTGGGTCCTCTGATCATTGCTAGGATCTTCTGCATAGAAGCTTATTGTTTTGCTATATTCCTCTTGGCATCAGCAATATGAGGAAGCTCCAGATGAGGAATCACAGGGAGCTGTTTGCTCTTACCATGATACTGATATGAGGATTATTCCTTTCAAGAGCCATCACCACAGTGTCAAGGTGCAATGAGTCATATGAGCCCCTCAAGTCGCTCTCACAACTATTAACACTTCCAGCCATTGAAAACAATTAAACAAAAAAGTAGAAAGTCAAGAGATAAAGCCATATAATTGCCCAAAGAATAAAGGCTATAACCACTAATTAGCGAGGAGAGGCAGGTCCGATTACATAAAACCTAAAGCCAGTGGTACAATTATACCATATTCATACGCGCAAACGGGCTTACAGAAAGATGAAGGCACTGATTAGCTGGCACCAGGTCCTAGGAGTTTGTCCAAAACTCCCAGGCCGTGGTAAATCTGGCACCAGCTAAGCAGCTCCTTTGTCAGTCAGCCAGACTCTCCCAGATGAACATTCCCCTCCCAACCAATTGGATAGGGCCTCACCCAAGTTTTGCAGACAACCAAAAATTTCTGTAAGCCCACTTATGGGTATGAATATGGCATAAATATACCCCTGGCTTCAATCTTCTGTAATAGGGTTTCCCCACTGATTAGTGACAATAATTACAGCTGTATTGGAAGTTCATGGTCTGAGAATTCACCATTTATCTACTTTGTTAATACCTGGAGAGTTAGATGCAATGATGACTGCCTCCTACTGGTTATTCTACTGTCGAAGCTCGTCCTCCATAAACCAAAAAAATCACCGGAAAAAATGTGGCAGCACCAGCTAAATCTTATTATGAATTTCCACCATTACAAATGTTGCCCCTGAGAAGAGCAACCCTGGTTTAAACCTGACAGTTCAACTGAATCACTGTGGAGAATTCACAGTCACACCGAAGGACAGAGCAGAAACCAGCCTCCTAAAGGCCAGCACTGATTTCAAGCTATTAACACAAATAATAAGTTAAACAAGGTCTTCATTTGCTTGCACCCTGTCGACCTCCATCTGGAAATTCTACAGAACCTGACACACATTATCGATACAGAAAGATTTGTAATCAAACAGAAAGCACCATCAAAGGAAGTGCTAGCTACTTTCAGATGACCCGTTCCAAGTCAAGTGTGGCTCGGAAAATGGGGATACTTACAGGAGAATATACACCAAAGACTCTCAGGCTTTTTCATTCCCAACATAATGGCCATCACCAAAACCAGTATGGAGTGCTCATGATTTGTGGAATCTGCAGTAAATACCACAAAAAAATTGTCTGTAGAAATTCAAGAAAGGGGAACCTACCATGCCCAAGTGCCCCAACTGTTCTGAACTACAACATGCATGGTTCAAATGCTGCAGTGGAAGATTTGCTTGTATTGCACAGTGAAAAGCTAAGATGCATCCATTAAGGCCTATTCCAGCACCTGTATCTCTACCAGTACCTTGGCAATTGACTCATTGACTAGAAATGGCTGGAAATGACCAGACAATCCGTGGAAGCATCGTCAGGTTCCTGTCCGGAGAAAGACACAAACACTTGCAGCCAATGTCTTACCTTCTCCTCCACCTATCTCCAACCCCATCTCGGACCTCAAAATCATCCTGCAACTGTCTTTGCCACAGTAGTACATCCCAGATCCCTCCTCGACCTAGGGAGAGTATAGTACATGGAAACTCCCGACTATCCAAACTGCAACCATGCTTTTCCTACATAACTTCATACAAGAATAACTGGGGTAGAATAACTGGGGTAGACCCTTGGGGTGCAAATAATCATCTTTCGCAGTTCCTAAAGAAGGCTGAACAAACTTATGGCATTCCCGGCTTCACTTTCGACTCCGACGAGACTCTCGGCAAGCAGCACTCAGGCAGTTGCCCTGTCTGTCCTTCCAATGCTTTACCTTACCCCGTTCGACTGTCTAATGCCTAACGACTGCTTACTTCAACTATTGTTCTATTTCCACTTAAGCTATTAACTCTTCCCTTTGTCTCTTTACTGAAGGGAGATAAAAAACAAAACATACTTAATTATACATTCTGCAGTCCTCCTTTGAGGGGCAACACGGGAAAAGAGTAATCAAATACTCATATAGGATAGAGTTCTCGTCGTGAGACAAACATGACCGCACGTCTACCTTCAAGTTATGGAAAAAAAAATGCTTTTTCCATTGCTAAATATATTTAATTAATATTTTCTTCCATCAATACCTACTTCTCAAGATCAATGCATTGTTTTCTTGTCTTTGAAAGTAAGTTAAATGTGATATGGAATCTCCGTGGACATTTTATTTTTCTCCTTTTCTTTACAGTTAATTTTTTTCATTCTTCCATACTGGCCATCTATGACTCACCAGGACTCGCTACTATTACTCTTCCTCTCCTGTGGTTTGTGACGCCACATAACTCACAATCAATTAAGTAATCCTCTTCTGTGGACGGGCGCCTTACGCTTAAAGGAGGTTTGTAATCCTTCCTGTTGAACTTTTCCCTTTATAACCATATTTTCACTTCTCGCACAATTAATTTTACTCATTTTTTTCATGATCATTTTTCACTTCAGATCATTGAATGACACTTATCAGCTGCTCTATGAGAAAGACCCTTTGCTGGTATAGTGCCAGCTTAATAAAAAATAACAATAGTAACAACGCCTTGCTTCATTCACCTTTCAGCAAATAGTAGAGAGAAGTACCGAAATGTTAAGAATAATTAAACTTTGGACAGCTGTTATATAATTTACCGCTACTATAAAGAAACTCATTCAAGAGATTGAGGAGCTGAAATACAAACTCTACGGAAACCATATAGCTATCCTCTTTAATGAATGTTGTTTCCAAGAGGATCTTCTTCCGAAATATTATTATTATTTCTGAAGAAGACCCTCTCTCAAACTTCAGTGAACAAAATGGCCATCTTCATGCCGCTGAGTTTGTATTGTAATTTCTCAATCTCTCAAGTGAGTTTCTTTGTAGCAGCAAGTAAATTACATAACAGCTGTCCGATGTTCAATTATTCCTTCATATTTCGGTACTTCTCTCTACAATTTGCTGAAAGGTGAATGAAGCCAGGGGTTGTTGCTGCCGTTATCTTTAATTGAACTGGCACTATACCAGCAAAGGCTCTTTTTCGTAGAGGCACCCTTAAGTGT
>NC_087216.1:43255635-43260635 GCF_015104395.2 Macrobrachium nipponense | reverse complement strand
TTTTGCATGTTATTAGAAATAGCACCAATTTTAGATTTAAAGCATAAAGAAAACCTACGAATAACTTGTCATATATTCATTTTTACTCTAACCATGCTAAAAAAATTAAGATATCAACATTTTCCAGTATGTATCTTAAAACTCTTAGAATTTGTAGTCCGGAATTTTTAGATGATGAGTTTAAAATTATTTATAAAATAGGAGATTCATTATGTTACCCTCCATTTATTTTGGAACTGTGTAAAAATAAAGCAAAAGAGACGTATTACAATTCATCATAATTTCAATCCTGCTGTACCCATTTTAAAAACTTTTGATATTAACTTAGTATCTATATATAATAATATTTTGAGAAATAAAGTAAATAAGAATAACCCCCAAATTCAAACAATATTGTATACCGTATTCCTTGGAGAGATTCATATTGGAAAACCTCTAAGGAACTACAGGTATGATGCTTTCATCACAAATATGCCATTTCAAGAGGATTAACAAATAATGGCATTGCGGCTCATTGGCTTCAGACAGGCCATGCTATCAGCTGGGATAATTCCTCGATAATCTGCAGCAAAGGTCACAGAAAATGGAATCTATTGGAGTCTTTTTTTTTAATCGAAGGGACGTCAACAAGGAGTTTAAATCTCTAACCAGGATTATATCTTGATCCTCTTTCCTTATCTCTTTTGCTTAAAGAACATGGCGCCCAGATTAATGAACTGTAACCCCTACCACTCTTTCTTTTTTTGTATATAAAGGCCTGTCAACTTCTTTTATATTCAGTGTGAACTTGAAAATGTAGAATATACTACGAAAGTACTTGTTCTAAGTCCCCGTTTCACTTACCTTTCTACCGTGGATTTAAGGATATATATATACATACACACACACACACACACACACACACACACACACACACACACACACACACACACACACATATATATATATATATATATATATATATATATATATATGAATAACTTGATCACGAAGTATATAAAACGTGATGCTATGTATAAATAAAGGTTTTTTTGCCACGAAGGAAAAAAAGAAAAAGCGAGATAGACGAGTACTTTCGGTCCTATTCGGACCCTTTACTGAGGCAAACTGATTTTACAAAGAACACCATAGTCAAAAGAAGGCTTAATATACAAACTGACACTACCAGATTAGCCATAAGGGCGATTTTCACTCTACAGAGAGGAGGAGTCGCCATAGGCTAGCCACACCTTGAAGGATTCCCGCAGTAAACAAGTGATTCTTCCAGAAAACAGTACATTTTGAAAACAACACGGGAGCATATACAATTTAATATCATGAATTTTTACACAAATTTTCCCAACAAAAATTATTATTAATGAAAAGACGAAAGAAAATATAAATATATATATATCGAGCAAGAGAAAGAGGGAGAGAGAATATCGAACCAGAGAGAGAGAGAGAGAGAGAGAGAGAGAGAGAAAGAAATAATAACTATATACACGTGGGACTAATTTATTAGTTGTTCATTTATTTTGAGGTCCTTCATAAACATCTTACAAATATATGGGTCCAAATGGTACATTCCCAGACTAAGATTTAGGTTGTTTTTATTAGTGATTTGTATAATTGCCGATTCCAGTAAATTTCTTGAAACATAATCATTTGATCTAGCAATTACCGAGGTATCACCCCAGTTAATACAATGAGATTTTTCACTCAGATGGATAAACAGTGCATTTGAAGTCTGGGCTGTTCTAACTGAATACATATGCTGCTTAATCCGAATACATAAATTTTTACTAGACTGACCAACGTAAAACGATGGGCAATCCTTACAAGGAATTTTGTAAATGATGTTGTTATTTGTTACGGGACTATTCTTAATTAGCATATCTTTAATGGTATTGTTATAAGAGAACACTACATTAACATTAAACGATTTAAATATTGATTTTATGGTTTCAAATCCACGAAAATGAGGTAAGCTAAGTAACAATTTTTATTTTTGGCATTTCTTTTTCATTAATAGCAAACATTATAAAACTTTTTATGAGCTTTTTGATAACATAAATCAGTTAAATGAGGTGGGTAGCAGAGATCGTTTCCTATCTTTTTTATGTATTCTATTTCTTGGTCCAGGTATTGTGGACTCGTGATACGCAAAGCATGTAGGAACATAGAAGAAAAAATTGAAATTTGAATATTAAGATGGTGGCCAGAATAAAAATGTACATATGCTAAATTATTTGTGGGTTTTCTATAAATACTGAATTTGCATTGGAAAGATTCTCTATGTATTAATACATCTAGGAAAGGGATGACATTGTTATTTTCAATTTCAACACTGAATTTTATGGATGGCACTAAATTATTCAATTTAGACAGTAAATCATTTACATCGATACCACCAGGTAAGACTACTAAGATATCATCGACATATCGGTATCATTTTAAGGGGAAAAGTGTGATATTCGGGAGGTGTTGTCTCTCAAAAAATTCCATATATAAGTTTGAAAGGAGAGGTGATAAAGGGTTACCCATAGCCATACCAAATATTTGTCGGTAATATTCTCCATTAAAAATAAATCTGCAATCACAAATACATAACTTAAGTAAAGAAATTATGTGGCTAACGGACATAGGCAATTCATGCAGTACAAGTTCATTACTTAAATATTCTAGCACAGAGCCAATAGGGACTTTTGTAAACAAAGAACATACATCAAAACTGACAAAAATATCGGCAGGGTTTAGTACAATGTTATTTAATTTTTCCACAAGATCAAGAGAATTCCGGATGCGTGAATTAGATACAGTTCCTAGTAGCAGGGATAACAGTTTAGCAAGATATTTATGTTAAACCCCCCTTTATTCCCTAAACTACACAAACTGGGAACTCTTACCTGTTGCCAACGGTGCCCTGTCTGTAAGATGTCACGAGGCTTATTAAGACTGCGTAAATATAAAATATATCATTTATTTCCCAAAGCAATTGGTTATAACAAAGAACAAAATGATTAACAAGTCATAATGGCATAAATACCCAAATCTGCCCATAAAGAAACCAATAAGATAACATTCTACCTTCCTGACTATGGTTACACTCTCAAACCCCAAACAAGTCACATTGTCTAGTATTCGTCAGTTAGAGAATCCCATTCCTAATCAACCACGGAATCGGACCCATCTGTAATTAAAGTGAATAAGTTTTATATAGACACCCCCCACTCACTCTTTTCAAAGTATTTACGTAAAGAGAATATTTCCACACTTCTCTATCTTTTCCAAAAGGTAACAGTTTTTCTAAGTTTTTATAGAACGTGTCTTACCTTTTCGATGGGCGTTTTCTCCCGACACTTCGAGCAACCGCTTGTTCTCTCCTTTGCACAAAGAATGCATCTTCCACAAGTACCCTGAACCAGTAGGCCTGCAATACGCGTACAAACGAATGCACATGCCTCGCAAACGGGGAACGACCTCTGCGACAAGTTGCTTGTTCAGCAAATACCTTTCTCTCCCATGTGAACTTTGCAGTGTACCACCCCTTGTCTCTAGGCGAGTAGAGCTACGTGACTTTATTATTATATAAAACACTTTAAACATATTATTAGCCATTCCCCCTCTTTCACCTCTTTAGATTTAGATAGTTTATAAGCAATTGATCCTACAGTATTAATAATTGGGCGCATAGGTTTGTTTTCCTTATGAGTTTTGACTAGGCCATATAAATAAAGTAATGAGGGACACTTTACAGTTAACTGACACAAAAGTTCTTTTTTATCTTTAAGAATTTGTTTGATATTGATATTAAAGTTTTTTATTACTTGGTCCAACGGATTTTTTGCGAGTTTTTTGTAAGTTATTTCATCCTCTAGTAAAGTATGCATGCGTGATATGTAGTCAATTTTGTCAAGAACCACTAAACTATTGGATTTATCAGCCTTGGTAATGTGTAAGCTATTATCATTCTTCAATTCTTTTAAACTTTTTCTGTAGCGAGCGGGGAAGTTATCTTCATGGTAGGCATGCGTAGCACTATATGTCATGCCTTTGATAATGTCTAAATGATTTTGTGGTAGGTCACAGTATTTTTCAAAATCATGATTTGGAAAAATACTGTGACCTACCACAAAATCATATATATCGAGCAAGAGAAAGAGGGAGAGAGAATATCGAACCAGAGAGAGAGAGAGAGAGAGAGAGAGAGAGAGAGAGAGAGAGAGAAATATAACTATATACATGTGGGACTAATTTATTAGTTGTTCATTTATTTTGAGGTCCTCTCTCTCTCTCTCTCTCTCTCTCCCTCTCTCTCTCTCTCTCTGGTTCGATATTCTCTCTCCCTCTTTCTCTTGCTCGATATATATATTATTTATATTTTCTTTCGTCTTTTCATTAATAATAATTTTTTGTTGGGAAAATTTGTGTAAAAATTCATGATATTAAATTGTATATGCTCCCGTATTGTTTTCAAATGTACTGTTTTCTGGAAGAATCACTTGTTTACTGCGGGATCCTTCAAGGTGTGGCTAGCCTATGGCGACTCCTCCTCTCTGTAGAGTGAAAATCGCCCTTATGGCTAATCTGGTAGTGTCAATTTGTATATTAAGCCTTCTTTTGACTATGGTGTTCTTTGTAAAATCAGTTTGCCTCAGTAAAGGGTCCGAATAGGATCGAAAGTACTCGGCTATTTCGCTTTTTCATTTTTTTCCTTCGTGGCAAAAAAAACCTTTATATATATATATATATATCATATATATATATATATATATATATATAATATATACTGTATATATATATACATATATACATATATACTATATATATATATTTATATATATAATATATATATATATATATATATATAGATATATATATATATATATATATATATATATATATATATATATATATATATATATATATATATATATATATATATATATATATATATATATATATATATGTTACTTAACACTGGCAATAAAGGTTTCCAGTTGCGATACCAAAATTTTGCA
>NC_087216.1:43207457-43255135 GCF_015104395.2 Macrobrachium nipponense | reverse complement strand
AAGGAGGGAGTAAAAGAAATTACCAAGGTACCTTAAACCTAGTTTATTGCAATAAATTATATACATATTTACACAGTACAGGTTTTGGATAGCACAAAGACAAATTAACACTACCAAAAACACTCAGTTGAATCTCAAATGAAAATATGCTTAACAGCAAAGTAAACTCCCAAACACAAAAGTTATAAATCATTACTTAACTGCAATTCTAAACACTTAAATGCATTTCAGTAATTATCATCTAATCCGATGGCAGAATAAATCCATATAATACGAATACCTTAAACAGTAGCAGTAACAATATCGTAAAATATATGAAAAAAATAGTTAAGCAATTAATTATTAGAGCCATACACATGCTTTCACCAATAATATGATAACGATAATACACATTTAGGAGCCATGCACTTGCTCATCCTCAAAAATAATGGAATAAAGATTACACACATAGGAGCAACACTTACTCATCATCAATAATAATGCCATAAAGATGCGATCAATAATAATAGGAGTTATCCTAAATTAATCAATGGGCGACTTAACAGCAGAGCCAGTAAACACCACAGTAGTAATAAATCAAAGACAATCGGTCGAATCATCAACAATATAACCTTTCTTTATCAAAACAGGAGCACCTCATCAATGTAGAATAATTCACTAATTAGTGAAGAAAATCACTTCATATCCTCTTGTTACTACTGATGAAGTCATAAACACACGCAGAAGAACACGCAGAAGAACGCATGCTCCTGCGAAAGTAAACAGGTCGTTCACCCGTTACTCAACGAACTCGACTTCCAACTGCTTCAATCAAAGTGAAGACATGAAGATCATCTTGCCAACCATCAAGCCAATCACCTTCCCATCAACAAAGCGACTTTCTGCTGCTGCTACTGCGTTCTCGAAAGAGTGTTGCCTAACTAACTTTGGCGAAACCAGAAGGGACAAACGTCACCTCGCCTCAGCACGGTGCCTCAGCACACAAAAGTAGAGGAGGGCAGTTAAACAATCATACAACCTTGTTTCAAATGTAACGATTTTAAAATACTGACAAACCTAACATATATATATATATATATATATATATATATATATATATATATATATATATATATATATATATATATTATATTATAGTATATATATATATATATATATATATATATATATATATATATATACATATATATAATATATATATATATATATTAATATTATATATATATATATATACACACACACACACACACACAATGAAGGCAGGGGAAGCTCACCAACAGGTCAAGGAACTCATATTTATTAAGTTGCAACGTTTCGAACCCAACCAGCAGGCCTCATTTTCAAGCTACAAAGTAACAATATCTAATTAGTAC
Source organism: Macrobrachium nipponense (assembly GCF_015104395.2). Lineage (NCBI taxonomy): Eukaryota > Metazoa > Arthropoda > Malacostraca > Decapoda > Palaemonidae > Macrobrachium > Macrobrachium nipponense. The sequence goes on along the minus strand of NC_087216.1, from coordinate 43,253,762 downwards.
AATAAAATTTAAGCTACAATATTAAAATACACCATGTAAGGTACAATAAAACGTGGCATGGGTGTTCAGTGAGGGGACCAGTATTTTAATAAACAATGATTCATTGATTATTAAAACCTTGTGATTGGAAGTTCTGCCCAAAACCTTAAAGTCCTTGTGCTGAATAGAATGCCTACATTTATCGGTATGATCCCTTATGTTGGAAAATTCGGGATTCGAAAGCTTAGTGCCAGTTCTATAGCTGACAACTCTGACTGTCGATTCGGACCCTAAGTAACCTATGTGTCGATCCAATATAGGTTCCTCGACTACATCGAGGACAAGTAAATTTGTAAATAACACATGAGGTCATCAATGGATCCAAACGGTCCTTGAAGCTGAAAAGGCTACCGATATTCAGTGGGTTTCTGGGTATAATTTTGGTTTTCAAGGCGGGGAGATGACCAGATATTAAAGCATGGAGTTCCTTATAAAAAGTTGTGTCATGAATAAAAGGAAGGCTGGCATAGAAAGGTAATTTAGGAACTTGAGGAGTAGGATGACGTGGAACAAAAATATTATTTAAAAATTTGGAGACATGCTTAAACAACTGGGTGGGAAAGCAGTTGCTGCTGAAATATTTTTGCAAGAACGTGACTTCATTGTTAAAAGCTTGCCAACTGGAAGACAAAGCAAAGGCTCGGAGAAGCATGGTTAATAAGGCATTTATCTTAAAATCAAGAGAACAGAAACTATAAAAATTTGTACCAAGACCAGTGAATGTCTTTTTTCTAAAAACGGAAGTTGAGAACCCTTGAGAGGAGCGTGTAATTAAAATATCTAAAAAATGCAACTGATTGTTGGTTTCGTGTTTAATGGTGAATTTGATGTTAGGGTAAAATGAGATTATGAAAGTTAAAAACCTCTCGGCGTCAAACCGACTTCTAAAGAGTGCAAACGTGTTGTCAACATACCGTTTATAAAACAGTGGGTGGTAACTAAGGGGACAAGAATCAAGCATTTGCTCTTCCAGCGAGCACATGAAGATACCAGCAAAGAGGGGTCCAAGACCCTCTTTGTTGGTATCTTCATGTGCTCGGTCCACGTGCAGCTTACGGGACGCATTCGACACCCCTGGTATACAATATCAGTTTCCCTTTAAAAACAATTCAAAATAAAGATAAACCACTTATTCTTTGTAGCGACCATTTCTCGGCACACAGCTGAATTGCTTTCTGCCTTTCGCTTCCCATCTCTTTCCTTTGGTCTCTTCCCACTCACCTGTTCAACATGAAAATTACCTTTCTCCAAAAACTTTGGTCAGCGGGCTACTACGCACAGCTCTGAAGCTCGAACCAATTTATCCTACATACGTGTATAGGAGGCACTGTGTTGTGAGAGGCTTGCTCAAGGTTGGACGATGCAAAGTATAGATAGGCGATGCGACCGACGACGAAACAGTTTCCGTTCTGACTCCGGTATCCGCGTTGCCCATAGACGGTATCTGCTCATTGATGACGCTATTGCCTGCGCTCTTGCAGCAGAAATTGGAAAATCCCAGCGAAAAAGGAGAGCCTAAATTGAACTATACTTGAAGAGGAGAAATTAATCATCTCACTTTTGTTTATTTATTGAATTGAAACTGTAACCCGGTCGTTAGTTTAATTGCCCGAGAATGGACGAGCAGACTGACTTGGAATTATCATACATGGTTTCACTTCTTATAGAAATAAAAATAACACTCTTGTATACGAAAACAAAAATCACTGTACGAGTCATTCCCTTGTCATATAATCCCAGAGATATGTAAAGCAATTATTCGAGTTATACAACACGAGTTTACAAAGGTAAAATCTATGTTGCATACACAGCATCTTGCATAGTCTAGTGGTATACAGTCCGTTAAAGCAGAATAGGCCCTTAAATCTACGGTTCTGTAGCCAAGTAAGAGTACAATTTTCTACTCTTTCGTTCACGAAATTTTCAATTTTTACAAGGAATATTGAAATACTATTGAAAGTATATTATTAACTTATTTGATGAGCAGAAAATAACAGTGTAATTGAAACAACAGTACTACTATATACATGCATACGCAACCCACACACACGTTAATACTATTGTTTAAATTACATTATGTTCCATACATAAAAATAAATAAAATAAAAGTTTATGATAATATTTTCAATAATATTTCAAATTTCCCTGTATAAACTAAATATTTGTGTACAAAAGATTTGAAAATTGTACTCTTACTTGGCTACGGAACGGTAGGTTTAAGACCTTATTCCACTTTAACTCATCATTGACCTACTGTATAATAGACTATATATCACTAAACTATGCAAGATGCAATATATTATATATATATATATATATATATATATATATATATAGATATATTATATATATATATATATATAATCATAAGCATAATTCGCTTTCCTACGACGTTTGGTAAACTCTATTCAGAACTCATGTACCGACGTAGCTGCCGTGTTGACGCTTCAGCGTCTCGTTGAAGCTGAAGTGAATCCTGAGATCATGCCATAAACGAGGAGGCTTTTGGGCCACCTGAACTGAAAAGGAATCCACGAATCTGGTAATGGTAGGTTGCAAGTTGGTCGGAGAGGCCGACGGTCTCCGCCCACTTTTGGTCGGAAGAGAACACAGTAGACAGAGGTTTCCGTCTCTGTCAAGGCCGCCACTAACGTTCAGTTATGCCTGTGCAGTTATAACTGCGCAATCAGCCTCTGCAGGCAAAACTGAACGTTAATGTGAACAACCTGGACAGTTTTTCTTGCCTGTGCAGGCAGCCAGAGTAAATAGCTCTTCTCAATTGAGGAGCCTCCGGCCAAAGAGCTGCGCATGCACACTGCAATGTTAATGTGGTGGATGCAACTTTTTCTTTTGCCTCAGTTCGCTGTCCGTCCATGGACAGATAACATGTGCCAATCAAGAAAATAGAGTTGTACCTCAGCGTCAAGGAAAACTAGCAGAAACACTTAAGAAAACATAACAATATTTATTACAAACTGTAAAATAACTTACATCAATCTTGTGAGATCAAATACACTTAAATACTCGAATAAACAATCAGGAGGACAAATACCAGGTCCTCAGAAACTCACAAGATACCCTATATTTAATAAATAAATCCTAACCAAGAGAAAAATACTAGAGGAGAAAACATACTTAATATAATTTATATTGGGTTGGATCTAAAAATAATGCTGGCCAAATTACCAATAACCTAACAATCATAAAAAGGCAGAAGGAAGGAAATAAAATCAAGGAAAACCTTAATATTCCTACCTAAGACACAAAGCTAAGCATGTGGAACAATACACCGATCTGCTATCAAAGGGCTGGTCCTGTATATCAAGTACTTAAGGGCAACATGTTTTCCTGGAGGAAAATGAAAAGATATTTTGTCTTACCTAGCGACAGCCTCCCTACTTGACACTTTACAAGCTGATTTGCTCTCACTCCCGTAGATAGTAGCATGTCGGAAATGGCAGACACGGAAAGTAAATACAGACCCAGTGCCGGGATGCCGCTACGACCCTGGTTTCCCGTGAAATCCTCCTCCGATGGGAAAAAGGGCAGAATTTGTGGTCCCCAACAGCAGCGTAACAATGACACCTGCTCACAAAAGCCTGATCCCAGGACACACACACACACACACGCCACTTGCGTCTGTCGACAGAGTAGTAAACCATGGATTTCATTCATAGTAACACGTCATAAGAAAGTCAGTCTTAAAATGAAAACAAATCAGTATTAAATAGCAAAAATATTTGGTCTACATGTGTCAACTTTTAAAATATTCAATAAACATTATGAAATTCACAGAGGAGTACTAAATTAATTTTTATCAAACACCCTTTCACTGTACGTTTTACTTGACGTTCATGAAATTTTTTATGATGTCAGCAGCAGCACCAGCAGAAAGATTGTGCCAGCCTTATGCTGGCTCGGGCTCTTGCTTCTCAGCAGCCCGTAACAGTTAATTTAACAAATATGCCTGTGAACACAACCATTCGGCTCAATTTAACTACTGGGCCGGAAAGGAAAAGGCATTAGTGGGAGAGAAAGCGGTATAGCAGCGAGTCCCAGTGAGTAGGAACACGTGGGAATGAAAGGATAGAATTTAGTCAGAGGAATAGGATATTAAAAAAAAAAGGGGGGGGGGGATCCTTGCTGCCTTCTATGGACCGATCGTGAAGATATCAGCAGAAGGAGCCAGCAAAAGGGCAAGAGAGGGAAAGGAGGAGAATGATGATGATGAGTGGTAATGGATGAGATGTTTGCTTATACTGCTGATGGCTGTATGCCATCAAGGACTAGCTAATATAGTAGTCCTTAAGTGAGATCATGAAAGGAGCGTTATGAATATGAGAGGAAGGTGATTTAGGTGGTTTTTGGCAGGAGGCAAGTCTGTTTACATGGGTGGTGGATAAGAAGAGAGAAAAGCTGAAAGTGTCTTAGTGTTTTCAATTGTGTCACTATTCTGGTGCTGTGAAATTCTGCCTGGGAGGAAGTCTCCGGGCAGTGTAATAGATAATGCTCTAGTGGTTGAGCAACTACCTATTCCTAGTACTTGCATGCTCTGTTTTCTGGATCACTCATTTGCTAGTTGCACAGATATCCAAGTCGAGTCGGCTGAAGATGACAGCTAGTGTTCTGGAAGTATTTCTAGAAAGAGATTTTGATGTCAACAAGCCAATTACAGCCAAAGCATCGTGTGTTGACACCGTGGCTGCCTCAGAGGACTGAGGAAAAATTCTGCATCGTTAGTGGTGAAGATTTGACTGTTCATGCATAACTGAACGTTGGTGGCAGCCTTTAGTGGTGAGGATTTACCTGCAAAGGCCGACTGTGCAGTTATAACTGCGCAAACATAACTGAACATTAGCGGTGGGTTTTAATCCTGGGTCACCATTATGATTTCTGACCGCGGTTTTCATAAAGGCTGTGTTTGGCGATAAATCTCCTATAGTCGTGGGCCTTGGGGCCCCCCAAAAAAGAAGTGTCAGCTGATATCGACTCCATGACGACTTCCGCAATGAACCATTAAAACAGCATTGCGCAAGTTGAGATGAGATTACGTATTTACGTAGTCGTACACGCTAGTCACTGATGATCTAGGACACACCCACATTCAACGGTTTTTACAGGACGGCGGCTTCCGTAAAGGCATGACGATTTTTGACGATTTATTTGCGATTTAGTCGCGTAATATTCCGACTTCCGTAACGGGATTGTAGTGAGTCGTGAACATGGATATCACCACCAAATATATAAATTAAGTCTAATAACTAAAGCCATATCTTCCATTTGCCTCCCATAGATTCAGAGCGTTTCAGACCCCATAAACCTCCGTCATGATCATACCAACTCCATTGGGTTAGCCGGTTGTGTGTTGCATAACTTAATTTTGACAAAAAAAAAAAAAATCCTATTACCAGGAGTGAGGCAGATCAAGAGGACCCAGTGACACAAGAGGTCATACCTGGTAACTGGAGATCTGAGAAGATTTTACCAAGCTTGAAACGCCTAAACTGACAGACAACAACCATGACTGGCAAGGCTCATCGTGACCACTTTTCGTTTATATAAGAAAACGATAAAAGAAATGTCTTTTCATAGTTCAGATAATCATGTTGAAAAACTATGTAAATTTCCTGAATAAAAGTTAAAATTCAAAAATATTTATATAATTACCAAATATATTTTCTTTTAAATTGTATTCAGTGTCATATTTATCTATATCTAAAGTTCTGAAATTATTTCAAGAAAATACTGAATGTCTTTATTGCAATATATATTTTACTCCAAATAGAAAATATTCTTTTCATTTCTTATACTTCAGAACATGCTAATAAATTGAATTTGATTGCAATGACCTCACTAAAGGAAATCATGTTGAAAAAATGTGTACATTTCTTGAATTAAAATTCATTCTCATCTTTATTTATATTACCAAATATATTTTTGTTTAATTTGTATTCAGTGTCATATTTAGCTATATCTGAAGTTCTCAAATTACATCAAGAATACAGAAAATCTTTAATCCAAAATATGTTTTACTCAAAACTGGAAACCGAGGCAGCTGTGGGTAATTAATTAAGCCCTTGGACTTTATGGACTGCCGACACATGTGATACAGTTTGACTAACTGCGCAGCCGCACTGCACACTGCACATGGCATAAGTTGTACTGGATGCCGTAACTCGCCCTTGCTAGTTACAAATTGCATAATCAAATGTCGTATGGCGAGAGACCATTACGAAAGTGTTGCGTGATGCGCCATGACATGGCAACTTTTGACAGTAGTCGTGGATACTCATCATCACTGGCTCAAAATCCTCAAACTTTGGGACTAGATTAAGATTTATGCCGATTTATAGCGATTTATTTTGTAATGAGAGAGTAGTGGAATCGTAATAAGAAAAATTTTGGCCGTTGCGACTAGAGCAGTTTGAAATCGCCAATGTGTGACCCAGGCTTACGCACAGAACAAAGAGAGGATACTGCTGCGTTTATACTTGCGGGTTCAGAACTGCTCTCGTGCTGGGCTACACGACATCCAGATTTCCAAGTAATGCTAATAATATATGCCTATAGTTTTTTGGATACCATTCTTTCCCTCCTCAATCTAAAAAAAAAAATGGTATCAGGAATTATTTTACGTTATCACACTATTTGATTGTGCGTAAGAGAGAAAAGACCAAAAAGAAATTTAAAAAAAACTATGTATACGTATATATACATATAATATATATATTCATATATATATATATATATATATATATATATATATATATATATATTGTGTATGTATGTATGTGTAAGTGTTTGTGTTCATGTGTGAAAGAGTCAAAAATATTCTTAACAATTTAAGAAAAGTATCTAAAAGGCTTTTTATTAGAACAGTGAACAGAATTTGTATAGTTGAAAATGACATCTCTAATAAATAAATAAATAAATATATATATATATATATATATATATATATATATATACATATATATATACACATATATATATATGTGTGTGTGTGTATTTGCCTCGTGCCTCCTGTTTCGTAGTTCTCCAATGCTTGTCTCAACTTAGCTTTGATTCGTAATTTAGAGTTGTAACCTAACCTCTTTGTATCCTTAAGATCCGCTACAGAGCTCACTGCAGATAATAACTGAGCTCAATTAGACCTACAGTTTGATTACCCGCTCCTTCGCGTCTTTCATTTTCATGAGAATCTCCAAGACCTCGAACGCCTCAAACAGTTTGTTGCAATTTTCATATTTACCACTAACAACCTCTTGATACATCTTTGTACATTACTAATATGCTAGTTAATTGCCCTTTGGGCATCATATTGGTTCCTTCGGTGTACGACGATTTTTGATATGCCAGTAATTTAATTCACTTTGCTTCCTGATTTCTGAGACGTTTATAACTTATCTGGTCTACAATTGAAAATCGTATAATTAATTCTTTTGAAAATACCAGTTGCATGAATTGTTTCTTCGAAGTTTTTCATCTGGTCAATGGTTATTTTAATTTTGTATCTGTTAGTTGTATTTCCTTTTCACTCATGATTACCTAGTAACTTAATTCTAAGATCCATTCAATATTAAGTTTTATATTAAGTCTTTACATTCGTATTTCCTTCAGTTCGTTTTATCCTTAGTATTGGTTTTAGCAGGACAATTCATTTCTTTGTAATTCTCATTACTGATTATCTTGTTAATTTCAGCCTGATGATGGGGTTATTTACCTGAAGAGTTTGAGCAAAATAAGATGTTACATCTAGCTATCCCAACAATATATATATATATATATATATATATATATATATATATATATATATATAGATGAGATAGATGAGAGAGATGAGAGAAGGAGAGAGAGGAGATGAGAGAGAAGAGAGAGAGAGAGAGAGACGAGGGAGAGGTAGAACGGGAGAGAGAGAATGGAGAGAGAGAGAGGGAGAAAGGAGAGAGAGAGAGAGAGAGAGAGATGCTTTTTCTTCTCCTGTTAGTAAAGGATTGCTAATAGGTATCCCAATGCAAGAGATAGTGCCTGCGTATAGTGTTAGCTTGTTATCTGAATAGTTTTGGACATAAGGTTCACAATTATCACCATTCATGTGGACTAGTGAATTATCCATTCTGGCAAAATCTGGCAATTCGTCGTTCAACAATAGAACATCTTTAGCCCTTGCGTTCTCTTTTGCTCTTAAATATATTTTTGTTAAGCATTTTGAATGTAAAGTTACTGCTCTATTGAGTATAAATTGTTCTTAATTTTCATCAGCCGTGCTAACGCAACATATCTCTTCTTCATCTAGGTCTGAGAAATAACAAAGTTCTGCATTTTCAGTGGTTTCTTCTGTTACTTGTATTATACTATTTATATCTGATTTATTTATTTTATTTAATAGCAATACTTCATTTAGTATTTTCCCTTCATTGTCATAACTCATTACTACATTGATACAGTTTTTTTTACATATTTTTGTATAGGTATCTGTAATGGTGGGAATTCCTCTTTTCTATCTGTTTTTATTTTATCTAGCTTTTCCCCCATGTCTCTCTCGCTTGTCGAAACTATCTCAGACAAATTGAACAGATTTGGGTGAGGCTTTTCTTCGTCAAGCGTAAAACATACGCTTTTCTGATTATCCTGCTTCAGGTTAATCTTTCTTTCACTGCTGTCTAGTATTATTTCATATCTTCTCATTAAATTAGATGAGAATAATACTTGTGCGGGAAAAATCTTTCTTCTAAAACTAGAAAACTTTCAACAAATTTGTGTGGCAAAATGTCAATTTCTTAGTTCACATTTCCTAGACTTCTAATTTGTTTGCCCGCTATTCCCTTTATAACTTTATTTTGACTCTGAATCAGAGTTTCTGAAATGCCTAAATTTCTGGTTAAAGTTGATTTATCTATGCTATTCACTGTATTTCTAGATTCTATCAGCACAGTACATGTCTTCCCATTTACAATAGCCACATCCTTTCTTTTTATTTCTTCTTTCATGGAGAATACTACTTCTTGCTCTTTATGTTTTTATATCGAGAAATGAATTTCTATCACCAGAAATAAATTCCTCTGATTCCGCGTTGGCCAAGCCGGGAATCGAACTTCGGACCGCCGGAGTGGCAGCCGAGCGCGAAAACCACTCGTCCCGCGAGGAACTCAGATAACATGATAAAAAAAGATTAATAGGCAATATCCAGACATACTGAGGTAGTATAAAAGGTGGTAATCAAAGTAATGGTCATAACCGTAATAAGATTGAGAATAGTTAAAAAATTGAATGTAAAAACTATATTAATTAAAATCACAGTTAAAATGAAAAAAGGAAAATGCAATTAATAACAAAAATCATAGCAATATAATAAATAATAATGACAGATTCTGCAGTTGACATTTTGCAAAACGAGATTAAGTCATTTAGGGAACAAACGCCTCCTTTTCCCATCTTCCCCACAATTTAGATCTTCTTACCTCACTACTTAGGATGCTTTTCATGAGCGAATTGCTGCTGTTTTGCAGTCGGGTGATAAGACTGGACATTGTTTGCCTAACAATGATTTTTAAGTTGTCCAGGTGGTTTTCTGTGAACATCTGTGTGGCGGAGTGGTAGCGAGGAGTCTTTGTGAGGCGTCTCAGAATGTCATTCTGAACAACAGTGATAGATCTCAAGGTCTCTCTGGTGTAGTTCGTCCAGAGGGAGCACCCATAGATGCTGTAGCAATACAGGCGGAAGATCAGCAGTTTTAAGTCTCGGTGACAGAAGGCAAACCTCCTTGCAATCATGTTGCCAGTTGCATTTAGTTTATGACGCCATTGTTCTATGTCTGCCATATCTTTTAGGTCCTCCATGATAAAGTGACCCAAATACGGAAATTCGTGCACGAATTCCAGCTGATAATTTCTGAGGAATATTTGTGGTTCTGCAATTTGCTTAAGTGATCTCAGGAGCAGCGACGTGCACTGTGTCTTGTTTTCGTTGTATAGGATATCAAATTCCTCTGCACATTGGCGGCAAGTGTCGATGAGTCATTCGAGACCTTGCACTGACGGGGAAATCAGAACCATATCGTCGGCGTAACAGATGTTGTTTACAGTTGTTTCATTGACAGTGCATCCAATTGGGAGTGAGTTCAGTTTGACATTCAAGGCATCTGTGTACGTATTAAACAGGTATGCCAAAGCCCTTTTAGGGAGCCGAAGGTGTACGATAAAACGTTACCCCATTTGACACAGAATTGCTATGTGGAGAACCAGCAATATAAAATGTCAATCAAATATGTAGGGGTGCCTCTTTTAGGCAGCTTCAGGAAGAGTTTTAGGTAGTTTACTCTATCAAATGCTTTTCTCACGTCCACAAAACATAGGAAAACAGGAGAGGCTGATGAAAGGTTATAGTTCAGCAATTCTTTCAGTATGTAGCTGCAGGTGTTGGTTGAGAGGTTTGCTTTAAATCTGAACTAATTGTCAGTGGTGTATAGAAAGGGGAGAAGTCTCACTAGAATACCATTAATCAAAAACAAAGTCAAAGATGCAGCTGACCCTGGCAATTACTGGCCGATTGCAATTACAATGATCGCATCGAAGACACTTGAGTCGGTTCGACTCAAGTATCTTTGATGCGATCATTGCGATTGCAATCGGTTGGTAATTATCAGGGTCAGCTGCATCTTATACCTTGTTTTTTGATTAATAGTATCAAGTGAACTAAGAGAAGGAGTCTGGAAGAAATTGGTGAATTATGCATGCATTGAATAGGGCAGCTAGTAAATTGTAGATTATCGGATGGCAGAATTTGAAAGCTTCTGCTAGAAGCCATTGCAGCCGGGTGATTTATTATTAGGTAGGCTGTTTATGGCATCGTTAATGTTACCTGGTGTAATACGGTCTGTGAAATGAAATTGAATGTTATCAGTAACGAGGTTAACTATATCCCTTTGGGAGTCTTGATCGTTTATACAATTCAGGATATTGCTGAAGTGATCGCCCCACGTACTTGCAATAGCCTTGTCACCGAATGCTTCTCATACTCTCTGTGACAGCTTTTTAGTTTTGGGATTTAAGGACTGGATGATAATCACTGGATTCTAAGTTTCTAGACATTGCATCGGCTCTTAGTTGTTTTTCAATTAATCTGCAATGCTTAATTAAGAACAAGTTTGAACTGTGCTCTCGCCTGTCTCATTAATAATGATTGTCTTTCCTTGGGCTACCATTTTGCTTCCACAGTAAAAACAATTCTTGTGAAAATAAATTCAGATCTTTAACCAAGTTATTCCATCCAGGTACATTACGAGAATTACCTTGACAAAGTCTAAAGGTAGCCCTGCCCGAAGCATAGCGGAAATTATGTTCGAATAGAATTCATTCAGATCCCTCCTGTGGTCGTTATTTCTACAATTTGTGTTAGTACAAAGTAAGGCGTCTACTGGTTGAACTATTGACCTCAACCTGGTTTCCATGGTCGCCCTAAAGTATCTGGTTTTCTTTTGGTATTTAAAATCCCAGTTTACAGCTGGTGGGTGATCAGTTAAGGGGTTCATGGTAGGGAGGGATGGGGTACTGTATGACACCTGTAATGGGATGTAATCATAGCCTGTTGCAAGATTATAGCAAATATTGCTGGTCATAATAGAATCATGAAGTTATGGAGATGTGATGCAATGGTCCAGCCAAGAGGTTGTAATTGTGTCCGCTCTATTTTGTACATATAAATAAGAGGGAGGGAGGAGCATTACATCGCTAATATGGAGAGCATGAGTTTGACAGAAGTAAGTTCATTATAAAATTGTTTTGTGGGATGAGAATTAAGGTCCTCGATTATACAAATATGATCAGCAAGAGAATCGTGATTAAAACTGTGTAACTCACCAAGGATCATGCAGTATTGATCAAAATTATTGTTATTTTCCCAGGGCATATAAACATTAATCCCCTACTGTCACTTGAAGCCCCAGCAATCTGTCACTCCTGTAGGTCTTCACATTTACCATGTTGCCTAACAAGTTGTGCCGCAGGAAAGAAAGGCCTCCTTTTGGGCAACCAGCTATGATTAGATCTGTAACTTGCATCGATGAAGTCGAGAAGGTTCTGAAGTCTTCATGTATTGAATCTCAGATGACAAGGTCATGTGACCAGAGGAGCATTTCTTGCAATGCAATGATGCCTTTGAAGTTTTGCAGAACATGTTTAGGAGGGGAATGTTCCTCTTGAGGCCAAAAATATTCCAAGAGATTATGTTTAATGTATCCATGGCTACTAAAGAAGATGGGAGATGAATGCACTGATCATTTGGGTGGATGGGGTGTTAGTCAGGGGGAGTGGGCAGTCACTCGCCATGGGTGGCTGGCACTTGCAGTGGAAGTGACCCTGGTTGGGTATCAGTAAGTTCCCCTGGGGGTGGTTGGTCCCGGATTAGGTTATATCTTGAAACTATTATATTAGGTCGGAAATTCTCACCTCTAAGAACATCGAGGTGTTGAAATAGGCATGTAATCCTGTAAACCACTTTATGTTTACTTTTGCATGGGAGATTGTGGGAGATGAGAGAGCCAGAGCCCATGAGAAACTTGACTCTCTCCACTATGGCGGCCCACTATTTTTGGTGGGGGGGGTGGGGGGGGGGGGGGGGGGGGGGGGGGTGTCCACCAATGAGCGCAGATTGTGAATTATTACGTGACATCTCTTCTCAGGCTTCGGGCGAGGTGAAACACGATTGTTGCCCTCCGGTCCAGCGGCCAAATGAGAGGTTCTTTTCTTCTTTCTGCTTGTTTGTGTCTGCCATCCACCAGACCCCTCATGATCACTATCATCCGCATTTCACAATGGGGGGGTTGGGGGGGGGGGGGGGGGGGGGGGGGGGAGAGAAACGGTCTTGAGGGTCAGGCGGAAACTCACGGAACGGATTAGTGATCGTCACTGGAGACCTATCTTCCACTGCAGGCACTAGTTATAGAGAAGAGGTTGGGAGTCCAACGGTCCCCTCGGAACGGTCTATAGGTGATTTGAGCACTTCGACTGAAGGAGAGAGGCCAGTTAACACCTGAGTGCGTATGGCCATCTTGACTTCGTTTCGTACTCTCATTTCTCCCGTGCTGCTAGGAGGCGAGGAAAAAAATGGATGACACATTCAAAGGAATCTGGTGGCTATCTGTGCATTTGTCTAGAGATCCCTGTACTCCTTTGATCACATCCCAGATCCGTGCGAGATTATTTGTGTCCACAGTTTTAAGACTGTCTAGGGATTCCTGTAGTCCTTTGATCACGTCCCAGATTCTTGAAAATGTATCATTTGTCTCCTCGATTTTTTCTGAGTTTTTTCCAATTATTTCTGGGATTGATTTTGCTGTTTGGAACGCATTCACTGCCGTGTGGCACACCGCAGGTAGGGGGGTCAGGAGGCCCCTTTTGAGGAAGATTGTAAGGGTCATCGGCGTAGATTTTCACTGAGCAGGTCCTTAGCCCCTTAGTGATAGATTATATTTTTCTTGTGAGAGGACAGGTTTTTGTTCTCTGGTATCAGATCTTTGCATCTCGTATATGCAACGTTAATTTCCTTATCTGAAAAGACATCATTGACAGATTGTATAGCAGACTCGACGTCGGAACTGTTCGATTGGTATTATATAAAGTAAAGACAGTTGTTCGCAAGTACAGAACTTGTGTGTGAGGCAGAGGCACCTGGTTGGAGGTTGGTCAGGTGACATTTTTGTGGTAAAGGAAGGATCAAGCTCTAGCATATACACTGCATTCTTTTACCCATTTTCCAGGACCAATAGACCTCGAATAGCTGTAATGTGAAAAATTTCTAAGGCACTGACTGTACCAGAGAGAATATTAATATATCTGCAATTGCAAAACACTCGCCGGCTTACACGCCAGGTATTACATGGAGACAGTGTCAACACATTGCCTACTATAAGAGGTATAATCACCAAGGGCAAAAAAACCGTTATTTTGTCAAGAAACGTGAGAGGAGACCTCCAACATGTCTGCCCCACACACTGTTTAATATATATATATATACATATATATATATATATATATATATATATATATATATATATATATATATATACATATATATATATATATATATATATATATATATATATATATATTAGATCAAGCATAAAATGCACATTAAAACACTCTGGTTTAATGCTAAGATCTATATTTTGGTGGACTAGCTTCCACCTTTATCAAGCAGTGAATGACAGGAGCTGTATTAGCGAAATATATAGTGGTAGATATGCTCTTAGGTGATACCTGGGATCACCATAAGCCAACGTTGGTTCTGTTAATTATCTTAATCCACCTCATTGTTGTCTTAATGAAGATATTGCCTATATGGTCAGAGTCCCAGGCTTCATTGGAAAAGTCGATCCTATTATCTTGTTGTTTTACCAGTGAAGATTCTACCATCTGACATTCGTATCAACAGCTGCTCTTGTATAAAATTCTTTCTTGTAATTGTTGTTAGCGATGAATTTATCAAATGTTACTAGGAAGTCGATTTTGTGTTTTTTATTCAGGTTTAAGGGCAAATAACACAACAAAGTTTAAGACTAAGGATTAGTTATTAGTTAAAGGACAAGTGGATAGGTTCATAAAACTTTGTTTTGTTGACCTAGACGGTTCCAAAAACAGAAATGGACCTCCTAATAACATTTGATAAATTCATTGCTAACAACAATTACAAGAAAGACAAAATATGTCTTAATTGAATTCTTCTAAACATCCTAAACAGGCACAACAACACCCACCCCCTTCCTAAAAGATTTATGTTATCTATAAACTCACTCTGCAAACTAAATGTTATAATTACTAGATCAGATAAAGACGGTAAAATTGGATTAATGGACAAGAGTTTCTACCAAGAAAAGATCAGTGAACTTTTACATGATACAGCTACCTATGAGAAATTAACAAAAAACCCGAGCCATAATGTCCCAATAGATATCTACAGAAAAATCAGAAACATCGGTAAAATTAAGAAACATATAGAAATTTTCGAAAAATTGAAAGCAATTACCTTATTTTTATGGGTCCCCAAACTCACAAAGTAACATTCCCTTCCTTCCCATAATCTCGTGTGCTGAAGCTTTTAACTACAGAATCTCTAAATGGTTAGCCGAGTTACTATATCCCCCTTTTTAGGAATGTTTTCCACTTGTCATATAAAATGTACAGAAGATTTTTGTAACAAATTATGTCAACAAATATCCTTGTACATAACCTAAAACTTCTCAGCCTAGATGTATTAACATTCATCAGAAATAAACTTGAGCCATTTGCTGACCACCTCCCCATAAAATTGAATAAGATGATACAACTTGTAGAGCTCTGCATCACTAATAACATCTCTTCCTTTGGTGATGACTTTTACCGTCAAAATTTTGGTTGCAGTACAGGGAGCCTGTTTAGTTCCGTGAAAGTAAACTTTTATATAGAGTATTTTGAAACAGTAATTATAATCCTTATCAAACCTGCAGATATGATTTGGCTTCATTATGTAGACGATATCTTAACATACTGGAAAAGCGAGTGGGACGATTTTGATGTCTTTCTACAAAAATTAAATTCATTGATCACGAGCATAGAATTTAAAGTAGAATGGGAAATAATAACCAAATCCCCTTTTTAGATGTATTAGTCCTCAGAACTAAAATCAGCTACAAATTCAGTCTTCAGGAGAGCAAAATTCTCACTTTCATACACGCATTTTTACAACTATCAAGACATTTCAGTTAAACTCAGCATAGCAAATAACCTATTTCTTAGAGCCCTGCAAATCTGATCCCCAGATTTTTTTAACAAAGAACCTGAAACAATCAGAAATCAACTTATCCTGTTAAAATACTTTAAGCCCATAACAGAAAAAAGCCATACATAAAGCAAAGCGCATTTTTTGCAAAACCACAGAAAACAAAGAAAAGGAAAAATACACTAACAAAATCATAATCTCTCTTGTGGATAATTTACAAGAGATCTCACAAACCATAGGCCCCCTCCAACCCTTTCATCTTCATTTATCCGAATACACTTGGGAAATCCTTAATTAACGTTCAGCAGAAACCAGTTTCCAAAGAAATAAGGGTTTATGAGATCCCCTGTAGGGATTGTAATAAGTCATACTATAGTTTCACAAGAAAATCTCTCTCGGAAAGATTAACTCAACATAAACGATCAGTTAGATATGGATAACATAGTTCGGTAATTTTCCATTATATAAATAACACAAACACCGATAAAAGAACAAGATAATAGGATCAAACTTTCCAATGGAGCCTGGGACTCTGACCATATAGACAATATCTTCCTTAAGGCAACAATGAAGCAGATTAAGACAATTAACAGAACTAACGTCGGCTTAGCAGTGACCACAGGCATCACCTAAGGGCATATCTCCCACAATATATTATGCTAATGAAACTCCTTCTGCCATTCACCGCTTGATAAGGGTGGAAGTGAGTCCACCGAAACATAGTCCTTAGCTTTAAACCAGAGTGTTTTAATGGGGCTTTTATACTTGAGAAGTCTCCTGTTTTAACAGAAGAATTTTATTTATACATACACACACACACACACACACAACACACACACACACACACATATATATATATATATATATATATTATATATATATATATATATATATATATATATATATGTATATATATATATATGTGTGTGTGTGTGTGTGTGTGTGTGTGTAATGTGTGTCTGTGTGCATGTGTAGTACTCCCGTACTATGGTTTATTTATGTCTAAATAAATAAACTATGGTTTATTTATTTGTCTAAATAAAATAAAAACCATGTGTAGTACTCCCTAGACTACGGTTTATTTATTTGTCTAAATTTTCTACTCCCAATAATAGTATCTACAGTTTTAAATGTCGCATCTTCATTCGAAATTCCAAACATTTGCCGGAAATTCGTATCAAATCTCCCACAGACGAATTATTCCAGACCTTCCGGCATGACTCCTTTAAGATGATTTATCGTTTGATATTCTTAAACGTTTTAACTGAGAAAGGGCTAATAAGTAAGAAATATGGAAAATTCTAAAAAGAATTTGACGTTTTAAGGCAGATTTTTAAAGAGATAGTAGGCAGAAACCAAATTGTTCAGAAAATACTATAGATTTTAGGTACACAGAATGAAAGAGAGAGAGTTGGGATAGAGAAAGCTCCGATAACATTTAGAGCATTTTAGGGAGTGAAGGAAGGTTCCTATTATAACTAGATTAGATTAGATTAGATTATAACATTTTTGGCACTTAGCCAAGCGCCGGAGCCGAAATTATAACTAGGTACTTCAGAATAAATGAAAAGGTTTCTATAAAATCAGACTATAGATTGAGAGGAAAAGTGAGGTTCTAGGAGCTTTTCTAAACATAAAGAAAACTTTCTGAAAATAGTACAAAATTTTTAATAGAGAGAGAGAGAGAGAGAGAGAGAGAGAGAGAGATAAAGTAGGCGAGTAATGGGAAAGCGCTGATCATAATTAAAAGGTAGAGGGGGAACTGAGTCAAGACAATTGTCAGATAAAAAAAGAAAAAAAATTCTTAAAGAAGTGAGGACTCTTGCGAGAAAGAAACCAACTAAGCGTATTTCCTAATTAAGAAATGCTGGGATGATTTAGACCAAGCCATTTGTGTGGTGGTCAGGAGGAAGCCAAGCTCGCTCTGTGTGTATGTGTGTGTGTATGTGTGTGTGTGTGTAAGAAGGTATATATCATGAGTAAAGCAAATGCCAACGGCCCTAAAAGGCAATATTTCTTAAAACCTTATAAACTAAACCCGTATGAATTTCCAGAGTTTGCATCATCCTCAGATCATCTTGTTGATTATCACAAACGTAGTTGGTGGCTCATATCTAAACATTGCATTTTTATCTTGGCTCCTTAACTCCAAAACCCTTTTATTCACTTCATTGTGTCTTAAGCCATACTGTCATTTTGCTCTGAAATTCACTGAAATGTTCAGCATTAATTTAACCTACATTTTATAATGGTTAATTACTCTACTAAATACCGTTGGCCAGAACATCTTGCCTGTTCTTAAATCTATATATTCATTTATAACTGCTTCGTCTCCACAACGTTAAAGATGAATTAATCTCAGAAGGCATTACATGGACATTTCAAAGTCTAACTTCAAATATTTGTAATGAATTTGTTAAATGAGATGCTGTCACCGACATAGAGTTTTCATTCTCTGTACTCGTCGTATGAATTATACGGATGTTAAGGCAACAGGTATTGAAAATGTTCAGGAAGGGTTATAATTATTTGCTGTAATGTTCTCTTTTTGCCTACAAAAAACCCAGGTGGCTTGCAAGCCACAATGCCTCCGGCACATAAGTTCCTACCCTAGCCTTCTCGCAGAAGAGGTGATTCCATGAATATCGGTAGTTCGAAAACCAGATCTCTGGTGCCTGAAAACTTAGACAAACTATTACCAATTATGGTGCATGAACAGACAACGCTTGGTAATTCAGCATGGGGTTCAATGTTAGCTAAACAAGAGGCTTAGTACCTTAAATGATATCTAACAAGTCTTTATATTATCAGAGGAAGACACCTGAAATGAAAGATTATGCCAGTCCACAAGAGGAATAGCAGGGGCTTGTAATATTATCTAGATGATGTACAGATCACGCAGGATTTAAATGATATTGGGTGAACAATCGAGTTAGGTCTAGTGTATTTGCATGGCCTTAACTGTATCCCATAAATCAAAGATAATACAAGGTACAATAAACTATTGTGCATCACTGCTAGATACAAATCTTTGCCAATGAAACTTTACATTCCAATATGAACTGTTGGAAAAAGCACATTATATATTCAACACAACAGTGTTAGACCCCCATGCAAAGCAGCAAAGGACTAAACACTTAGATACCAGTATCTCAAATATTGGCCCTTTTGCCGGCCAAATTCATAGTGTTGTTACCATTACGCACGTCATGATCTAAATAACAAGTGGGGCATTCCATGGCAAACCCAATTCTAGCAGCTAATCAAACACTATGCATTTTTCAAACAAATCCGGAGGTAATAGCAAGATGACTATGGAGGACAGTTTTTTATCATGTTTGGTAGACTACATATCCAGATGACAGCACTGAAATCTATTATGTCAAAGCAAGACGACAAGTGCTCTCACTTTAGCTGAGACAGGCTATATATTATATATATATATATATATATATATATATATATATATATATATACATCAACGCAGCACGGTAAAACATAAAACAAATATCATTATCCTAAATATGACCCTATTCTTAATAAACTTTAACATTACAAACACTTTTAGGGCAGCAAAATGCAAAAATAAACTTTACATAAATAATACCAGTATAAAATAACCTTTAAATAACAAAGGCTTCACAGCCACATTCACAAATTATGCTAAAAGGCATAATCATTATGCATCAATGATTAAAAAGAATTACCTGCACCAATGTCAAAACAAATAAACTTTAAAAAATTTTCACAGCACAAATACTTTGAACAGCAGCAGACAATGAAATAAAGAATACCAGCAGACAATTATAACATTAATAATAATAACAATAAATGCCAGGAGTCATACTCACTCCAAAATCATAATAAAGCACAGCAATAAAGACAATAAACCATAATTAGCAATATACCTTGCCCTACAATAGCAATCATTATCAATAATAATAATAATACATCGCAGCAGGTAACTTCGTCATATTAATGACTATACGAATCACAAAAGATTCTTTCTCACAGCACAAAGAGAGAGAGAGAGAGAGAGAGAGAGAGAGAGAGGAGAGAGAGAGAGAGAGAGACTCAAGGAACCACTATCAGACAGTAACATGATGAATAAAGCTTCTCAACTGCCTCGGAAGAAACACCGTCTTCCGAAAAACCGGGGACTACACATAAGTCTCCCACTTCACTTAGGAAGCATAACCCTCAGGAGCCACCATCGCACACTTCCATGATGATATCTCTTCGGGAAGTAAGTCAAGGTACTCCTCCCCTGTCCACTGGTAACCATCGCCAAAACAATCCTCACTGGCGAACAACCTCTGCTGCTACAACCAATACTGTCCATTTTGGACCAACTCAAAATCAACATATAGGGCAAGTAACCATCTCCCAATCCCCACCCCAATCCCTGCATAAGATGACCAGGTTAGGGAACCTAATGCAATATCCAACAACAAACGGGCAAACAAATGACATAAACTTCCATCCAGCCCCTTCTTAACAAGTGAATCATCAAGCTGGTTCTGCAGGACAGACATACAGTTCCACCTCTGAAACGTCACAAGCTTGATGAAGAAGGAGGACTAACTCATGGCAACCCCAGACACCAGACACCCTCTTCCTATGGATAACATGCTGGCTCGATGCCCAAGACAAGAGGACTAAATACAATGTCCTGTTCAAGTTCTTGATATCTGCCTTTTACCTTACCAAAGCATTAATGGGAACACACAACCTGGAACCAAATCGAGTCCCTCCTGATGCTACTGAACTTCCTCAGTGATGGAAAACCCAAGAAGGTCAACCTAGCAATGGGAAACATTACTCCAATAACTTCTGACCAGCATCCAGGCTGCCCTCCAGTCCTTGAGATAACACTGGTATTTGACTCCTGAAGAGGGCAAATAAGTTGCTAGAGTCCTCTGAGGCATTGTAACAAGTTATCCAAAACATCTACAAAGCTAGAGAAAACTAGGACTAAGATAAGAGTGACCCAAGCTAATGATATGTAAAAGTGCCCCTTTGAACAGATAAAACAGGCAAGAAATTGTCACCTCAGTTGCAGGTAGAGAAAAAAGGACCCGGGTGGTCAGGCAAGATAATTATGGCAGCTGCCACAACACCCCAGTGGATGCCAGGTGTACCACATTCTGTACCAATGCCCTAGCCTCCAGAAGGAAGTTCCTGGAGGATTTGGGTGCTTTCAAATCTATTTTAATCTCATCACTACTGGACAATCAGATACCCGCAAATTCCAATACATGGCCAGTGGCAGTCATTGGCAGCTCCATACTGTTATAAGGCCACTGAACCCTCAGCCTTAGCCTCTTGAGGAAAAAATACCAGTGGGACTTAATCATTACTGAATCTTATACCTAGGATATGGATAAACAATTGACTGTAAAAGCAGCTTCTGACCTACTTAAATACAGACTGTGGGTGGCATAATAGCTACAGGTGATCAGTCCCCTAAGTGGGAGAGACTGCTTGGTGGCAACGACAGCAACATATGGTTACATGGTTGTGAGAGAGCTTTGTGAAAGGCTGCTGAACCTGGCAACCAATCCTGTATCTAACAGCCACGTACCCATATGCACTTCCTTCACCACCACACATTCTCAACCAGTTAGGGAGAGTTGCAAGTCTCTGATGATTGATGCTAATGACACTGACATTGCAATAAATTCCATATCCTTTATACCTTGCCTCACAGCAATAGACCTGGAAAAATTGGGGTTGTATTTACAGATGGGTATACAAAAGATATGTGACCTTATCCCTACTATAGGACCAGAGAAAACCAAGGGGATGTTGTTCTACATCTTCAATAATGTGATGTTTTAGGTTTTCATGGTAGAGAAAGATGAAGTATATCAGACATTGGATTGTTTTTAGAGAGGCCTCAGCAACCTTTGTTGAACCTGGCTAGTGTTCCAAGTTCTAGAGAAATATATGGCTACTTCTGTAAATGAAGCAAGGCTTAATCTTTTAGCACAAAAGCTGAGGTCATGAGACTTAAATCCACCAACACAAAGTGCACTTAAGGAAATGTCAAACGAGGTAACTATCAAAGGAGGTAGGATGTCATCTTGCAGCTAGAACCCTAGTGGCCTTTAAGAAGGAATAGTCAAAAGAACAAGTGGAAAATCATTTGAACTGCACTTGAACCCATTACTAAAAGCTACGGAAAATTGACAGAGTGAATGCAAGACAGAAGGTGATAATGAAACTATGCTCTACACCTCTGTGCAGTCGTCCTTATCGGATTTAGTCATGTGTATTACCTATAAAGTTAGTATCACTTACGCAAATAACCTGTAAATTGCCACCATAATCTACAACGTATTTACACAATAATAAGCACGCGTCACGTATCAGGGAGTCATCTGGCAGTTATTTCGGAAAATGGCTGGCATATTGGAATTTCAACCTCTGCTGCGGAATAAATACTTCAGCTAAATTTCAACCTTATATCTTCAATTAGATGATCTGCTCCGAGAGAGAGAGAGAGAGAGAGAGAGAGAGAGAGAGGCGGGGTGGCGGGGCTAGTAAAACCTAGTAAAAGTTAAAGGCAATTAATACGAACAGTGTGATATTTATTAGGACATGAAATTGCCGGAGAGAGAGAGAGAGAGAGAGAGAGCCAATATCCCTCAGCCTTCCATTCCTAACCCCTTAACGATCGGTGACATATTGGTGGACTATGTCGAACATTGGTAGTTGACTGCGACCCTTCCTCACTCTCTCTCTCTCTCTCTCTCTCTCTCTCTCTCTCTCCTTACTTGTATTCTAACTTGACAATTATTAGTAATTCCAATGCACTTGTTTTTATTCATCTTTGTATGCCGCAAGTTATGTTGACGCTTATTACCTCCTTCCTCCCCGTCTGTCTCCCTCCTTTATCTCTCTGTATGCAGTATTAGCAGAGGGAAAGAGAGAGAGAGGGTGTAAGAAATTGCTGCCGGATTCCACAGGAGAGAAATGGCGTGGAAATTCGAGATTGGAAGTTGGGAAAGGATGATGAGGTTGGAAGAGAGGGAGACGGGGAATGGTAGAAGGAGGGGCTGGAGAACAAAATATTCTTGGGGTAACCAGGGGGTTTGGGCCTCTGGGAAAGGGAGGGGGCCGGGGACGCTAAGACACAGCTACTGTCAGACGCAGAGACCATCTCAAAACTGGTTACAAGGCTCTCTCTCTCTCTCTCTCTCTCTCTCTGTGTGTGTGTGTGTCTTATCTGATTTTCGTTTGTCGTCCATCTTTCTTTGTCTATCTGTCTGTCTGTCTCTCTGCTATTTGCCTGTCTTCGCACTCTGTCGTTTGCTTATACTTTTTCATCATTCGTTTTCGTTATCCTCTTTCTCTTTTCACCCTTAAATGTTTTCATCTCTCTCTCTCTCTCTCTCTCTCTCTCTCTCTCTTCCAGCGGCTAATGGATCGGAGGATTCATGGCCACGAAATTTGCTTTAATGTACTTTGGGAAAGATGCTTAAATCGAACAATGATTTTCCTCTCAGAAGACAGCCCGAAGAGAGGCCAAAATGAAATATACGTAGATAATGCATTGTAATGGAGCTTTTATGAAACCATCATGTTCTAAATTTCAAGTTGATTACTTTCTCTCTCTCTCTCTCTCTCTCTCTCTCTCTCTCACACACACACACACTCTTCATATACACATACTCGTCCGTGCAGTCATATACGTACGCTAACATTCATGCACACCCCATTCCTACAATGCTGCTGATAAGCCTTCATCAAAGCAAGTGGCAGTGAACGTTTATTGTTTTCATTCAAGAAAGGGATTAGTATATATATATGTGTGTGTGTGTGTGTGTATACTAATCCTTTTCCCGAATGAAAACAATACAACAGTAATATATAGATTATATATATATATATATATATATATCTATATATATATATATATATATATCTATATATATCATATATATATGAATTTTTATTACATCACCGTGATTCATATAAGTACATCGAGCTACATTTTTGTAGTTCTATGTATTTATATGAATCACGGTCACGGTGATGTGATAAAAATTCATAAAATGACTACGTGCGGCAAACGTTCGACTTTGTTAACATGACAGAGGGGGTTTGATATCGCTTCTAATTACAAATACCTGAGTTCGACAGTGATTTGTAAGGTCGGAGTCGGTATCAACATATAACCTTTCTTGTTGGCCGAGTCGATAATGTCACTGGAGTCCTGATTTCTCCTCAGCCCTTTGGGCGCAGGTTCGAACCCACTAGAGGACGAAATTAAATTCAACTAAAAAATTCCCCTTCGGTTAACATATATGAAAATATATTAATTCCAAGGTAGAGCGAACTGGATATTAAAGGACATTTGTAGCTCATATATATATAATATATATATATATATATATATATATATATATATATATATATAATATATATTGTTACGTGCGTGGCCGTGCAAGATCTTCAATTCACCTTAGAAATGAACTACATCTGGTAAAATTGGGTGCCACGCATGCAACAACAGAAAACAGGGGAAAATGTATCAAAATTGATGGATATAAAGAAAATGCAATATTACATTTAATCAAGTTATTATTACATGAATCAGAAGATATATACACAGGAGCTAAAAGCACTAGCTCCATGGCACTGAGTTTACATTAGTTCACAAGTCAATTAGTGCCACTATGCAAAACCAAAGAATGTTAAGCACTCTATGGAAATGAATTGATTGAATGGAAGGATTACTGCAACTAGCAAGCTCCTCAGTCTTCCACCCTAGTACTTGATAACTGATGACAGTAGAAACACCTTGGTACCGTGGTAACATAAACGATGTACAAAACAACCACTGTCTCCCATTCTGCAAATTAAGAATGCATTGTAACCTCGATTTAGAAGTGAGATTAATGAAACTAGGACTTGCTTCAGGCAGAGAACGTAAGTAATCTAACATTGATACAAGATAGAAAAATGAATGAACACTTATGGTTGTCAATCACAATTATTTTTCCACTTCACTTAGTCTCTGAAGGAGATGCAATGGGGATTTAGTTTATATATGAGAGCAGACAAAAATTACAGAAGTAAATGAATTACTTGTCGAAACAATTTCAAAGTCCACAATACCTTGTCCTCTGGACAATCGGAGTCTTGAACGTAGTGGCAGACTTTGAATTATGGGACTTTGGTTGGAATGTATCAACACCACAAAAGCATACAGTCGATGGCAGGGGAAGGGGAGAGGGGAGGGGGTGACGGGCAAAGTTCCGGTCGCCGTGAGTATGTCCTGACAGTGCCTTGACCTCAGATGAAATGCATGGGGGCAGCCTCTTTGCTGCCTTATATGGGATCGGCTGTCCTGCGCTTCATTCATCATTATATTAGGGTATTCTTTGGGCATTTATCGTTAGAAATCACCAGCTTTCCTCCTGTCCTCAGACAGTAATTTGCCACGACCAATCTTTAATGAGTAAGGTGTGGGTGCATACGGCTTCTGTACACCAATGTGGGTGGTCTGGCTTCTGCCTTTTTTGCTTTAATGAAATCTAGTATGTTTCCTCTTTCAGATTTATTAAAACTGAGGGCTTGAATACAGACATAAAATGTATGCCGTTATAATATATATATAATTATGTATATATATATATATCTATATATATATATATATATATATATATATATATATATATATATATATATATATATATATATATATATAATCAATCATTAAGCTACAAATACTTAATATCCAATTCTTTAACATTTATTTCAAGCTGCCTCGGGAATATTACTGAAGGAGAATTATAAGTGATAAATGCATTGGTACTGAAGTGTCTTAAACACTCTACATAGTAACCTCCGACGACTCCAGTCAATGGTCAGACCAGTGAGCCAGTGATTCCCAACCTTTATACTTACTATCTCTGCTCCTCCACAGACATATGATGAGGAAGGGAATAATAGCCCTTCACACCCTATCTGTTTCCGAACAAGGAGATTTAGCTGCGGTACAACTGGCCATCACCAAGGATTTTGCTATCACATGAGAAAGATGGAGACAGTGCTGGAGGGGTCTTCCTAAGGAGGCAAATCAGTCATGGACAGAACCTCAGTCGGTGGCTGGGATCCCACTACTCAGAAGCCCACCACACACCAGAGTTCCTATGAAAAGAAGATCTCTCCTCCTGGATATACAGCTGCTACCACCAATCTCAGAGGCAGCATAACCTCAAAAACCCTTCTATAAACCACCCATAATAGCACTATTGGAAAAACCCTTACAGTGAAAACAAGTGGCTCTTTTCCCAACTAACTCCACGAGCGGTATGGGTCAATGAAGAATTGTTGTACGTAGTTTCTTAATTCCTTGTTCATTATGGAAATATTGCCATACGCAGGTATTATTTACTTATCAATAAATAATATTTCCTTTTAAAGATATTATACTTGAAATAAATTAAATTGGAGTTGAGTAGATTTATTCAACGTATCAAAGATAATTATTTTGCAGAATAAGGAAAATATATATCCACGAGTCCACGAATTCTACTTTTATTCTTAACTAAAGTTTCATGAATCACAGCATAAGCATTTTGAAGTTGGCCTTGCTGCCACTCCAATCTTGACCCAGCATATCGTGTAATTCTGGGGGGTCATCAGTTCTTCACCTATAGCCAATAAATAATATATTAAGCGTGTCAATATTCTTTGATAGCAAAGTGTAATTAAACTAATTTTGCCCTTTGATCAATACAATAACTTGCATGACACATTTAGTAGGTTAGCCTATTTTCAGCAGTATACTCTCGGATAAGTAATGTGAATGAATATTTAAATTGACGATATCTGTCTGCTTTATTTGATTATTCCTATTATTCTTTTTTACTGGCAATGTTCTCCTTTTGTCTTATCCTTTTCATTATTGCTCAACATGATTCACTCAGACCAAGCTATCTCATGTCAAAAAGCAATCATAAGAAATCAAAGAAACATAATTTAGTCATTACTTTAAATCTTATTCCTTGCTTGTCATCCTGCTTCATCCATACACGTTGGAAAGCTGTGGGAGTAAAAGCTGGTGAATACATAAAGGCAAAAAATTCTTATTTTCATAAAAAATATTCTTGTGTTAATCTTACTGTAGCTTTTCATTTCTTCTAAATAGAAATTAATTAGAATTAGTTTCACATGTATGCCTAGACCTACTGCCATAAGCATATCATAAGTAGCTGAAAGGATACTCATTTAAGTCTATCTCTGATATTTACAATAAAAACCAACTACTGTAATCAGGGGTTGCTCTTTGACAAATGCAATAATCATATTGTGTTGCTCTCTTGTGGTGCTTGGAGGAGTTCCACTTCTAGGCTTATTTTCTAAACTTTGTTGTTCTCTAAACAATTCTATCCATCGTTGATATGTTAAGCCTTTTTGATATCTCTCTAATAGGAACTTGCACCAAATGCAGTACAATATTGTCTCTTGCTGAGCAGTGAAATCAGCTGAGTTTGACCATGCACTTCACGACATCGAAAACAATAGAGTAAGGTTCCATGGTTCACACTGTTAAGATTATCATTTCATTTTCTATCTATGATAGCATTTTGTGAGTTTCCAATGTTTTGTGTCAAATTTAAAGAATGGAATTGTTCAACTGCCATCAACTTTATATTCAAATGATAATTTAAGGACTATGTTTATGCAATACTATTAGTAGTGATAGCTGTCTCATATCTACTAGTAATTTATGTCAGTGGTTGTGATATGATGTTTTTTTATCACTTTGTTTCTTTCACGTCTGTTTTTCTATATTTGAAATAATTTGACACAATTTTATAACATGATGTTCAAAAGATTACAGTGACTGTTTTAATATCATTACATAAGGTTTCTTCCATCTTCAAAAAGAAAAATGAATTAATCAGGCATATATCGTGGAACAGGCAGGTGATCGAAAAATTATGAAACTCTGCCAATTGTAATTTGGGCAACTGTACAAACAGCCACCCAGTCCCATGGATCACCAAAAGGGATAGAACTAGAAAATGTGTCCGTGTCTTCTTCAACTGGCATTGGGCCTGCTCACGTGTTAGCTAATATTGTTGATACCAGGACCAAGGTCAGTCTCAGCCTTCGAGATCAGGTGCCTTCTGGAGCTTTCATCCGAGAGGACGAGGATGTGGCCACTGTGTTGATTTAATGGGCAAACCTTGGATCTACCCATGGTCTGTCTCACAGTCACCCCTGGTGATCTGCCACGAACGTAATAACACAGATTCAGAGTGGCAGACACCCTCGCCACTGGACACTCCCTCTTGCTTGGACAAGACTTCCTCCAATGGAGAGACACTCAGGTCCCTCTGGGATGTATGACCACCACACCTGCCGTTTCAGAGACCACCCCTGGAAGAAGGGGTCTAAGCACCTTCTTTGGCTCTTCTCTCCTTATCACCTTATCACAGGAGTGGATGCCTCAGTACCCAAACTGGATCAATCTTACCTCATTGCAGCCTGGCCCAAATATCTAGACCTGCAGGCCATTAGGGCAGAAGCCCCTAGGAGCTTAGAAAGGTTATCTGACTTTGCTAAGTCTCAACACCTTGTTGAAAATGGAGTACTCTATGAAATAACCAGAGGAGCTACAGTCCTGCTCAGGTAATAAGTAAGCTTATTGTGGTCCCCATTAAGCTACAGCACCAAGTCATCAAATTAGCCCATGATGAAGTCGGAGGAAACTGCAGAATTGGTCGAACTTCCCAACTACTAACTAATAAATTCCATTTGCCAGGGCTACGGAAGGCTGTAAAAGCCTACATTGCATCTTGTCAATTAGTGGAACATGCCACTGAAGCAGTCTCCAAGGCCAGGATAGGCAACATCCTCTCAGCAGGGATTCCTTTTAGGGATGTAGTAATTTTTATTACTATATTCCCCAGGGCTGCACTAAGACCAAAGAGGAAACGCCCACTGCCTAATTATAATAGGTAGGTTCACCCGGTATGCAGAGGTGATTCCTGTCAGGAGAGAGACCTCCCATAACGCCATTAAGGCCTTACTACCGTTTTCTTGTTGGTTTGGTTTTCCTGCGACTATACAGAAAGACCAAGGCAGTCATTTCATGTAACATGAGTTTCGGAGCTGCATGGCCCAACATGGCATGCAACATTTACCTTCCACCCCTTACCACCCTGAGAGTCAAGGGATAGTAGAGCATTTCCACCAATCACTCACAGCCACATTAGCAAAACTACAACACAAGAGTGGAAATACTTAGAAGTAAAACCTGCCTTACACGCTTTTTGCCCTCAGGCAGAGTAAGTCAACTATGAGTACATTAGGGTACAGCCTGTTTCAACTGTTATATGCCCAGTCAACACGAGGCCTGGGTTGAGTCCCAGAACAGCGACTGAATTGCAGTCCTCCCCCGGAATTAAGCATAAGCTTAAGACCGTCTGGGCAGTCGCCTATGCGAACAAACAGGCAGTCCAAGAAAGGGTCAAGCTTACATTCGATCAGAAGGCAAAACCCAGGAGTTTCTCTGTGGGAGATGAGGTTCTAGTCTTGAGGACAGGCACCTCGCATGCCCTCAAGGCCCAGGTAAACGAGGTAACCTAAACTTCCTGGTAAATTGTGGCCCAAATAAAGTGAAATGGTTGCTTATTAACCTCCTCAAGGCCTATCAAGCAAGAGAAGATGAGAAAACAGAGGAAGACAAACAACTTCCTACTGTTGTAGAAGGAGCCATTATGACTGTCAAACCTCCTAGCTCAAATTCCAAAGTGCTATACCTTATAAACTACATAACCACAAGTTTTGAAGGATCATTGAGGATGATACCCCTAGGTAGTAAAGGGCACTCTAGGCTGCACCAACATCTTGGAACGCCACATAACACTGGAAGAGAATACTCGATCTATAGCTCAGGGATTTTGCAAGGTGAATCCACAAAAAGCCGAACGCATTAAAAGGCAAATAGATTTGCAGCTCGAGATGGACCTCATTGAGGAAAGTGAGAGCACTTGGTCTTCCCCAGTGGAACTTGTACCCAAAGAAGGAGTAGGAGATCGACTCTGTGTTGACAATAGAAAATTAAATATAGTAACCAAGTCCGAGCAGTATCCTTTGCCATGTATTGATGTATGCATTGATAACCTAGGTCACAGTCCTTTTCTAAATAAAATCAATCTAGAGGAGGGCTAATGGCAAGTTCACCTATCAATGGAATCACGCTCATTAACAGCTTTTACCACCCAAGATGTGTTCTCTCAGTATAAGGTAATGCCTTTTGGGTTAAAGGCTGCCTGGGATGTTTCCAGTGTATCATGAATAAGGTCCTGGCGTGCATCAAGAACTGTGTCATCTACCTCGACAACATAGGGATATTCTCCCAAACTTCGGAAGAACACCTATAGATCATCTCTATAGTTCTGGCAGCCATCCAGGCAGCCAACCTGGTAGTCAACTTGCAAAAGTACCCAAATCACTTACCTGGGGCACATTGTGGGAAGCAGCAAAATCATTCCCAAAAATGCAAATGTGCAGGTTATATGAAGCATTCCATGCCCTAAGACCAAGAAAGAAACCTAGACATTTGTGGGATGGTTCAATATTTCAGGAGATTCATCCCAAACTTCTCTGATGCTGAAGCCCCAATAACTAACCTCTTCAAAGATAACAAAGTGTTCAAATGCATAGAAGATTGCAGAAGAGCCTGTGACAATCTTAAGTCTGTGCTAACAAGACAGCCTATCTTGCATACCCCTGACTAACAAATCCTTCTACATGGCTGTTGATGCAAGTGATGTTGGAGTGGGGACAGCCATGTTCCATATCACAAAGGGCATACGGCATCCCATCGCATACTTCTCCAAGAAGCTGAATCTAGCTGAAACCAAGTACAGCACAATATTAAAGAAGCTGCTGGGTATGGTGCTTGTTATGAAGCACTATGATGCTTACCATGCAAACCAAAAATTTCCTCTGACCATCCTGACAGACCATAACCCTCTATAATACTTAACATTATTTTGTAATCAAAACAAACAACTAATGGGATGAAGTTTTGACATGATGGATTATAACTGGAAGATAGAATACATCAAAGGTACAGATAACATCATAGCTAATGTCTTATCCAGACGTTTAGCCTATCTCCAGGAAATCTTCATTTCCTCTTTTCCAAGTACTTATACCTTGAAGTTCAGAGGAAGGTTAAGTACTCCCTACCACACCCTTGTTTTGAGCCTATAGGCTTTAATTATCCTCCGTCCTACTTTACCCTACTTACTTATCTCTACACTACTTGCTTTTGCACTGTAGCAGGCTTGCTCACTGCTTAGTGCCACTTATGGCACTTCAATCATTAGTGACCTGGGTCACTGAAAAGGAGGAAATAATTAGTCGAATAAAGACTACCTTTATTTGTATTTAAGAATGTATAAAACTTAAAAGTCTGTAATATTGCATTTCATATTTCATTTTTGTACATTGATTTTAAGCTTGCTTACAAAATATTTAGACTAATCTTCTAGTTACTTCTAATCTTAACTTTACCATTATACTTTGTTCACATTTTGGACTTATGCACTGTGAGAGGGAGTGGGTACTTTTTCACTTCAAATTAAAATAATTAGTCTCATCAAGACCTCCACACCTGTAGGGGTGTTAAACGTCTTCTTCATTGGTGAGTTGCTTGTATTTTCATCTTATTTTTAAATTCTCGCTCGAAATACAAGTAAATTAAAAGAGAAAAGCAAGAAAGGTTATTTATCAGTTCAAATTCAGGGGATTGGCATAGGGCTGTTTTTCATCTTCAGAGAAAGTAGCGGCACAGCTCAAATTCTTTCCACTGTCAAATAAATCATAAAAACTCCCAGAGAATCATCTGCAATAGAAATGACAGCGTAGTGTCAAAATGAATCTGTTTAGAATCGTCTCACTTATCATATAGTTCGCACCCTTTCCATCATTCATAAAACCCCTTCTCAGGTCATAGCAAGTACAATGGAATGCCATTAGGACACTTCTTTGGAATCCCATCAGGATTCGCTACCTAGCATCTTTGATAATACCTGTGACACCCCTTAGCAACTTCCTTCAGACGAGACCAGGAAGCTGAGAGCTGTCATTAAGCACCTCGCGTCTATCACACCACTCTATTGTATCAATTGCCCTAGGGTCACAATACCCTCATTAACTCCTACTCTCCAGTGGCCAACCGCTTTTGACTCATCTATGGGTCATTTAAGACCTGACCTGACCCTTGCTTTCGCACCTAGTAACACATCTCCTATCCTAATTTTTCTCGCCCTTGCAATGCCCTTCTCTTTTTGTAGACAATACAGACAAGATACTGTCAAAATACTGTTTTCTTCCAGCACTACCTGAAAATTAAGAAGGTTTGTGAAGAAGATTTGAACAATCCCAGCTGACCATCAAAAACATCCAAGATGGCATCCGCCCTGACAGGGATATAAATTCCCTGGTTGCCCTAAGAAGTCAGTTAGGTATGAAGCCTTGTCACAATACCCTACGCCTGTAGGTATCTCTGGACCCAGTGGTCCATAACAAGTTGAGAGAGACTCAATTGGCCAAGCAGCGCACTCACTCGGTTTGGTGCCTTATTCTCAGGCTTAAGCAAGAAGCCCACAAGTCCTTCCTTGGACTTAAACTTAGACGAGCATTCCATTATACCTCATACAATACCACTCACTATGGCCTTGTATGACCAGTCTGGGTCCTTCATTGGTAGCATGAAGATATACATTTCTCAATGATGAATTCTACTGGCTCATCCTACATCTGAGTTCAAGTCCAATGACTCATCATGTAAAGTGCCAAGAACTGTATTTTAGTTAGCTATCAGTGTGTGCAATTCATCCTCAATCCATTTGAATTTTGTTTCCCAATCATATTCTGGTGAACAGTGACCTTTTATTTTAATGTCATATTTTGGTTAGTGATTTGTTATATTTCAAGTCGAGGATATTCAAGTAAATCTCTGCTTGAAATCAATCATAGTGCGAAATACATCATTTTGCTTTTGCACTTACTCCACTAATAGAGTAAATCTTGCAAACTCTTAGCTTCAGTCATTACAACTTTAAATGTCTTGCAAATTTACCGGCAGTCCTGGTGCGCACACCTGTGTGCTAAGCAATGAAGTTTTTTTAACCATATGCCAAGTGCATCATATTCTCAAGTGATCATTGGTACTGTATAGAGTGGTGCAATTACCTACTGTTCTTTGCCAGACTCGTCAAAGGAACTCCTGCTTACTTTTAGAACTTTTCTATCTTAAAAGTTAATTCTAGCTATTTAGTTACATCAAATCATACCTAGTGTGACAGGAGTTAGTCACTTTAACCATTATGTAGTAGACAGTGCCACAAGGTTCAATAGAAGCCCCTGTAATATCTTTGCATTTTAAGTGAACTTATACTTTATTTTAGTAGACTCGTAGTGTTTCTCTTGAACCAGTTTGGGACTGTATGTTTTTCACTGCATTACTTTACTATTCTGTTTGCTGCCCCCTTTGTTGGTCCACTATAGTCGTTGATTGATTGTCCTGTTGGGAAGGCAGTAAATTTGAGCCAAGTCATTGATTTACTTATCCCAACTATAAACCTAGGATCCATCGGTATGGCACAAGACAATCTAGGTCAAATTCTCAACAGCCATAATCCCACCACCCGTTATCCCGACAGCCACAATCCCGACAGGCCGAAATTCCGACAGGCCAAAATCCCGACAACCAAAATCCCGACACACACACACACGCACACACGCGCACACACGCGCGCACACACACACAAGCACACACACACACACACATATATATATATAGATATATATAGAGAGAAGAGAGAGAGAGAGAGAGAGAGAGAGAGAGAGAGAGAGAGAGAGAGTTTTAAACGGTAAACCACCGGACAGTGACAATAAGGCCTTTCATATAAATGTGAATGCTTTGGATTGTTCTTAACGTTAAAACACCGAACTATGATAATTAGTGTTTCGGTTGGCTGTTAACGTTAAAACTCCGAACTATGATAATTAGGCCTTTCTTATGAACTTACAAAACGAACAGTAACATTAAAGCCTTTCAAATTTGAAGTTTTGAACTATATTTCAGTGCTAAACCACTCATGAAATGGGAGAAATTTGTGGAAAGAATCATTCTCAAAAAGGAAAAACTAAAATTAAAGTTCGTGGATATCTGATGGTTAAAGATAAAAACCGAAAAGAATGATACTACTGGTGCTGTGAATTTCAAAAATCTAATAACTGCAAAGGAAGAGCAGTTACCGAACTTGCAAATGAAGAACATTTACTAACAAAATTTGAGGAGCACAATCATACTTCTTGTGCAAGTGCTGCTAGTGTTGCAAAAGTAAGAAATGAAATAAAAATACAAGCAAAATCCACTAGAGATCAGCCGATTCAAATGATTCAGTCAAGCGCCACCTCTGCTACTCTAAATAGTGTGCCCGATTCACGGGAAGAACCAGCCCCGTTTCAGGGAATCCCTTCCCACCCTGACACTATTTGGTGCTCTTTGGTGCTAGTGATATGTCTTATCCCCATAGCGCTAATCTCTAGATGGTGGGGAGGGGAGTCTATGGTATAAATCTCATCAAAATCGGTCAAGAAATGTTGATTTGTAAAAATGAGGGGGTATGAAAAAGAGGGGTCATGACCCCCTTAGAAACGGCCCTCGAATTTCGTATTTTGACTAAAACCTTCCTGCGCAGAAGGGGAGTCTATGGTAAAAATCTCATCAAAATCGGTCAGGAAATGTGGATTTGTAAAAATAAGGGGGTATGAAAAAGAGGGGTTATGACCCCCTTAGAAACGACCCTCGAATTTCGGATTTTGACTAAAACTTCCCCCGGGGGGTATGGGAGTCAATGGTAAAAATCCCATCAAAATCGGCCAAGAAATATGGATTTATAGTATAGCGTTTATACAAACAAACAGACAGACATTTTCCAATTTCTGTATACAAATGAATGCATGGGTAATTGAGAGAGGGAGAGAGAGAGACAGGGAGAAGGATATGACAGAGTGGCTTTGCCTCTAAAGGAAAAGATAATCATATTTATTGATAAAAGGAGGGCTTTGGGCTTAGGGAAGAATGGAATCAAGATCAGATTTCCAAGGTTTGCTTACTTCTAGATTCCAGAACAGCATCGCATTTAGCGAATATTAGGAACGTTGATATATCTCACAGATATCCTGAAACTGTTCTTCTAGAAATAAAAAAAAAAATTCTTTAAAAGATTACTTGTTGTCTTATGCAATCTATTTTGTTTAAATAATCTAAAAATCTCTACGAAGAATCAAGAGTGCCAAATATTCCTCAGACAAGAAACCTAATTCATTAATCAAAAGATTTAGCAACAAAAGTGGAAAATGAGCACTTCAGATAATTTTGAAATAACATCTAGCTGAAACAGATTAGGAAGAACAATACAATCGGTATAACGTTTAGATTATATTAATATCGCAATTAAGATATAAGTAGATGTTGATAACTGCAAAAAAAAATTGTCAATTAAATGCAAAGCGACATGGTAAAATACCACAATTATCATTTCCCATTATGGCTTACTTATAAGAACTTCATGTGTTATGTGGCACCGGATTTACTTTGCACTCTAAAGGTGGGTATGCAGTAGGCGGAAAGTTATGAAATCCAAAGCTGAAGGAGCGGCAAACAAAAAATAAAAGGGAAATGTTACAACCACGCTTGTTATCTCATGCAGAAGTCTGTGAGCAAACTTTAAAAGTTCAGAGACAGAAGTTTCTAGATGAAAGAAACTCTATAAGGTAATTTAAGAAACGACTTATAAACAGAGAGAGAGGGGGGTGGGGGAAAGAGAGAGATCAGAACAACGCTCATCAGAAGGAACATGCGATCAAAGGACAGACAAACAGAATTTACAAAAAGAAAAAGCACATTCTTTGAGAAGGAACCAACGAAAGTCCTCGTCCCTTGAGCATTTAAGGAGATCTATCTCCCCACCTACCACAAAGATGTCACTAACAACCGGCTCTGAGAGGGCTTCTGGTATGGATAGACATTTCCTCCCCAGCCCCCGCCCCCGCCCCCGCCCCCAACCTCTCTTAAGTCTCTAGCAATCTATATAAATCAGATTTATTTGGAGAAGGGTCTCTCTCTCTCTCTCTCTCTCTCTCTCTCTCTCTCGTCTCGTCATCTCTCTCTCTCTCTCTCTCTCTCTGTAGATACACACACACAGACACACATATATATATATATATTATAGTATATATATATATATATATATATATAGATATATATATATAATATATATAGTGTGTGTGTGTGTGTGTGTGTGTGTGTGTGTATGTGTGTGTGTTGTTACGGGTTTGGATACAAAATTCTTTTAAAGAAATTGTTTAAATTACATTCTGGTTTGAGGGACACTTAGAGACAGCTAAATCCATAACGAAATATAACAAGAGGGATTACTTACATAGTATATTATATCTAAACAATAAAGTAGGTCGCCACTGAAAG
Source organism: Macrobrachium nipponense (assembly GCF_015104395.2). Lineage (NCBI taxonomy): Eukaryota > Metazoa > Arthropoda > Malacostraca > Decapoda > Palaemonidae > Macrobrachium > Macrobrachium nipponense. The sequence continues at coordinate 43,217,431 of NC_087216.1, read as the reverse complement.
CTGTTTGTAAATTAGTTATTTAGATTACTTTAATTGCACAGTGAGCAATGAAATAACTGAGGGCTGGGATGTAAGTGCGTTTAGTAAGGAGATTTACATGGATCAATAATACAATGGAATAAATGTTAACTGGTGTGCAAAGCAATACGGAAATGGATAATTAAATAAACCTCATTACAGGAGATTTACGTAGCTTCCAAAATAGTATTAGAAAATAATTATGAATAGTAAATGAAGAGCTTCGGCCCTGGATTGATAATCTTGCAATAGACAATGCGAGTCGATGGCTTGGTTGCAATGGAGTGAGTGCCTCTTCGAGGCAAGAATCGAAAAAGGCGTTGGTTGCAGAACAATGAGGGAGCGAAACACATGGTTCTGGATATAGATTATTCCAGTTAAACTGAATACTTAAAGGACTTTTTTTCAGTAGTGCTTATTTACCACTACGGAGGGAAATTTTAACTTTATGACTGAAATCAAACGGTATTCTATTCTCAACTTAATTCATGCAAATACAAAGAACAATAAATCATTCAATTTATATGACAAAGAACACAAATAAATAATTTACTTGGAGGGGAAAGGAAAGTAAATGGAAATAAGAAGTTTTAGTCTTAGGGAAAGTATATTGGTACTCAGAAGTCAATTCACAGATGCATCCGTGTTATCTTCCATATTGCACAGACTTTGCAATGAAGGGCAGCGTTGATTGGTCCCTCCTCAACAGCCGAACAGTGTGCTTCTACCCCTTTTCTACCAGTGGTTTCAGAGATAAGGAGTAGGTGCGTCTCCTTCCTAGAGAGATCAGGCCCACGCCTGCACAGATCGGATGTTAGCTATGGACTGCCAGTTTTTCTACCGCCGCGAGGCTTAACCGATGCCGGAAGGGGTCAGCCCTTTTGGGACAACACCTGGCTAGAAAGAGTTCTGATGTTAGTCAACAGCTCAAGGCAATGTTAGAGTTGTAAGTCCCCTCTATAACAAGGGGGCATAAAAGCTAACACTCATTCGGATGTCGTTGTTGTTCTAACATGCGAGTACCTGAGTTGGCCCTTTCCTACAATATCTCAAAAAAATCTCATCTTGTAGGAAGATTTGTACCCACATCTCTGGTCCTTTATTTCAGCTCAGGGCCATATACATAGAATATACAAAATACAGACAGTAACATACACAATCTTGATACATAAAACAAAATTATAAAAAAAATGAATAAACGGCACTATCAATACAATAGCTGAGGTAGTGTAAAAGATAGTAATCATAATACTGGTAATAACAGTAAAAATATTGGTGAGAAAAAAAATGCATCGAGAGTTATAATAGTTATTGCATAGATTATATAACTTAAATTTCAGCTAGAGACCTTAGGTGGTTACAGTAGCCAGGTCCACAGGGGTAAATACGAAAATTGAATGTAGAAAAACTTTAACTTTCACAGTAATAATGAAAAAGTAAAATATCAGATGGCACCTTGCCAATACAGAGATTAAGTCCTTTAGGGAACAAAGGCCTCATTCTCCCATTATTCCCACAATTTAGATCTTCTTGCTTCACTCCTTAGGATGCATTGTATGAGCGAATTGCTGCTGTTTCTCACTCGGGTTATCAGACTGAACATTGTTCTTCTTACAATGATTTTTCAGTTGTCCAGGCGGTTTTCTATGAACATCTGTGTGGCGGAGTGGTAGCAAGGAGTGTTTGTGAGGCGTCTAAAAATGTCATTGTGCACAACAGTGATCCGTCTCATGGTCTCACGGGTTAGTTCGTCCAGAGGGAACACCCATAAATACTGTAGCAATACGAGCGGAAGCGCAGCAGTTTCACGTCTCGGTGACAGAAGGCAAACCTCCTTGCAATCATGTTGCCAGTTGCACATGGTTTACGACGCCTCTGTTCAATTTCTGCCGTATCTTTTAAGTCGTCCGTGATAATGTGACCCAAATACGGAAATTCGTGCACGAATTCCAGCCGATGATTTCCGAGGAAAATTTGTGGTTCTGCAATATGCTTAAGCGATCTCGGGAGCAGCGACTTGCACTGGGCCTTGGTTTCGTTGTATAGGATATCAAATTTCTCTGCATATTGGCAGCAAGTGCCGATGAGTCGTTGGAGACCTTGCACTGATGGAGAAATCAGAACCCTATTGTCGGGGTAACAGAGGTTGCTTATAGTTGTTTCATTAACAGATCATCCGGTTTAGAGTGAGTTCAGTTTGACATTCAAGGCATCTGTGTATGTATTGAACAGGTATGGAGAGAGAATGTCCCCTTGCCAAAGCCCGTTTAGGGAGACGAAGGTGTGTATCAATACGTTACCCCATTTGACACAGAATTGCTGTGTGGAGAACCAGCAACATAAAATGCCAGTTAAATATAGGGGTGTGCCTCTTTTATGCAGCTTCAGGAAGAGCTTCAGGTAGTTTCCTCTGTCAAAACATAAGAAAACAGGAGAGGCTGATGATAGGTAATAGTTCAGCAGTTCTTTCAGTATGTAGATGCAGGTGTCGGTTGAGTGGTTTGCTTTGAATCCGAACTGGTTGTCAGTGGTGTGTCTTTGGGAGAAGTCTCACTAGAAGAACGGACTCAAGTATCTTCGACGCGATTATTTTGATTGCAATCGGCCGGTAATTGCCAGGGTCAGCTGCATCCTTTAGCTTGTTTTTGATTAATGGTATTAAGTGAACTAAGAGTAGGGAGTCTAGAAGAAACTGGTGAATTATGCATGCATTGAATAGGGCAGCTAGCAAAATGTAAATTATCGGATGGCAGAATTTGAAAGCCTCTGCAGGAAGACCATCATAACGGGGCAACTTATGATTAGGTTTGTTGTTTATGGCATCACTGATTTTACCTGGCGTAATACTGTATGTGTTGGTAAACTCCTTAACCTTAAGTGGAGGGGCAAGGACACAACTTAAATGTAGGTTCTAAATGTCTATTGTAGAAATATATACAAGATCCAGGGGACAAACAGCAGCCAGCTTAACAAACAGACAGACGAGACGAGACTGCCTCACGAGGGCAATAATTACAATGTTGCCAATACTTAAATGTTGCCATATCATATTACTGGACTTAACATGGGATACTCTAATGATGCGCAACATGTGAAATAATGTTTGAACATAATAATAACATAATAATACTGGTACATGTGAAATGCGTCTTTTTCATGTACCTACACCTCCCTCCCCCTCACGCTCGTAGTGCATTCTCGAGCGGACTCCTTTTCCATGAGTCTTTGGGAACGACGAGGGTTTACTGGAGGAATACTGACTAAGGACTCTCTTTCTAGGTCCTGGCTAGGGGCCACAGGGACAGGGAGAAAGGGGTCACTATTAGTGGGTGGCACCAGGCGAAGAAAACGACGATTACGCCACCACACACGACCACTAGGGAGACGAATTTGATAGTCTCTTGACCTTCCATGACCCATGACAGTGCCAACTTTGTCCCAACGATGCTGTCCGACACTCAACGTGGGGTGGGCATGCTTGTCGTACTTGGTCTTTACCTGCTTGTATCGAGCGGCAGCACGGCGGTCACAATCTTCGGTCTTGACCTGCCACTCCTTGGAGAATGCTTGAGGGTGGGCAGGGATACATGACCTGAGAGGACAGCCATACAGGATCTGGGCAGGAGAGCGTCCAGTAAAGTTAGGAGTATTTCTGAGCTCCAATAAGCCTCGGTCAAATGCTTCACAATCAATGTTGCCAGATGGGGCTGTTTTGAGGATGAGGTGCTTGATCGACTTCACAGCGGCTTCAGCGTGACCATTCGATTGTGGGTAGTGGGATGAGGTTACCATGTGTCGAACTCCCCATCGCTTCATAAAATCCTTGAACTCTGCGCTGGTGAATTGGTGGCCTCCATCTGTCCTTAGGCGAAGGGGGACACCAACTTCACGGAGATAGCGGCGGAAGATCCTGATAGTATTGGAAGCAGTAGTATCGCCTTGGCAGGGTGCGACAACAGGCCATCCTGACAGGCGATCGACGACGACGAGGAAAGACTTCCCTGCAACAACAAAGAAGTCGGCTGAGACGGACTCGAAAGGTCTTGTCGGGTTGTCGTCATTCATTAGAGGTTCCTGCGGCTGAGATGGCTGCAATGTCTGACATGCCTCACAAGCTCTGACTGTGTTGGCAATATCAGAGTCAATGCCAGGCCAGAAAACTGACTGCCTTGCTCTGCGCTTGGTTGCTTCCACACCTCTGTGGCTGTCGTGCAAGTGGGACAAGGTGCGACGACAGAGAGCGGCAGGAACTACAACCCTTGCTCCATACAGGACAAGGTCACCATCAGCGTAGAGATCTTCACGTAGTTTCCAATAAGGAAGTAAGGAATTGTGAAGGTCATATCTGTTGCGAGGAAATCCTGATGTGACACAATCGAGTAGATGAGTATACGCAGGATCTGCTTTCGCTGCGTCACGAAGATCCTGAAGTATCCTGTCGGGATCCTGAGCTGGAGACTCGTCTGAAAGCGTAACGGCGTTCACAGCCATGACAGTTCGAAGATGAGCAGCGGAAGAAGCACCCGAGATCTCGTCCTCCTGTGTGGGGTGGCTGACTGGGGCGTGAGACAATGCATCTGGGATGCACAGCAACTTACCCGCACGCCACACAGCTGTAAAGATGTAGGGCGAGATTTTCTCCTTGAGGCGCTGGAGACGAGAGTTCTCGATGGCATCCAGTGTATAACTGTTCAGAATAGGTATGAGGGGCCGGTGATCCGTCATCAGAGTAAAATTCTGTAGGCCTGCTAAATATAGCCTACATTTTGACATTGCCCAGACAACGGCTAGCATCTCAAGCTCGATGGTGGCATATCGTGTCTCTGCGTCAGCGAGAAACCGAGAACCACACTGAACTAGACGCAGGTGTCCATTACCATGGTCCTGCAGGAGGGCATATCCAATGCCGTGGAGGCATGAAGCGTCCGTCTGAAGAACAACAGGTAGGTCTGGGTCAAAGAGGGCGAGAACTGGTGGACTGGTGAGAGCTAACTTGACACGTTGAAATGCTTCATCATGGTCGGGGGTCCAAACAAATGTTCTCTTGGGACTCATCAGGGGACGTAAAGGTTGGGCTGCAATGGAGATGTCAGGCGTGAACTTCGCTAACTGGTTGACCAATCCCATAAATGATCTGAGGTCTGTCAGGTTAGCAGGGGTTGGGAAATCCTTGATGGCACTGACTTTCTGCTTATCAGCTGAGATGCCGTCTCCTGAGAGATTGTACCCACAGAAATTCACGGAGGGTGCAGCGACCACAAATTTATCCTTGTTGAGTGTGATCCAAACTTGCGGCACCGGGTAAGCACTTCGTGGATACGATGAAGGTGTGTAGCGTAGTCTTCGTCATGGAGGAGAAGGTTGTCTATGACCTTAACACAGTTTTGGACACCTTGAAGGGCCATATCACCTCGCAGGCAGAAGGCGTCTCCAGTAGCTGCGAAGCCCATCGGTCCTCTGCAATGTATGAACCGACCATATGGTGTAATAAAGGTGGTTAAATGCTGATCTTCTTCTGCCAGTTCCATCTGCCAGTAACCATAGAGAGCATCAGCTGTGGTGAAATAACGAGCCTTCGGGCCTACACTGCGAATAGCGGCGTAGGGTGTGGGTGAAGGATGGGCTGGACGAGAAACCTGGCTATTCAACTTGGTCAGATCGACAGTTATTCGTACTCCTGTCCCATTCTTGGGAACGACGACGAGAGGGTGGCACCAAACTGACGGGTCATCACCAGCAGGTTTGATTATCCCTTGGGCCACCATGGAGTCAAGCTCTTCTTTGACTTGGTCCTTAAAAGCGAATGGAATCTGTCTTGGGGTGTGGATGGCAAAAGGCACTGCACCATCCTTAAGGTGGATTCTCATGGGAGGACCAGCCATAGGCTTGAGAGGAGCTGTCTTCAACTCTTCTTTCGAGACCAACACATCTTGAAACTCTTGAAGAAAGTATTCCTTTGCTGCTGAAGGTGATGTGGTCGCTGAGATGGGTAGCTCCTTGACTCTATTAACGTGTTTGACTTCTAAAATAGGTTTAGGGAAATCAGGAGATATTATGGCCAGTTCCTCACAATGACCATAGGATAAAAGTGGAAATTCCACATTTTCATGCACTTGAATCCTGGCGAGACAGGATCGCTTGCCTAGTGTAAGGGTAGCTTGTAATATACCCAGAGCAGGTGACATTGGAGATCCATCCGCGGTGAACGTCGCACTTTGCGGAGGCGTCTGCAAACAGCTCCTGGAGATACCCAATGTGTCAAGGTGCTGCTTTCCAATAACAGTGACATCAGCACCTGTGTCTGGTAACATGTCAATGCGAGACTTAACATCGCCAAATGACAAGAGGACACAGATAGGTTTGGGCGTCTTGGAAATGGTGCGAGGCGATCCTAGGCGACGACAGCTGGTCCTTGAATCTTGCGATTTGTTGTTGACTGAAGAGGCACCACTGTTGCTTGAAGATCTGTCCTGACGAAGATTCTTCTTATTCTCCCTACAACACTTATCGAAGTGTCCAATGCGGTGACACAGACGGCACTGGACCTTGCTGGCAGGACACTTCATGGTCCTGGACCAATGACCAACGCGGTCGCAGCTTTTACAAGTACTGTTGGCCGCAGGGCATTTGTCTTGACTTCTTGCTTCTCTTGTAGGCCGAAACAGCACACAGCTGATTGGGTGGGGCACGTATGGCAGAAGTTGCAGTTTTAGCCGCCTCATACGACCGACAGGTGGTGATGAAATCTTGCAAAGAAGAATTGGCATCCAAGGCGATCAACTTCTGAACCAAGTCCGTGTCTCGAATGCCCATCAAGATAATCATTTTCAGCTGGGTCTCTTCACATGCGACGGCGGTACCTGGGCATAAATCAACTTCTTCCGCAAGGCGTCGAAGTTTCACATAGAAATCAGCGAAAGATTCTCCTTGCGATTGCTTGCAGCTAAGTAACTCTCTTCGGCGAAGTACTTCATTCCTTAAACCCTTTATATGTGACTGTAAGGCGTCCAGGACTTCATCTACAGGCTTATCTGTAGAGGGAGATATTTGAAGTGTGTGTTCTAAAACACGCTGCGTTTCCAGGGTTAAACACATCCTCATCTGGATCATTTGCTTTTCCCGTGGAAGCTTAGAAAGATCCACCATGACAGCATAGTCATCCCACCGACGTCTCCATTCCCTGAACATCTGGAATGTTGCATCTGCCTTCAGTGGGGGTGGCGTTTGCGCGGTTGCTTTCTGTGGTGGTGGAAGAGAGGGTTGACTGGAGTTCGAAACCACCTCTGTGCCAGGTGTAAGGGTACCTGAATGAGAATGGATGATTGGTGCAAGAGTTTGAATGAGGGCAGTAAACCTTGCATTCTCCTCTTCTCTTCTAAGATCATCTTCTCTAAGGCGAATTGCTTCTTGTTCCCTTCTTTCTTCTTCACGATGTCTGTCTTGTCTTCTTGTTTCATCTTCCCTTCTTCTTCTCTCATCCTCATACAAGCGAGATTCCTCTAAAAACTTAATCAAAGCGAGGAAATCTGTCCCAGTAGCTTGAGAGGTAGGTGGGGGCTGGTAGTGGGGGCTTAAGAGTGGTGGGGAGGGAGAGACTGGATGCTCCAACACTCCCCCAACACTCAGAGTGTGGGCGCCCACATTAGTGAATTGCCACTGTTCTGTGGGCTCTCCTAAATGGTCTGCAGGCGTACCTTTCGAGTCCGTCATTATTGTCAATGTGCAGTGCGCAAGAATAAAGTTCCAACAAAATTATTAAAATTATCCCAAAACGTCTGATACAAGAATAATAAATAAAATTCGTTGAAGCGTGAGTGTGTGCGTATGTGCGAGAAATACGTCAGCCAACGAGGGGACTATTGAGCGATAGTGTCTGCCTACTGCAGCTCACATCCAAGGCGAGGTTGCCAAGTCGACTGGATCAGACTCAGTCATCCCATGACATGGCATGAAAGCGGGTATGACAGTCGGTGCTCCGGCAAAGCCACAACAGAATAAATGCGTACTCAATAAAATAACATAACAAATCACTAGAGCACACAAAAAAGGCACTATAAAAGCACAATGCACTGCACAACACTTCACTGAGTACTTGAGTCACTACACTGCACATGACATAGAATAAATCAGCTGGGACACGAAAGCACATTTGAACTGAACATCCAATATGGCCATGACCGTCCGGTTCCCGATGTCCAAGTCTTGATAAACTTCACACAATACGACACTTCCAAAGTTCACTGCGCCATGTTTGTGTTGGTAAACTCCTTAACCTTAAGTGGAGGGGCAAGGACACAACTTAAATGTAGGTTCTAAATGTCTATTGTAGAAATATATACAAGATCCAGGGGACAAACAGCAGCCAGCTTAACAAACAGACAGACGAGACGAGACTGCCTCATGCGGGCAATAATTACAATGTTGCCAATACTTAAATGTTGCCATATCATATTACTGGACTTAACATGGGATACTCTAATGGCGCGCAACATGTGAAATAATGTTTGAACATAATAATAACATAATAATACTGGTACATGTGAAATGCGTCTTTTTCATGTACCTACAAATACGATCTGCGAAATTAAATTGAATGTTATCAGTAAGTAGGTTATCTACATCCCTTCGGGAGTCTTGATCATTTATGCAAATCAGGATAGTGCTGAAGTGATCCCCCACATTCTTGCAATAGCAACGTCACCGACGGCTTCTCCTACTCTCTATGACAGCTTTTTAGTTTTGGGATTTAGGGATTGAATTTCTTTCCAAAGACGAGGATAATCCCCGGATTCTAAATTTCTATACACTGCATCAGCAAGTTTGAACTGCTCTCTCGCCTGTTTCATTATTAATGCAGAGTGACCTTCCCTCGGGCTACCATTTTGCCTCCACAGTAAAAACATTTCTTATCTAACATAGGTAATGTAACCCAGTGAGAGGTACCCAAACAACCTCCTCTGGATTTTAAGCGTCTGGAATATTCTCTTCAATTGAGGCACTGTGTCAAGCGTGCTAGGCGTGTACTATAGCAGAGTCCAGCTAGCTTTGTAGCTAAGCTCCGCCTACTGATTACGTCACGACTATTCCTTGAAGCTGATTAGTTGGAAATAATTTCAGAGTTGATTAATCTGTGGTTCTTTTCATCTTCATTTACTTTGCAATGATTGTTTTACCGAACTCAAATACTTTGCTGATTATCAAAAGAAAACGTTACATTATCCCTTGTAATAAAATCATAATACATGTCTCCATAAAAAAAAAAAATTTTAAACCAGGAAAATGCGAATGAATTCAGAAGTGATGGACATCGCTGTAATGTTGTGTTTCGTAAATGAGGCTCACCTGAATACGGATGTGACACAGTGAATGTCTGCATTTAACCGGTGCACTCGATTCACTGGACAATGGTAAAATTTAAACAGACTTTTTCAGTTATGCAGACAGTATTTCATATTGATTTCAGGATATTTTACCACATTTTAATAGTATTATGAGTCCCCTTTGCTTTCACCTTTTAAATTAGTATTCAGTAAAGCACAAGCCACTGATTCTCCTCTCTCTCTCTCTCTCTCTCTCTCTCTCTCTCTCTCACGCATCCCGCTTCTCTCTTGTTTCTCTTTCTCGCTACCGCCTTCCGTATTTTTGCAGATTCATCGAGATGTTGGGTCCCAAGACCCGCCAGTTAAGTCAGGTCGGTTGATAAATTGAGTCGGCACGAGGGATCCTGTCTCACTTCGACCCCAGCTGCTCCCGAGATCCGAGCTCCTACCTTTACAAGTTCTGTCCCCTTCCCCGCCTTTACTCACGTGTTTGTGTGCCCCACGTCGCAGCCCCTGGCCCTTACCGACGCCTTGAAGAAGTCGACTTCCTTCATCTATGCTTTCACGAAGCAATATCTCAGGAAAAGGGTAACGTACAGAAGTGTGGTGGTAATCAACTTGAATATCATTCTTTTC
>NC_087216.1:43147457-43202457 GCF_015104395.2 Macrobrachium nipponense | reverse complement strand
TGCCTCCCGAAGTCGTAAAAAGCAGCAGTTTGGAAGAGTTCAAATGAAAAGTAGACAAAATAATTAAAACACTGTGGATGAATTTTAAAACCTGCTCCTAGAAATAAGTGAGCACATGATGTCTTCTCGGATGGACTAATAAGTCTTTGAGATATCCTAATCCTTGTAACTCCTTGTAACTCTTTCTCACGTCCTCTCCCTCTCACTTTCTCTGTCTCTCCAACTCTCCCTCAAGCTTTCCCTCTTTCTCCTCCCTAACACCCCTTCTACTTTCTCTATCTCCCACTCTCTCTCCCTCTGAAAATAATATTAACAAAAGAAGACGTAAAAAACAAAATAAAAAACTAAACAAGTTCAGATCTCCTGGTCTGGATGGGATTTATCCAAGGGAAATTAAAGAGTTAAAATAGTAAATAATTCTTCACACATATAAACTCTACAGAAAAATGGCAGAACAATAAAAGGTACCTAAAGGATGGAAACTAGGTAATGTGCCCTCAGTTTACAAAAAAAAAAGTCCAGGAGAAGAGCTAGGAAATTATAGACCAATCTGTCTAGCGTCGGTCGTTTGTAAAATTTTGAGTATTTGTGACAGTAGTAGAACAATAGATATACTCTACTTAGATTTCCAAAAGGCATTTGACTAAGTTTCACACAAGAAACTAATGACAAAAGTTAGAGCTTTGGGAATTGTAGGAGAAATAGCAGACTGGATCAAAGACTGGCTAATTTATAGAAAACATTGAGTTGTAATAAATGGTGAAGAATCAGAATGGGCAGATGTAACAACCGGAGTTCCTCAGGGTTCTGTCCTTGGCCGTCTCTTATTTTTTTATTTACATTAATGACATTGATGTAGGATTAACTAGCATGATAGCCAAATTTGCAGATGACACCAAACTAAGTATAAATGCAGCAGACCTAGATGCAATGGAAAGTTTAAGAAATGATCTAATGAAAATAGGAGAGTGGTAAAAAAAATGGCAAATGCCTTCTAACTTGGATAAATGTAAAGTGTTAAAAATAGGAACAAACAACCTTCATGCCAGCTACTTGTTGCTTGGGAATGACATAAATAGTGTAGAACAAGAGGAGTACCTTGGAGTCATTATTACCAAGGACTTAAAATCCACAAAACAATAATAAAAGCTGAAAAGAAGACACAGAAACCAGTAGGATACATAAAGAGGCAGTTCAAATACAGAAACAAGGAAACAGTGCTGTAGGTCTACACATCAATAGTTAGACCTCATCTTGAATATGCAGTACACTTTTGGTCACCAACACTAAGAAAGGACATAAATAGATTAGAAGGGGTACAAGCAAGAGCCAAAAAGTTAATTCCATCCATCAGGCAAATGGGTTGCCAAAGATGACTAGAAAGCCTGAACATGTATAGGTTTGACGATTGCGAGAACAACTTAGAGAAACATTCAAAATACTGAAAGGCATAACAAAACTGGACAGTAACCTATTTATGTTAAATGAAGACCAGACGTGAAATACTGGATGGAAACTACAACTGCAGAGATACAACACATCTCATTGTGGGAACCTCTTTAAAAGAGAGCTAGACTAAATCATTAGGACACTGTGAATGAACTGCAAAACCTGCTCCTAGAGATAAGTGAGCAAACGATTTCTCCTCAGATGGACTAACAATTCTTTGTAACGCCTTGTAACTATGTGACTCTTTCCCTCTCTCGTCTCTTTAACACCCCCTCTACTTTATTTCTCTCACATTCTCTCCATCTCACTCTCTCTCTCTGTCACCCCTTTACCTATCCCCACCCAATTTGGTGCCACTGATGTCTTACCCCATTAGTCTTTTCCAGATAGTAAGTCATATGCACGTATGCATGATAAATTCATAAAGTTTATTTATTTACTAAGTCTACGGGGCAGAACCAGCCCTGTTCCATGCACAGAACCTGCCGCGTTTTAGGGAAGCCCTTCCCACCCCCAACGTTTTTGGTGATAGTGATGTCATGCCCCAACAGTGCTGATTTCTAGATAGTAAGTTGTACGTATGTACAGTTGGACACAGGTTTACCTGGTACACCGTCTTGAGAGACTTCGAAAAATTACATGGTAACAGTGTTTACTGAGGGAGATGGGGGGGGAAGAACTCCTCTGCTAGCAAGAGTTCCACCAATAAGCTCTGGAGTTCGTTTGATGGGCGGAGTTATTAGGTATGGTGGGAGAAAGACACACATGCACACACACACGGAGTAAAAAAAAAAAAAGAAATCTGAGCAGTTTATATCGTTGTAATGAAGATTGTTGTCTCACTTGTAATATAAGTTTGTTTATTAAGGTCCCATTTAACTTTCAGCCAAGACGTTATCTTACCACCGTGTCTATTATTATATATCGGTCATATTCATTAAACAATACTTAAAATGTATCAACATTTTAAAGTTATATTGGTATTGCCGAAAATCACGAACATCATAACAGGATATTTTAACCTTATCACGTAAGCCAAGTTTACAGCATCGGTTGCAGTGCGTTTCCTACAAATTCTATTATAGAATGCTATAAAGAGAAGCACAACAGCACTTGATTGAATATACCCAAAAATTCAATGAATGTGTTGAGTCTCCGACACTTAGCTCCTCTCTCTCTCTCTCTCTCTCTCTCTCTCTCTCTCTCTCTCTCTCTCTCTCTCTCTCTCTCTCTCTCTCTCTCAGCTAGAAAAACCCCTGCACTCAGTATGCAGTTCTGATATGTTATTAGTGTATTCAGGAGAGGATCAGTGACCCAATAATATCGAAGATTGCCCTTCCTGACAATACCCATAAGCATAACCAAAGCAAAGAAATTTCTCATCTCTGATACTGTAATGTCATACCACTCTTGTTCCCTTGAGTGTTCGCTTGCTATATTACCCCATTTCATAACATAAAATTAACGATTGCATCTCTCTACAGTCAGTTCCATTATAGAATCATTAAAAACAGAATAAAAAAACTTTATTCCTGATATACTTTCATCAAAATCGAAGGTGTGCGGCAAAAAATTATCACCCCCAATCCTTTGCCACACAGGATTAGCTGGTATGATATTTCTGACAACCTCCTACGCCACCCTTAACCCCCTCCCCCGCGCAGTTCGTACAAATGGAAGACGAGCAGTGCAAATGGCCAGCAAGACCTCTAATACGGCACTAAGTAGTACAGAAACAATATCGATACAATAAGCTATGAAGGCGCGCAAATTTAAAAACTTAAGAACGTCACATGACGTAAACAACATGTGTGGGACGACTTCTGCAACACGTCATATGACGTGGTTGACCTTTTAAGGGTTAACTGTTGTTTTTCTAAAATTATGTATGCACTGATATATTATAGACTATATATTTCGTTGACCTCAGGTGATAGGTGAAGTCATTTGAGCTTTCCTTATAGTGGCTGACATAAAGAGAGTATCATCTACTGAATTGACAGTTACCTTTTGAAATATCCTACAGAACATATGACCCCCATACTAAGAAACGACAACGACGGCCAAAAATTATGCCACATTTTTACTCTTGTTCATATAACTTAGGTTTTAACCAAAGATACTACATTGACAGTAGGATATAAAGCATTACATTTCAAATAATGGAAACTAAAATAGACTCCAAGAAGCTAATAAGCGAAAATAAGCAGCGAAGTATCATATCTGTATCGGCCACACCAGTGAACAAAGTATACAGGTAAGGCAATTTGCCAATACTGTTACCGACCTCACTATATGAAAACAGTGCACGGCGAGTCATTCAGTTCTATAATTCAATGCTGTTAACAAGAAACGGTGAATAGGAAGACATATCAAAAACATGTGGGGCCCGAGTAAGTAGGAAAGTTTACTGCAATACTCTCAATATTGTATGGAGGCATTATGCCATTTTTTTTTTTACAGATACCGTCAAATATTATATCAAGAATATCATGGTTATAATAAAAACTTGTTGTGAGTTATGTTTATTAAAACATATAATCAAATAACTAGTGAGAACAAAATGAGAACATTTTATGTCCTATTACAAAAAATATAACATTTATATTATACAATCTAATTCCTTGACCATCCACCATCTCTCTCAGTCACTTCCCTCAATATGTCGGGCATCGAATGAACAAGGTTGCAAAATTGCTGCGGTCTCCATCTACAAATTTCCCACTGAGAGTTGATGTGAGCCATGAGTTGCTGTGTTGTTCTCTCATGTTCCATTTTCCATGTGTTCACCATCTGGACCCACACGTGTTCAATCACATTCATATCTTCTTCTTTGCTCGGCCATTCAAGAAGAAGCAGGTTATCCTGTCCGGCAAACCACTCTTGAACAACGTGAGCAGTGTGAATGGGACTCCGGTCGTGCATGAACAGGATGGGCCCTGGTGGGAAGGGAAAATTCCTTTCTCGTAACGAAGGTAAGAAGGAGGTTTGCAGCAGCTCAACATACTTAGCTGCTGTAAATCGTCCCTTGATACGGAACTCATCACCCATACCATGCAGACACCCCATATGTTGCAGGTGACATGGCCGGATCGAACCACCTCAACGATGTTACAGGGTTCATATCTGAATGAGAGAAAAAAATGGGGGTGTATAATATAAATCATATATATACCTTTGGAGAATTTAAATTCTCAGTGATGAACAATACTGAAAGAATTCTATTGTCTAATTATTTATTTAATTATATTTGAGGAAAAAGAGCAAATGATGCCACTGTCCCTTACCTAATATTTATCTCAGAAATAGCACTCTTATTTATGTTTACTCTCTTTATATATTTTGACAGTCCACTTCCGTGGAACAAAATCTGAAGATTAATAATGAATAAAAAGAAGAATGCAATTGATAATTGATGCAAGTAATGGTTTTGCTTATCATACCGAGTTCTATTTGTTCACAAAACAATGCAGCTTCCCATGCAATGTGGACGAGTAGCACTTCTCACCAGTAAAGATGACCCGGCCCCAAAAGTCCAAACCCTTATCAGTATGACGTTGGGCAAAATCAAACCTTCCCGCCTTATGTTGCTCCGTCAAGAGCTCCTTCGTCGCTGGAGTTCTATGATGAATCCCAGCAGCGGGGAGTCTGCGTCGTACTGTCATCGATGACACTTCTAATCCAAGGTCTTCACGAATGGCCTCAGCGTTGGTTAAGGGTTGCTCTCGAGCCGCCCTGATAATGGCGTCATCCTCAGCTGGGGTGGTTTTCTGTGGACCCCCTGGCCTAGCTAAGAGAACATATTATCTTAAATGTTTAACTTATAATTTATATAACATGGCAATCAATTCTAGATTCTTCGAATTTTGTACTCGACGGATTGATCATAATTTAGTAAACATGGCCGTATATTTTTGGTTTCAAAAGCATATCAAATACAACGTGATTACATATTTCCATAATATTCTCAATTTGGTTGGTGGTTATTAAAACTGTAAATCATTCCTGAGCCATCACTGAAATGACATTTAATATATAAACTATAGCTATCATAAGACGCACACTGACTGTGACGGGGTGGGCACAAATAAAATGCTCTTATAGGCTTAATTTTACCTAGACAACTCAATTGACTATCTAACTTTGTTCATGGTTGAGGTCGGCAAGGGCCAACCACCCACCGGTGTGGAATTATGGAGGTGCACCTGAAATATGACTGTGGTGTTGGAATGGCTGTGGATATTTGTAGTCCAACCAAAATTATAATAGCGAGACTAAATACATTTAAGAAAGAAACTTTCACATTAAATAAGCAAGATGAAATAACCATGAACAATGTAACATATCCACCAATCATTCAGAATAAACAACTTACGCAAGTCGTTCACGTTCCCACTCTCCTCCCACCTTCTTATCCACAACTGTACCGTGGTGGGGGACACACCAACATCACGTGCAATGGCTCGTATCGAGAAGCCATTGTCGCGTAAAGTGACAATTCGTCCTCGCAGCGCCAGATTTGTGTCCCTTCGATTCATTGTGAGTGGTTATGAAGTCTAACCCATTTAAAAATCCTGCTGACGACCTCACCTCCGTTGGGATTCAGACTCTGTTTCGAGTCGAGTAAAACAATACCATGCTTCATATATCATTATATCGTTCCTTGATTGTAGGATTAGCCAATAGGGATCATAATCACCATGGTATGAAATAAAGATACTACTGTTAAATATAATATGCTCACGTAATTATTGTTCCTGTTAATAATTACATTGAGAACTGAATACTCGTTGAGCACTGCTTCTTAAAATGAGCTCGGTAAAAGTGTTAGCGAATTCTCTAACCTATTTCTCTGTAACTAAGATTCGCATAAGTACGAGATTTTGCTATAGTGTACTACACCCAGTACCTTAATTTATAAGAGTATCATGAATCACAAATTATAAAGAATGGACACTTGTCCTGTACGAAGAGGCAAAAGGCTCGATTAGCCAGAAATGGATATGAACACAATTGTATAAAAAAACTTTGCCTGCCCTCTCCCTCCACCCCCACTTCCACCCCCTTCCTCTTCCTTCCCTCACCTCTCCTCCCCCTCCCTTCTCTCTCTCACTCTCTCTCCCTGAATGTTACTTCAGTTTAAGTATATTTTGTACGATTTTTTTATCTATCTATCTAATCTAATAATAATAATTTACAATGTTGTACTATATATCGAACGATTCACTCGGTTGTTACCTGCCACCAAGGCGGGCATTACGGTACGGTATGGTACGGTTGATATTTAGCCTATGTGTACGGTACGGAATTACATAACGACAATTTTACCAAAGTACGGTACGGTACAGTTCAGGTACGGAAAAAATGTGCAAATTCCGTACTGTACTACCTTACCTTAGGCATGGATATATTACTTTTGGTCTACGTTGAAAACAAGGGAACAATATTAATTAATTATTATTAACAATAACCAGTAATATAGCAATTTATTTAGTTTTTTTTACTATTATTCTTAGCATCAGCAGCAGCAGCAGCAGCAGTTGTAGTAGCTATTACTATTTTTATCTTAAGGTCAAATTTTTTTTTCTTTCTTTAGTGACTATTGACTTGGGTTAGGAGTAAATGATTATAAATATTAGAGTGAGAGAGATCTGCATGTATGGTGGAGTAGTAGAACGATAGACACTGTGATTGATAGTAAAGCTACTGTTATACTTGTGTTTGGTTACCTCCTTCGCAATCTTCATTTGCTTGTATTACGAAGGTGAAGAAGAGATGGCCGCCTAAGAACATAACTGTCGGCATGGTAGCAGAAATCCGTTTGTCACGCAACTTTCCAACTTTTTTTTAGCAAAGAGAGAACCGCCAATTGCCTACAGATTGGTTTGAATAGGTAACTGGTTATAGCTGCTCTATGTGTTATAAATAAAAATTGAGCATTTTTACCGAACATTCATTAGAGCTAAAGCCTTGATTACACCGAAAAATTATAGCAAAATCTCGTACTGATACCAGTCTTCATTACAGTGTTATTGACCAAAAACGTGACTGCACTGTCTGTGAAACCCACAGTAAGAGAGCTTTACCTTTACCAGTTACAAATAAACATTACCTTTTATTCAGGCTTGGAGTAATTGTCCTTTATCTGAAATGTTTTTAATTACACGTTTTGAAGTTAACTGTAATTGCGTTTGTTTTTTATTTATACTTAATTCTGGTATATTGTAATTGTAATGAATTGTAATTGTAACTGAAAAAGTTAAAGAATTAAAGTACTTTATGAAATTGTTATCCTAGAGCAGCCCTCTTACTTCTCGAGAACTCATCTTAACCAAATGCAACAGAGAGATGTTTTGAGTCGCTACCCAATTTATTTATTATATTATTAAGGGAAAATCTTACCAAGCCAGCTACCAATTCTAAAAAAAATTTTATTCCATTTATATTATTTTCTTATAATCAGCATAATAATTTTGAACACAATAAACATACTAACAATTTACTTGGGCAAATCATAGGATGTTAACGATAATTTCTGCAGGTCTAAAATATTTTAGATATGTTTGTTTTGTATTTGTACTAAATGTATTATAAGTTACAACTTACAATTGTTGCAGCAATTGACTGTAAAAGGACACCAAACTCAAGTATAAAGTCTTTGCAACTATCTGCATTTTTTTTAAAGGAAATAGGTGTGCGAAATGTAATTGAGTAATAAATTTTATATATGTATTTGTAGCTGTGATTACAATTTTGAAATTTTAAAATTGTGAAATTATAATGATTGTATTTGATATTGTTCCCGATCTTGTAATTGAAGTTGTAATTGTAATTCGATAACAGGTCAGGTAATCATGATTCTAATTGTAATAGACATAAAGCAAACGTAATTACCCCTAACCTGCTTATATTAAATAAGATATGCGACAGTAGCTACTTCATACGAAATGGGTGAGCATGAAAATAATGGGAACAAAAATGAATTTTTTTTTATGTGTACATGGGAGAAAACTGATTAGAAATTCAGTGATTTTTCCACTGCACTTCGGCTTCTCTCGGGGCACCTGTGAATTGTTCAGTCTTTAATAAATCGACTTTATCTTTCTCGGGATCTATGGGGATCATGTCTGCACCCTTTTTTGGCCAGTCAACCAATGAATGAAAATGACAGTACTAGGTGGAAAGGGATAATTCCGCTGGTGAAGTGAAGGAGGAAGAAATCCTGAAGAATTTTAACGTATTTTTCACTGGTGAAACCCTTCAGTCTTGGTGATATCACATATACCATGTAAGGAAATCTAGGCCCACACGTTTACGGTTACAAGCCAATCCTGGCCACTTCGTAAATGTTTCCTCGGTGGTATCTGAAGGAAAACAATCTGAATTTTTTTACAATTTACGCGTTGCTTTCCGTAACAGGGAAAATAATGATATATCGTTTGGAGAAATGTAATGCTAAGTAACAACCCCTGCATTAAGATAATGTTTATTCATCTATGAAGATTAATAATTATTACAAGTTTGCCTCCTCCAACCTCATATACACTAAAACAGCTCGAAAGCTGATTAGTGGAATTCACGTTAAGAGAGGAACAGCACCACCTTTAGTAAACAGTGTTTCAAACAGACAATTAACAATTTATCATTATGAAGACATACAGAATTTTAAACGTTATCAATGACAGTAATGACGTGAGATGTTGCAATGCCAATAACAGCCAATCAATCAATCAGTCCCAGTAATCGTGTGATTTAATATATCACTTTGTCATGATAACGATATCACTGCCACAGCACCACCTATTACACGCTAACAAGTTTGTCACCCAATCATGGCTAGACTGAGGTGTTGTATAAATTTTGATAGGTTATCTGTCCTCTGCTAATAGTATTCGTTATAGTCTCCCAAAGAACAGCAACATTTAGTTCTCCGGGCGCAGATCGTCGCTGTACGAGAAAGTGGGCTTTCAATACGTGCTGTTGCACAGCGTCTTGACGTCTCCCCTACAACAGTAAATAATTGGAAAAGGAGGCACGCTTAGACTGGGAAATTGACCGACTTTGGATAGCATTTATTTATTTAATTTATTTATTACAATTTTTTAAACTATAAACCTTATAAACCCATGACATTATGAAACCTAAATTACAGTTGCCTTGGTCCTGTTGAACTCTTATAGTGATTCTTTCTCTTTACTTCCCAGAATACCAAATAGCGTTCCCATAAGTAAGTAAACAGGCTATAATTAATCTTGATTATCTAGGTATCTGCATGTTAATTACGTATTTCAGTTCGAAGACCTCCACCACGAATGACCATCCGTTAGGATAACGACGACATTCGACGAGCAGCAGAAGAAGATCCTTTTACCAATACTATTGCTATTTGTGAACGTCTGGCATTAAATGTTGCGGCTATGACGGTGCGAAGACGTCTGCATGAGGCAGGAATACCTCATAGAATTCCTGCCAAGAAGGAATTTCTCACCGAACGACATCGTGCTGATAGGCTTGCCTTTGTTCAACAGTTTGTGGGGGAGGATATGGAATTTTGGTCTAGAGTCGTATGCAGTGACGAAAGGTCTTTTACTAGCAGATTTCACGGCAGAATACATAAGGTGAGTTTCTATTATCAATAATAAAAGTCAGACTATAATAATTATAACCAAGGGCAATATAATAATCAAAAGATAATAATTTTGTCAATAACCATGTATTTTCCGCTAATTGAATTATATTGCCACGAGAAGTGTGAAAATAAAAATTCTTCATTGAAAACCCCCCATTAATTCTACTATGGCCAGCTTTCAGGCATTAAGCAAATGCATTATTAATGTTATGAATAATCACGTAGGCAAACTTATAATATAGAGTACAGCCTGTTTACTGAATTAAAAAAAATCATATCATAACGGACCGTTGCAGATCAAACTTAATGCTATTATAAGTATTAATCCTTTTAGATGAATAAACGTTCTTAACTTATTACAAGGGTTGTTATTTAGCCTTTTATTTCCTCAAACGATATAGCATTATTTTCCCTATTACGAAAAACAAAGCGTAAATTGTTAAAAATTAGATTTTTTTCCTTCAGGTACTACAGAAGAAACATTTAAGAGGTGACCAGGAATGGGCATGTCCCAGTAAACGTGTGGGGCTGGATTCACGACCGCTGTCCCATCCATACGGCCAGAATAGTCCAGGAATGGTTTCAAGGTCGAGAGAATCTGCAATTGCTTGACTGGCCAAGTAAGGATACAGACATGAACCTCACTGAGAATATTTAGGCTAATTTGGTAAAATGTTGGGAGCCTGAGAGGGAGAGGAGACCAGATCAACTTATGGACCACTGGAAACACAATGGAAGCTCTTCCACAACCGACCACAGATCGTCAGAAACCACGAATCTTCTATGCCTAGCAGATTGCAAGAGGTGATCTAGAAGGAAGGTGGCTAGACTTCTCACTAATATCAAAAATAAATGAAAAAATTGAGTGTGTATATTTGGATTACCCCATGGCTTCCGCTGAACTTCCATGTCGTATGATGTAAAAAAAAATCGTAAACAGACCTATGCATATCGTTAAGCTCCAGGTCATGATTATTATAATTTATTTATTAGAAAGGTGAATCTGATATCTTAAAGGAGTTCAAAATCTAAAGGGAATTTCGCTATCCTGATTTTTTCTTTAAAAATTATCTGAAAAGAGAACCCTAGCTCTTTCCACAATGGACAGGTAAATGACTGAAGGGGCTGTTTAACAATAGAGACGTCTGTCTCTTATCCTCACACGATTGATGATAAGAGCGAAAGGAATTTCTGTCCATATGACAATTAAAACATTTATCACAATTAATATATTAGAAAATATAAGCCAAGTAGATATGTTTATCCATAGCATGTAATAATTATTGTAATGAACGGCGTGTAGGGAATAACCTCTACAGTATATTCAAGAGGGAATACAAACCCAACATGAATACATGAAACCTCTGAATATCAAGATTTGTTTATCATTGGCAAACGAATTAAGTTTACCATATGGGAATGGTTAAAAGTTTGCACCAAGTTTGGGAGTCCTTCTTCACTTTCCATTACACGTTGTGGAATTTTCTCTGTCCCTAGTAGTGTCATTCTGATTCCTCAGTAACGTCTTCTCTCTCTCTCCTTTTCATTATATATGTATGTACAAAGAGAGTGAGTTTAACCCAATCCTTCTTCTTGTAAATAATGTTGTATTCAGAAAATCTACAGTACTATAACAATATTAGGATAAACACTAAAAACACGCAGGCATTAATTATAAACAAGAAAATATTTCAAGTGGAGCTTTTCGTTAGCTATACACTCTATCCACGAGCATATCTAGTACTTGGTCCACTCATCGGGGTCGCAACAGGCCCACCTGACCCCTAGCTCCCACACATTTCAGTTGTAGCAAAGCCAGGCTGAGGACATCGGTACAGCAAAAGCAAAAAGCTTGTCACTTTGCATTACATTTTAGAATTCCAAAACCTGTAAGACGGCTAAACAACAAGAACTCAATCCCCGACACCACTCCCCCCGCCCCCCGGAAAAATATATATGCATATTATCACTGTGTTTTTGGGTATGTTCAATGAAGTGCTGCTGCGCTTCTCTTTATAGCTTCCTATTATATTATTGGTAGGAAACGCACTGCAACCAATACTATAAACTTGGCTTACGTGATAAGGTTTAATATATCCTGTTATGATGTTCGTGATTCTCTCAAATACCAATATAACTAAAATTTTGATCAATTTTAAGTATTGCGTAATGAATATGACCGATATATAATAACAGACACGGTGGTAAGATAACGCCTTAGACGAAAGTTGAATGGAATCTTAATAAACAAACTTATATTAAAAATGAGACAGTAATCTTAGTTACAGCGATATAACCTGCTCTGATTTCTTTTTTTTTTTTTCCTTTTACTCCGTGTGTGTGTGTGTGTGTGTTTCTCCAACCATACCTAATGACTCCAGAGCTTATTGGTGGAACTCTTGCTAAGAGAGGAAGAGTCCTCCCCCTAACCCCCTCAGTAAACACTGTTACCATATAATTTTCCGAAGTCCCTCAAGAAGGTGTACCAGGGAAACCTGTGTCCAACTGTACATCTCAACACACACCTCATACATTCTGCTTTTCAAACATCAGTCATTGAATATGTAAATCATGTACTGAACAATCGTCTGTAAAACGCTAATCACTTAGTTTTTGAAATATACTATCTTCTCAAGAATAATTTTGTTTCTTCCAGCATCGTAAGAACCGCTTACAATATTTTTCCATTGTTAACTCTAATTTAACGGTTATTATTATCACTGATCAAGGATTTACCAAGTTGTCCAAGAGATACAGTGTCGCAAGTTGATTGCATGAGAAGGGAATACAACAGAAGCTGTGTAAATATATGTATGGAAAATTAGATAGAAAAGTCCACTGGTAGAGTGATGGTAGAAATATGTAGGGTGATGGTAGAGTTATGGTAGATGAAAGCCAGAAGAGAAGGTAGAAGTGTGGTAGGAACAAATTGCAGCCATAGCAATTTGAAAAACAAGACCAAACACAGGCAGCAGCTTGCCAAAACAAAATTATGTAGACTCCAGTGGAAAATCTGAACTTTGACACCTCAAGTGGGTGGTTACGATAGATTAGGATAACCAATAAGACTAATCTAGGGGTGGCACCGGAAGTTAGAAAAGCCACTCAAGAAGAAGTAGGGTGTATCCTAGTTGAAGTGAAGGATGAGCAAAATTGTAGAAGTTAGGTTGAGACTTCACTTGAGGTCTCAGGAAAGTTCAGTCAAGAACAAAGCCTTATACGGGGAGGTTGTGTCGGTGTACTCTCTGTTCCCTGTGAATTTTTGTGTAGTGTACTAACTATAAACTTATATTCATTAATATAATTAAGGTAAACTAAGTGGTGTTTAACTTGCCAGAGTCCAAGCACCCAAGCAACTCCTGAGAGACTAGGTAAGTGATTTATTATGATTTCAGAATCCACAGAAGTCCAGTGTAAGTGATATACTATATCAACAAATAGAGGAAGGTTATCCCATATAACAAATAACCTTCCCAAATAATACCAACCAGCTACCGAAGAAAGACTGACTAATAAATAAGAGAAAGAGAATAAAAGGAAACCCGCAACGCAACAAAAACTATAAAGAAAGTTGTTTTTCTGATAAGAGATAAGTATCGACAAAGGCAAAAGGAAACTTTTAAGGCAACAAAAACATTCTTGCTTAAATCAACTATTCGTCTTGCCTAACAGTATGGAATGTATGAATGAATTTATCATAATGATAAGAAGCACCACCAAAGGTCAATGTATATTTCAAGGACATTTGCAAACAGACCATACACTCTAAAAGCAAAGAGTTCGCTGCTCTGGATTCGCTTCCACAGTATCTTTTTTATCCACCTCCTTAGACCCTGTCTAACGCCCTCCACTAACGTTCAGTCATGACTACGCAGTTAAAAGTGCACAGTCGGCCTGTGAAATTATAACAACGTTAGTGTAGACAACCTGCACAGTTTTTCTCGCCTGCGCAGGCGGCCTCTGTAAATAGCTCATCTCAATGGATGAGCCTACGGGCAAACGGCTGCGCATTAGCAGTTATGCCTGCGCAGTTATAACTGCACAGTTGGACCGTGCAGTTATAACTGAAAGTTAGTGTGGAATAAAATCCAAAGGCTATTGTAAATATTATGACAAAAATAATGTAAGACAAGTATAGGCCTATAAGCGTCTATTCATGGTTATACATCATGTATGTAATTAATTTTTAAAATGAGAACAAAATAATATTCTACTTTCTGATGAAACAAAATCAAACAATATTGGACCATGTGTTTATTCATTGCTTACATCCCGCGTAAGTTCTTTTTAAAATAATATTAGACTATTCAAGACACCATTGAAACAAAGGAAGAGAGTAGTAAACTATGGATTTTCATTCGTTGCAATACGTCAGAAGAAAGTCAATCTTTAAACGAAAACAAATCGATATTAACCGATTTTAATGAAATAGAAAAAAACATTTGGCCTATAAGTGTGTCAACTTTGAAATGAAACGGTTACGAACTTAATTAATGGAACTCTTCCTTCATTCATAAATATTCAATAAGCATTTGAAAGTCCTTGGGGCCAAATTTAAACTCTTAACAAATTACCTTGAGAGTATTTAATTTGTTTTTATTTACCACTCTTTCACTGGATGTCTTACTTGATTTTTTTTTTTTTTTTGTGATGTCAGCAAGCCAATTTTATACAGCCAAGAGCATCGTGTGTTGACGTGGCTCCTACGGACGACTGAGGAAAAAGACGGTATAGTTAGAGGTGAAGATTTGCATACACAGTCCGACTGTGCAGTTTCGGACTGTGCAGTTATAACTGTGCAGGCATAACTGAACGTTAATGGCGGAAGGAACTACTGGAACTGGCAAAGGATAGACTCGAAGGCAAAGAGGAGAGAAGACAGGATGTAAAAGGAAATTGGAGACTTAGGAAGAGAAATTATAGACCTTAGGAGAGGGAACGTATTCTTTTTTCCAGAGGATTAAGGACAAACTCCCCCCCCCACCCCCCCCCCACCCCCCACCCCCACCCCCCACCCCCCCCACCCCCACCCCACCCCCGCCACTAACCCTGATCCCTACCCTACAACTGCAAAACCCCTAAAGTGTGGAAACGGCATCTGGAGACTGGAGCCGAGGAGAACTCAGAAGTTTTCTCTTAGAAATATCGAAGACTTAGATCAGTTTGAAACGTACGTACGTGTGTGTGTGTGTGTGTGTGTGTGTGTGTGTGTAAAACCAACTGGAGACAGAACTCCATAAAGAATACTTTGGGATTTCTCACGGAGTTTCTACAAATAACCATAGCGCAACGCATCGAGTGCAAACACAGCAAAATGATTAATATAAACTTGATCAATTTTTCATTATTTTCCTGCTTCGGAGCAGGGAACAGTGGCTCCATATCCCCTGCCGTCGGCAGCTATGGAGTGGAATCTACTATACAACAACGGGTGCGTGATGATGTTATCACTACACCTGTAACTCTCGTCGAGAGTGTTAGACCACCGAAGGACTTGGGAAAAGACAAAAACGATGAGGAAATCCAACGTCTGCGGTCGGATGTCTGCCGTTTGTCTGAAGAATTGGGCTTCATGGCCGATAAATTCGAACAATACACCAAAGAAACAGATGGGATGAAGAAGAAGATTGTGGCCCAGCAGGAAAAGCTTCAGCAGTGGGAGAAGAAGAATGAAGAAACTGAACACCAGCTGGAGCGGACTAACCAGACTATTGTGACGCTTCAACGAAATATCTCGAGCCAAAACAATCTCATAGGCTCATTAAAAGTGGAAGCGATAATGAGGGATAGGAAGATCGAATCTTTGGAAAATGTTATTGCAGAAAAGGAAACCGTGAAGAGAGATTCGATCATTCCTCGTCTAGAAAGAACACTGGAAGAACTGTCCTCTCAATGTGAGCTTCTGGAGGCAGATAAGAAACAATTGGAGGAACGAATAGTAGAACTTCAAATGGATAAGTCCAAAGCCGAGCTCGAGAATCGAGGCTCAGACGCTAGGCAATTCGAGTCTCTAGTTTCTTGGATGGAAAATTTGTCGTCAAACGAATGGGAAGAAACTGCCAAAGCGGAATTTGATATAGACCGCTTAAATAAAGCAGTTATTCAAATGATGAAACTAATGAATCGACGAACTCTTGATCAAGAGGATAGGACCAACGCCAGGGCATTGATAGCTGGACTGAATAGACAGAGGAGAGCTCTAGGATGTAACAAGGCTGATTTGGCCATGAAAGCACATCTTGACATTCATATACATATCCTGGGCAAAGCTCGAGGTAACAGAATCAAAAAGGAGATTGAAAAATTTAAAGAATGTTCCTGCCAGAAGAAAACTGTCCTACCGACAGAGAATGCCTCTGTCATTCCAAGATTTGGACTTGTACCGGAGATCATTCCTACTTTGAGGGATTCCATACCCATGGCCCAAAGCGAGACTTTGAAAAAAGAGCTCACCACTAATACTTCTGCAGTTGTTCCAGAACAAGTTGCTCCTAAGCGACCAAACTACAGCTTTAAGAGACCAAAGTTTCAAGAGGAGAGAGACGTTTTCTTCAATGAAAAGCAAGACATACTGATAAGGAAATTGACGCAAGACCTGTACGAATGTCAATTGGAAAGAAAAAGGTTGATAGGATGGGAACAAGATCTGGGTACCCAACAGAAAGAACTGAGGGAAACTGAGAACAAACTGATCAAAATGAGGAACTTGCTCGAGACATTGGGTGAATATACTGTGGTGGACAATGAAAGGATGTTAAAACATGCAGAAGACTTGAAAGAATTGGAAGAAACCCTAAGTATAAGACAGAAAAAATTGGAAGAAAAAGAAAAATACATGCAGGAAAGAGAACAGAAAGAATTGGGACAAAAAGAAAAATACTCGCAGGAATGGGAAGAAAACGAGAGTATAAGACAGAATGAATTGGGACACCAAGAAAAAGACTTGCAGGAAAGAGAACAAAAAATGAATATAAAACAGAAAGAATTGGAACAAAAAGAAAAAGACTTGCAGGAAATGCAACAAAATGTGAATATAAAACAGAACGAATTGGAACAGAAAGAAAAAGACTTGCAGGAATGGGAAGAAAACGTGAGTATAAGACAGAATGAATTGGAAGAAAAAGACTTGCAGGAAAGAGAACAAAATATGAATATAAAACAGAAAGAATTGGAACAAAAAGAAAAAGACTTGCAGGAAATGCAACAAAATGTGAATATAAAACAGAAAGAATTGGAACAGAAAGAAAAAGACTTGCAGGAATGGGAAGAAAACGTGAGTATAAGACAGAATGAATTGAAGAAAAAGACCTGCAGGAAAGAGAACAAATATGAATATAAAACAGAAATGAATTGGAAAACAAAAAGAAAAAGACTTGCAGGAAATGGAACAAAATGTGAATATAAAACAGAAAGAATTGGAACAAAAAGAAAAAGACTTGCAGGAATGGGAAGAAAACGTGAGTATAAGACAGAATGAATTGGGACAAAAAGAAAAAGACTTGCATGAAAGAGAACAAAATATGAATATAAAACAGAAAGAATTGGAACAAAAAGAAAAAGACTTGCAAGAAATGAAACAAAATCTGAATATAAAACAGCAAGAATTGGAACAAAATTTCAAACAAATAACAGAAGAGTTCCAGGAATGGGGACACAACATGGCCTTAATACATGATGGTATTGCAAAAGGAAAAAAAAAAGTCTCAAAAGGAGAAAGAAGAATGTTGATGGGTGACGAGTTTCCCTCAACTCGTCAAGAAGAGGATGTCTTTATGGCTGACGAGTTTCCCCCAACTCGTTAGGAAGAGGATGTCTTTATGGCTGACGAGTTTCCCCCAACTCGTTAGGAAGAGGATGTCTTTATGGCTGACGAGTTTCCCCCAACTCGTTAGGAAGAGGATGTCTTTATGGCTGAAGAGTTTCCCCCCAACTCGTTAGGAAGAGGATGTCTTTATGGCTGACGAGTTTCTCCCAACTCTTCAAGAGGAGGATGTCTTGATGGCCAGCGAGTTTCCCCCAACTCGTCAGGAGGCAGGAGGACCACAACTCAGGAGGATGAGAGCCTACAGTTGTTCGGAGGCTGCAGGATTACCTCTCATGAGGATGAGAGCTGACACATGTTTGGAGACAGGAGGACCACCACTCAGGATGAGAGCTAACAGCTGTTTGGAGGCTGGAGGATGAGCTCTCAGTTTGAGAGCCAACACCTGTTTGGAGGCTGGAGGATGAGCTCTCAGTTTGAGAGCTAACAGCTTTTGGAGGCTGGAGGAAGAGCTCTCAGTTTGAGAGCTAACAGCTGTTTGGAGGGCCAGATTGCCACCAGAAGGCCACCAGAAGACCACCAGAAGGAGCCCAAAAAGGTACCAGAGGGACACCAGAAAATAATTCTGTTGGAATAATCTAGAAGACCGGCTGTGCAGAAAGAAGGAACTTTTCCTTCAAGTATGCTCTGTCCCTTGATGAAGACTCTTCTAATAGAAGTTCTCTGTCAAAGCGGGCAAATAGTTGGATATCTAGATCTATTCTTGCAGATATCTTCCTTCTGTAGTTCTGTTTGGAATAATCTTAGAAAAACCGGCTGTGCAGAAAAAAGGAACTTTTCCTTCAAGTATGCTCTGTCCCTTGATGAAGACTCTTCTAATAGAAGATCTCTGTCAAAGCGGGCAAAAAGTCGGATATCTAGATCTATTCTTGCAGATATCTTCCTTCTGGTAGTTGTGTTGGAATAATCTAGAAAACCGGCTGTGCAGAAAGAAGGAACTTTTCCTTCAAGTATGCTCTGTCCCTTGATGAAGACTCTTCTAATAGAAGATCTCTGTCAAAGCGGGCAAATAGTCGAATATCTAGATCTATTCTTGCAGATATCTTCCTTCTGGTAGTTCTGTTGGAATAATCTAGAAGACCGGCTGTGCAGAAAAAAGGAACTTTTCCTTCAAGTATGCTCTGTCCCTTGATGAAGACTCTTCTAATAGAAGATCTCTGTCAAAGAAGGGAGGGCAAAATAGTCCGGATATCTAGATTCTATTCTTGCAGATATCTTCCTTCTGGTAGTTCCTGTTGGAATAATCTAGAAAAAACCGGCTGTGCAGAAAAAAGGAACTTTTCCTTCAAGTATGCTCTGTCCCTTGATGAAGACTCTTCTAATAGAAGATCTCTGTCAAAGTGGGCAAATAGTTGGATATCTAGATCTATTCTTGCAGATATCTTCCTTCTGGTAGTTCTGTTGGAATAATCTAGAAAACCGGCTGTGCAGAAAAAAGGAACTTTTCCTTCAAGTATGCTCTGTCCCTTGATGAAGACTCTTCTAATAGAAGATCTCTGTCAAAGCGGGCAAATAGTCGAATATCTAGATCTATTCTTGCAGATATCTTCCTTCTGGTAGTTCTGTTGGAATAATCTAGAAAACCGGCTCTGCAGAAAAAAGGAACTTTTCCTTCAAGTATGCTCTGACCCTTGATGAAGTCTCTTCTAATAGAAGATCTCTGTCAAAGCAGGCAAATAGTCGGATATCTAAATCTATTCTTGCAGATATCTTCCTTCTGGTAATTCTGTTGGAATAATCTAGAAGACCGGCTGTGCAGAAAAAAGGAACTTTACCTTCAAGTATGCTCTGTCCCTTGATGAAGACTCTTCTAATAGAAGATCTCTGTCAAAGCGGGCAAATAGTCGGATATCTAGATCTATTCTTGCAGATATCTTCCCTCGGGTAGTTCTGTTGGAATAATCTAGATGACCGGCTCTGCAGAAAGAAATCTCTTTTCCTTCAAGTATGCTCTGTCCCTTGATGAAGACTCTTCTAATAGAAGATCTCTGTCAAAGCGGGCAAATAGTCGGATATCTAGATCTATTCTTGCAGATATCTTCCCTCTGGTAGTTCTGTTGGAATAATCTAGAAGACCGGCTCTGCAGAAAAAAGGAACATTTCCTTCAAGTATGCTCTGTCCCTTGATGAAGACTCTTCTAATAGAAGATCTCTGTCAAAGCGGGCAAATAGTCGGATATCTAGATCTATTCTTGCAGATACCTTCCTTTTGGTAGTTCTGTTAGAATAATCTAGAAGACCGGCTGTGCAGAAAGAAGGAACTTTTCCTTCAAGTATGCTCTGTCCCTTGATGAAGACTCGTCTGATAGAAGATCTCTGTCAAATCGGGCAAATAGTCGGATATCTAAATCTATTCTTGCAGATATCTTACCTCTGGTAGTTGTGTTGGAATAATCCAGAAGACCGGCTGTGCAGAAAGAAGGAACTTTTCCTTCAAGTATGCTCTGTCCCTTGATGAAGACTCTTCTAATCGAAGATCTCTGTCAAAACGGGCAAATAGTCGGATATCTAGATCTATTCTTGCAGATATCTTCCTTCTGGTAATTCTGTTGGAATAATCCAGAAGACCGGCTCTACAGAAAGAAGGCTTTTTTCCTTCAAGTATGCTCTGTCCCTTGATGAAGACTCTTCTAATAGAAGATCTCTGTCAAAGCGGGCAAATAGTCGGATATCTATATCTATTCTTGCAGATATCTTCCTTTTGGTAATTCTGTTGGAATAATCTAGAAGACCGGCTCTGCAGTTTCCTTCAAGCATGCTCTGTCCCTTGTTGAAGACTCTTCTAATAGAAGATCTCTGTCAAAACAGGCAAATAGTCGGATATCTAGATCTATTCTTGCAGACATCTTCCTTCTGGTATTTCTGTTGGAATAATCTAGAAGACTGGCTGTGCAGAAAGAATGTTCTTTTCCTTCAAGTATGCTCTGTCCCTTGATGAAGACTTCTAATAGAAGATCTCTGTCAAAGCGGGCAAATAGTCGGATATCTAGATCTATTCTTGCAGATATCTTCCTTCTGGTAGTTCTGTCGGAATAATCTAGAAGACCGGCTCTGCAGAAAGAAGGCTCTTTTCCTTCAAGTATGCTCTGTCCCTTGATGAAGACTCTTCTAATAGAAGATCTCTGTCAAAGCGGGCAAATAGTCGGATATCTAGATCTATTCTTGCAGATATCTTCCTTTTGGTAATTCTGTTGGAATAATCTTGAAGACCAGTTGCAGAAAGAAGGCTCTTTTCCCTCAAGTATGCTCTGTCCCTTGATGAAGACTCTTCTAATAGATCTCTGTCAAAGCGGGCATATAGTCGGATATCTAGAGCTATGCTTGCAGATATCTTCCTTCTGGTAATTCTGTTGGAATAATCTATATTATTTGGAGGCTGGAGGACAAGCTTTCAGGTTAAGAACAAACTGCTGTGTGGAGGCTGGAGGAAGAGCTCTAAAGATGAGCGCACAGCTGTTAGGAGGCTGAAGGACCACCTCTCAGAATGAGAGCCAGAAGCTGGAAGACAAGCTCTCAGGTTACGAACCAACAGCTGTTTGGAGGTTGGAGGATGAGCTCTCAGTTCGAGACCTAACAGCTGTTCAGAGGCTGGAGGACGAGTTCTCAGTTTGAGAGCTGACAGCTGTTTGGAGGGCCAGAAGTCCACCAGAGGGTCACCAGAAGGCCACCAGAAGGAACCCAATAAGGTACCAGAGTGACACCAGAAGATGATTCTGTTGGAATAATCTAGAAGACGAAGACCGGCTGTGCAGAAAGAAGGAACTTTTCCTTCAAGTATGCTCTGTCCCTTGATGAAGACTCTTCTAATAGAAAATCTCTGTCAAAGCGGGCAAATAGTTGGATATCTAGATCTATTCTTGCAGATATCTTCCTTCTGGTAGTTCTGTTGGAATAATCTAGAAGACCGGCTCTGCAGAAAGAAGGATCTTTTCCTTCAAGTATGCTCTGTCCCTTGATGAAGACTCTTCTAATAGAAGATCTTTGTCAAAGTGGGCAAATAGTCGGATATCTAGATCTATTCTTGCAGATATCTTCCCTTTGGTAATTCTGTTGGAATTATCTAGAAGACCAGCTCTGCAGAAAGAAGGCTCTTTTCATTCAAGTATGCTCTGTCCCTTGATGAAGACTCTTCTAATAGAAGATCTCTGTCAAAGCGGGCAAATAGTCGGATATCTAGATCTATTCTTGCAGATATCTTCCTTCTGGTAGTTCTGTTGGAATAATCTAGAAGACCGGCTGTGCAGAAAAAAGGAACTTTTCCTTCAAGTATGCTCTGTTCCTTGATGAAGACTCTTCTAATAGAAGATATCTGTCAAAGCGGGCAAATAGTCGGATATCTTGATCTATTCTTGCAGATATCTTCCTTTTGGTAATTATGTTGGAATAATCTAGAAGACCGGCTCTGCAGAAAGAAGGCTCTTTTCCTTCAAGTATGCTCTGTCCCTTGATGAAGACTCTTCTAATAGAAGATCTCTGTCAAAGCGGGCAATTAGTCGGATATCTAGATCTATTCTTGCAGATATCTTCCCTCTGGTAGTTCTGTTGGAATAATCTAGAAGACCGTCTGTGCAGAAAAAAGGAACTTTTCCTTCAAGTACGCTCTATCCTTTGATGAAGACTCTTCTAATAGAAGATCTTTGTCAAAGCGGGCAAATAGTCAGATATCTAGATCTATTCTTGCAGATATCTTCCTTTTGGTAATTCTGTTGGAATAATCTAGAAGACCGGTTCTGCAAAAAGAAAGCTCTTTTCCTTGAAGTATGCTCTGTCCCTTGATGAAGACTCTTCTAATAGAAGATCTCTGTCAAAGCGGGCAAATAGTCGGATATCTAGATGTGTTCTTGCATATATCTTCCCTCTGGTAGTTCTGTTGGAATAATCTAGTAGACCGGCTCTGCAGAAAAAAGGTACTTTTCCTTCAAGTATGCTCTGTCCCTTGATGAAGACTCTTCTAATAGAAGATCTCTGTCAAAGCGGGCATATAGTCAGATGTCTAGATCTATGCTTGCAGATATCTTCCTTCTGGTAGTTCTGCTGGAATAATCTATATTATTCGGAGGCTGGAGAACAAGCTCTCAGGTTAAGAACAAACTGCTGTTTGGAGGCTGGAGGATGAGCTCTAAAGATGAGCCATCAGCTGTTAGAAGGCTGAAGGACCACCTCTCAGGATGAGAGCCAAAAGCTGTTTGGTGGCTGAAGGATGAGCTCACAGCATAAGAGCCAACAGCAGTTCAGAGGCTGGAAGACAAGCTCTCAGGTTATGAACCAACAGCTGTTTGGAGGTTGGAGGATGAGCTCTCAGTTTGAGAGCCAACAGCTGTTTGGAGGCTGGAGGACGAGTTCTCAGTTTGAGAGCTGACAGCTGTTTGGAGGGCCAGAAGGCCACCAGAAGGTCACCAGAAGGCCACCAGAAGGAACCCAAAAAGGTACCAGAGGGACACCAGAAGATGATTCTGTTGGAATAATCTAGAAGACCGGCTATGCAGAAAGAAGGAACTTTTCCTTCAAGTATGCTCTGTCCCTTGATGAAGACTCTTCTAATAGAAGATCTCTGTCAAAGCGGGCAAATAGTTGGATATCTAGATCTATTCTTGTAGATATCTTCCTTCTGGTAGTTCTGTTGGAATAATCTAGAAGACCGGCTCTGCAGAAAGAAGGCTCTTTTCCTTCAAGTATGCTCTGTCCCTTGATGAAGACTCTTCTAATAGATGATCTCTGTCAAAGAGGGCAAATAGTCGGATATCTAGATCTATTCTTGCAGATATCTTCCCTCTGGTAGTTCGTACATCAAGATCTGTTCTTGCAGATGTCTTCCTTCTGGTTAATCTGTGGGAATAATCGAGAAGAACAACTCTAAAGAAAGAAGAACTTTTTTTTTTAAGTATGCAGTGTCCCTTGATGAAGACCCTTCTAATAGAAGATCTCTGCCAAGGCGGACAAATAATCGGATATCTAGATCTATTCTTGCAGATGTCTTCCTTCTGGTAATTTTGTTGGAATAGTCCAGAAGTCTGGCTCTGTAGAAAGAAGGAACTTTTCCTTCAAGTATGCCCTGTCCCTTGATGAAGACTTCTAACAGAAGACCTCTTTTAAAGCAGACAAATAGTCGAATATCTAGATCTATTCTTGCAGATGTCATCCTTGTGGTAATTCTTTTGGAATACTCTAGAAGTCTGGCTCTGCAGAAAGAAGGAATTTTTCCTTTAAGTATGCCTTGTTCCTTGATGAAGAATCTTATAATAGAAGACCTCTGTCAAAGCGGGCAAATAATCATATAACTAGGTCTGTTCTTACAGATGTCTTCCTTCTGGTCTTTCTGTTGCAATAATCTAGAAGACTGGTTATGCAGAGAGAAGGAACTTTTCCATCAAACATGCTGTGTCCCTTGATGAAGACTCTTGTTACGGACCAATTCTTAAATACTTAAAAGTTTATTGCCGCCAGATTCAGGCGCATAACATATTTAATTTATTGTCCTTTTATCACATTATATTTATATAGCTTGAGCTTTAATTATAATGATCCTCAGCAGAAACATTAGAGTGGAATAATAAAATATACGAAAAAATTTTAAATAATTATTAACAAAAGAAAACCCCATAAACATATAAACTTAGTAATGGAAAACGTTACAAAACAATCCAAGTGAAAGTTACAGTAGTTAACTATGCAATGAAATTCTGAAAGTTAGTTTCTTAAACGGAGGTGAGACAAGTATTATATAATTACTAATACTGATCCAAATGATCAGGGGGACACCCCACGGGAACATCTGCAAGAGGGACAAATCACATGGTTGCTACCAACAATCAACAACATGGCTAACTTCCTCCTAGAGACGAATCCTCATCAACTACATCGTCCGGGAATATATACCGTGCAAGTTCATTGAAGCATTCAGCTTCCACAAAGCGCGCTTTCACCATAAATTCGCTACCCTCGTAGCCAACGATGCACGATTCCCAGGACGACCACCGAAGTATAGCCAAAATCACACTCGCAACGCACAACTATTAGAACGTCCACCCTCTTCTACTGCAGAGTTCCGTGTCCCGCCTGAAGTATACCTCACGCCTCCAACGTCACCTGCTGTAACAGTAATATTGACATATAATTAGGGAACTATGGTATTTGTAGAATAGGTAATAACCCAAAGCAGTAGTTTTGGAAAGAACTATTTCCTACAAACTATCACGGGATCGTAACAACTCTTCTAATAGAAGATCTCTGTCAAAGCAGGCAATTGGTCACTATCTAGATCTATTCTTGCAGATAACTTCCTTCTGGTCATTCTGTTGGAATAATCTAGAAGACTGGCTTTGCAGAAAGAAGAAACTTTTCCTTCAAGTATGCTCTGTCCCTTGATGAAGACTCTTCTAATAGAACATCTTTGTCAAAGCGGGCAAATAGTCAGATATCTAGATCTATTCTTGCAGATATCTTCCTTCTGGTAATTTTGTTGGAATAATCAAGAAGACCGTCTGTGCAGAAAGAAGGAACATTTCCTTTAAGTATGCTCTGTCCTTTGATGAAGACTCTTCTAATAGAAGATATGTCAAAGCGGGCAAATAGTCGGATATCTAGATCTATTCTTGCAGATATCTTCCTTCTGGTAATGTTGCTGGAATAGTCTAGAAGACCGGTTATGCAAAAAGAAGGCCCTTTTCCTTCCAATATGCTCTGTCACTTGATGAAGACTCTTCTAATAGAAGATCTCTGTCAAAGCGGGCAAATAGTCGGATATCTAGATCTATTCTTGCAGATATCTTCCCTTTGGTAATTCTGTTGGAATTATCTAGAAGACTGGCTCTGCATATAAAAAGGAACTTTTCCTTCAAGTATCTCTGTCCATTGATGAAGACTTTTCTAATATAGAAGATCCTTGTCAAAGCTTGCAAAATGTCGGATATGTAGATCTATTCTTGGAGATGTAATCCTTCTGGCAATTCTGTTGGTATAGTCTAGAAGTTTTTCTAGACTATACCAACAGAAAGGAACATTTCCTTCCTGTATGCTCTGTCCCTTGATGAAGACTTCTCTAATAGAAGATCTCTGTTAAATCGGACAAATAGTCGAATATATAGATCTACTCTTGTAGATGTCGTCCTTCTGGTAATTCTGTTGGAATAGTCTAGAAGTCTGGCTCTGCAGAAAGAAGGAACATTCCCTTTGAAAATGCTCTGTTCCTTGATGAAGACTCTTATAATCGAAGATCTGTCAAAACGGGCATATAGTCGTAAATCTAGATCTGTTCTTGCAGATGTCTTCTGTCTTGTTAGTCTGGTGCAATAATTCTACAGAAAGAAGGAACTTTTCCTTCAAGTATGCTATGTCCCTTGATGAAAACTCTTCCAATAGCAGATTATTGTCAAAGCAGGCAATTAGCCAATATCTAGATCTATTCTTGCAGATGACATCTATCTGGTCATTCTGTAGGAATAATCTAGAAGACCTGCTGTGCAGAAAGATGGAACTTTTCCTTCAAGTATGCTCTGTCCCTTGATGAAGATTCTTCTAAAAGAAGATCTCAGTCAAAGCAGACAAATAGCCGGATATCCAGATCTATTCTTGCAGATATCTTCCTTCTGTTAATTCTGTTGGAATAATCAAGAAGACCGGCTGTGCAGAAAGAAGGATCTTTTCCTTCAAGTATACTTCGTCCCTTGATGAATACTCTTCTAATAGAAGATCTCTGTCAAAGCAGGCAAATAGTCAGATATATAGATCTATTCCTGCAGATATCTTCCTTTTAGTAATTCTGTTAGAATAATCTAGAAGACCGGCTGTGCAGAAAGAAGGAACTTTTCCTTTAGGTACACTCTGTCCCTTGATGAAGACTCTTTTGAAAGAAGATCTCTTTCAAAGCGAACAAATGTTCGGATATCTAGATCTATTCTTGCAGCTACCTTCCTATTGGTAATTCTGCTGGAATAGTCTAGAAGACCGGCTGTGCAGAAAAAAGGAACTTTTCCTTCAAGTATGCTCTGTCCCTTGATGAAGAATCTTCTAATAGAAGATCCCTGTCAAGGCGTGAAAATAGTCGGATATGAAGATCTATTCTTGCAGATGTAATCCTTCTGGCAATTCTGTTGGAATAGTCTAGAAGTCTGGCTTTGCAGGAAGAAGGAACTTTTCCAACGATTTGTATTTTCCCTTGATGAGGACTTCTAAAAGAAGATCTCTGCCACAGCAGGGGAATAGTCGTATATCTAGATCTGTTCTTCCAGATGTCTTCCTTCTTGTTATTCTGTGGGAATAATGGAGATGAACAGCTCTGAAGAAAGAAGAACTTTTTTGCAGGTATGCGGTATCCCTTGATGAAAGTCTCTTCTAATAGAAGATCTCAGACAAAGCGGACAAATAGTCGGATATCTAGATCAATTCTCGCAGATGTCTTCCTTTTGGTAATTCTGTTGGAATAGTCCAGAAGTCTGGCTCTGCAGAAATAAGGAACTTTCCCTTCAAGTATACCCTGTCCCTTGATGAAGACTCTTCTAATAGAAGATCTCTGTCAAAGCGGACAAATAGTCGGATATCTAGATCTATACTTGGAGATGTCATCCTTCTGGTAATTCTGTTGGATTAATCTAGAAGACCGGCTCTGCAGAAAGAAGGAATTTGTCCTTCAAGTAAGTTATGTCCCTTGATGAAGACTCTCCTAATAGAAAATTTATGTCAAAGCGGACAAATAGTCGCACATCTAGATCTAATCATGCAGATGTCTTCCTTCTGGTAATTCTTTTGGAATAGTCGAGAAGTCTGGCTGTGCAGAAGGAAGGTACATTTCCTTGAAGTATGCTCTGTTCCTTGATGAAGACTCTTCTAATAGTAGATCTCTGTCAAAGCGGGCAAATAGTCGGAT
Source organism: Macrobrachium nipponense (assembly GCF_015104395.2). Lineage (NCBI taxonomy): Eukaryota > Metazoa > Arthropoda > Malacostraca > Decapoda > Palaemonidae > Macrobrachium > Macrobrachium nipponense. The sequence goes on along the minus strand of NC_087216.1, from coordinate 43,174,695 downwards.
ATCTAGATCTATTATTGCAGATACCTTCCTTTTGGTAATTCTGTTGGAATAATCTAGAAGACCGGCTCTGCAGAAAGAAGGAATTTTTCCTTCAAGTATGCTCTGTCCCTTGATGAAGACTCTTCTAATAGAAGATCTCTGTCAAAGCGGGCAAATTATCGGATAGCTAGATCTATTCTGGCAGATGTCATCCTTCCGATAATCTTCTGTCAAAGCCGGCAAATTATCGGATAGCTAGATCTATTCTTGCAGATGTCATCCTTCTGATAATTCTGTTGGCATAATCTAAAAGACTGGCTCTGCAGAAAGAAGGAAATTTTCCTTCAAGTATGCTCTGTCCCTTGATGAAGATTCTTCTAATAGAAGATCTCTGTTGATGCGGACAAATAGTCGGATATCTAGTCCTATTCTTGTAGATGTCATCCTTCTGGTAATTCTGTTGGAATAATCTAGAAGACCAGCTCTGCAGAAGGAAGGAATTTTTCCTTCAAGTATGCCCTGTCCCTTGATGAAGACTCTTCTAATAGAAGATTTCTGTCAAAGCGGGCAAATAGTCGGATATCTAGATCTATTCTTGCAGATGTCATCCTTCTCATAATTCTGTTGGAATAGTCTAGAAGTCTAGCTCTGCAGAAGAAGGAACATTTCCTTCAAGTATGCTCTGTCCCTTGATGAAAACTCTTCTAATAGAAGATCTCTGTCAAAGCAGGTAAATAGTTGGGTAAGTATATCTATTTTTTCAGATGTCATCCTTCTGGTCATTCTGTTGGAATAATCTAGAAGACTGGCTCTGCAGAAGAAGGAACTTTTCCTTCAATTTGCAATGTCCCTTGTTGAAGACTTCTAATAGAAAATCTCTGTCACAACAGGCAATAGTCGTACATCTAGATCTGTTCTTGCTGATTTCTTCCTTCTGTTTATTCTGTGGGAATAATCGAGAAGAACAGCTCTGAAGAAAGAAGAACTTTTTTTTCAAGTATGCTGTTTCCTTGACGAAGACTCTTCTAATAGAAGATCCCTTTCAAAGCAGACAAATAGTCTGATATCTAGATCTATTCTTGCAGATGTCTTCCTTCTAGTAATTTTGTTGGAATAGTCCAGAAGTCTTCTCTGCAGAAAGAAGGCTCTTTTCCTTCAAGTATGCTCTGTCCCTTGATGAAGACTTCTAATAAAAGATCTCTGTGAAAGCGGGCAAATATTCTGATATCTTGATCTATTTTTGCTGATGTCTTCCTCTTGGTCATTCTGTGGGAATAATCTCGAAGGCCGGCTCTGCAGAAAGAAGAACTTTTCCTTCAGGTATGCTCTGTCCCTTGATAAAGACGTTTCTAATGGAAGATCTTCAAAGTGTGCAAATAGTCGGATATCTAGATCTATTCATGTAGATGTCTTCCTTCAGGTCATTCTGAAGGAATATGTCTGTTACACGGTGTCTCAAAGAGAACCTCTTCCCCTGGGGGAGTGTTCCTTGGGATTCCCCAAGTAGGCAGCCCGGGAAAGATTCTCCCTAATCACGACAAAAGGATAATGAATTATCTGTCCCCAATAATACACAAATACATAATAATGAAAGTTCATATATAAGATAAGAATAAATTTCTAATCTCCAGAAATCAGCGATGTTAGTTTTCAGCATATGATACACACGCACACACACACACAAACAATATTTGTCTGTTTCTATGTTTGTTCCAAGTTAACGTCAATACCAGTGACCCAATCTTTATGAAATCTGACACAGACGTTAAGCTAACATTGAGTTCAAACAGGTTAATTAGATTTTCTTAAAATCATATAACCCCCCTAAAAAGTTATGAACCCCCACCCCCTAGATGTAATTTTCGTATTGTTGGGCTGATTTGGTTCAAATTTGAAATGTTGACTATTGGTGCTATTTGCATTACTTCAAAATAGTTATTGAGCTGTAGCCCCAATAGGGAGGGGGTGCGATGTGGGTAAGGAGGGAGTGAGATCTTAAAATAACCGAAAATGAAAGATATTAGTAGTGTCTAATGCAAGGGAGGGTAAACTTTTAAGTATGAAAGGGCCACATTAAAAAAATTCACAATTTTATGCTTATTATAAACATGGTAGTTTCTTTTTCGTCTTTATGTGATACTGAAACCAAGAGTATGTGGCCTATCGTAGACCAATTAGCTTAGATAAGCTTAGTGTCCTATTGTAGGCCCATGAGCTTAGAAAATCTTAATGACCTATTGTAGTCCCATGAGCTTAGATAAACTTATAATAAGGCCTATTGTAGGACCATGATCTTAATTAAGCTTAATGGCCAATTGTAGGCCAATAAGCTTAGTAGTCATTGTAGGCCCATATGCTTAGTGGCCTTTCATAAGCCCATGTGCTTAGATAAGCTTAGTGGCCTAGTGTAGGCCCATGAACTTAGTGGCTTATTGTAGGCCCATGAGTTTAGATAAGCTTAGTGGCCTATTGTATGCCCATGAGCTTAGATGTGCTTAGTGGCTTATTGTAGGCCAATGAGGTTAGATAATCTTAGTGGCCTATTGTAGGCCCATGAGCTCAGATAAGCCTTGTGGCCTATTGTAGGTCCTTGAGCATAGATAAGCTTAGTGGGCTATTGTAGGCACCACATGAGCTTAGTAGTCTTTGTAGTCATATAATCTTAGATAAGCTTAGTAGCTATTGTACGCCCATAACCTCAGTTAGCCTTAGTGGCCTATTGTAGGCCCATAAGCTTAGATAAGCTTAGTAGCTTATGTAGGCATATAAGCCTAGTGGCCTATTGTAGGCCTATAAAGTTTGATAAGCTTAGGAGCCATTGTAGGCCCATAAGCTCTGTTAAGCTTAGTGCCCAATTGTAGGCTCATAAGCTTCATATCCATTGTAGGCCCATAAGCTTAGGTAAGCTAAGTATCCATTGTAAGCCCATTAGGTTATGGATATCAAATATCGTTACAATTGCACTGCATATACAGATTACGTGTATCCATGCATATTATTGATTTAGAGAATTATTTACCTTATCATCTAGTTTGCATTATATACATTATCATTTGCCTTGCATTTACCATTTTACCATTTTACACCACTTATGTAAGACCACTTGTGTAATTATGCATCTTAGCAACATTGCTCTTATATGCAGCAACATGGCTATTATTTCCTGCCATAGATACGATGAATTAATCAGTTCCTGTTGTGTGGTCACTGTATCATGAAGCATGAAACTTCCTTCCGCACTCACATTGCTGTATCTGTCAATACGTGGATTTTTAAAGAACCTACAGTTTCATTCCTTCGCCCTTTGTTCCATTCATTACGTGGACGTATGTGGCAGGGTTACAAGCCACAATAACATGGCACAGTGAGTATTTCCAGTGACAGACATCAGCCGAGACTCCGTTTGAAATCCAAGAAAATGGCCGCCATTGCTGTTTACCTCTCGTCATGCTTATTGGATCTCTTACAGTGACTCACGATATAAATAACAGTGTACTAGTGCATTACAGGGTCTCTAAGAGTGCTACAGTGTTTGTGCAGTGCAGTGTTAGAGTGTCAGTGTATTACAGTGCAGTGCTGTGTGGTATTAGGATGCATCCTCTCCAGCTTTTCGGTAGGATATTTGAATTCAGGCGCAATTTTCACGACCGTGTGACACACCATATCCCTCTCATGCATCGATGGTGACTAAGGAGCAAGGCAAGCAGCCTCCCCCCGTGGCCCAGGCCCCACTCCACCCGCCCAGGGACCCAGACCGCCCTACCACCACCAAGGCAACTCGGATATGCATGCATACACTCTCAATCGCTGCCTGATCGCTTTATTTCACAAGCCCACTGTAACGAAGATTTTTATTTCCAATCACTCCTGGTGCATTCCTTCGCTTACATACAGCAAATTGGATATTTTCCCAGCTCTCTACACATTATAAGCTCTCTTACGATACCTGACTCAACATGGCTCAGCAAAAGGAACAGCTAATTGAGTTTGTAGATCAGACACACGATCATACAGATGATCAGACAGGAGACCAAACACAGGATCCGATGGGAACAAAGGACCAATACACCCCACTGCAGCTGATGACAGTACCAGCCCCACCCTCCCGCCTCCTCTGACTCCCAACAGGCCAGGAGGTTGCGATAATGATATTCTACATTTCATACATTTTCTTCAGACTTCCAGCTTGCAAGAGTAAGAACGATGGAGACAAGAGGAGCGGACCTTCTGCCAACAGATGGAGCAATCACGACAGGAAAACAACCAGCGATTTATGGCTCTTTTCACACTGCTATCAGGACAGATTGTGGCATCGCAACCCCGGCAACCTGATACCACATCCGTCACCCCTGTTCCCCCAACCTCTAGCATTGCAGTGCATGCACCTTCGGTTACTAGCAAGCCTACCATCCACCCTCCACCCCTCTTGCAACGAGATGCAACGTATCAAGTGTTTTGTCAGTGGAGACTCCGTTTCGAGGACTACGGAGCCTTAGTTGGACTTGATAGATTACATCAATCCTCCCAGTTGATCCACCTGAGGACTTGCATCTCCCTGGCTGTCCAACACCTGCTTATGCATACACTGGGCATCCCTCCCATTACATCACTCTCCCTTACTGAGGTCTTGGATGCACTGCAGAAGCACTTTTGCAGCCTCAGAAATGAAGCATTATGATGTAGAGAATTGTTGTCCTGCAAACAGGCTGTGGGAGAATCGTTTGCAGACTAATATGCACTATGCACGCCTTAAGGATCTCGCTGATGAAGTGGACTTGTGTACTGGCAACCCCACTTCCTGTAGTGAAAGGCAATTGCAAATGGTAATTTTCATGGGAGTAGGAGATGAGGAGTTAATACAATGCCTGAACCCCCTCCAACCCTCATCCACCCTTGCAAAGTTTGGGACATGCTGCTGCTCCTATGAATCTACATTTGTGACTACGTCAGCCATTGCATCTTACCCTAGCCAGGTCAGCGCAGTATTTTCATACAAGAGGAACCAGCAAATACAGAAGAGGTCTTCTCATCGATCTCTTGACCAACACTCTCACCAGTCTTTTAACAGTAATCCTTGTCAATACTGCTCTCACAAGCATGACTCTGGACAATGCCCAGCCAAGAATGCACCCTGCAATAGCTGTGGATGAACGGGTCATTGGCCCCGCTCTCAGAAATGCCTTGCTAAGGAAGCTAAGTGCAATAGCTTCCAGAAAAAGGAACATCTCAAGATGTGCAGATCTACCAAGAAAATTCAGGTGTGGATACAGCCTCACCTTCAAGCCCAAGCAGAAAGCGCCCCTCACCACCTAAGTCAAGCACCAATTGCTGTCTCATAGGTGCCAACTCAGATAATGAGTCCCCCACACCAGTCACTGTCTGCCTGTCATTTGGTGACATCTCATCTCATCTCCAGTTAATCCCTGATACAGGAGCAGACATCGCAGTGATTGGCACCACACACTTGGATGCACTCTGCATACCCAGGACAAGACTTTCCCATTCACCCATGACAGATGTTGTGACAGCAGATGGATCCCCCGGACACCAGCTGTGGGTTGCTTCCAGGCGACACTTTGCCTTGGCAATAGGTAGGTCGTGCTTATCAACCATACATGTGCACAAGGGTCTCTAGACTGCCCTTCTCTCCTGTGGACATAGGCAAGACCTTGGCCATAGTGTCATCAGACTTCCCGAAGCCCATTCTCAAGGTTACGCATGTCAGCAGATGTGCCAAGTTTCCTGCCTCCACTATGACGTCACCCGCAGCTGTCAAGGACTATTTTCTCCTCCATTTCAGCAACGTTCTCATGTCCAAGGCTGATCTACAGACTCGACCACTAAAGAAAGTCCCTCAATGAGGATCCACCTAAAACCTGGAGCTGTTCAGTTCACTGTACATACGCCCGGGCCCATTCCATTCACCCTCAGGGATCAAGTGAAAGAAGAACTTGACTCCTTAGTGAAACAAGGAATCATCACACCAGCAGATGACGAACCTTCCAAATGGTCCCATCCTATGGTCCTGGTACCCAAGGACAAAGCAGTCCGCATCACTGTGGATCACATCCACCTAAATTCTCAGGTTGCCCGCCCTACGCACCCATCTCCCACACCCCATGATGCTGTCCGCAACATCTCTCCTAATGCTAAGTACTTCACTACAGCAGATGCTCTGCATGGCTAGTGGCAGATGGAGCTTGTTGAAGAGGACCGCCACCTAACGACATTTATAACTCTGTACGGGAGATTTCAGTACTGATGTGGTCCAATGGGATTATCAGCGATAGGTGATGCATACTGCCTCCGTGGAGAAATGGCCTTGCGAGGGATCCCTAACTGCGTGAAAGTGGTAGATGACATCTTCCTGTCCAATGAGGATCTCCCTTCCCATCTACAACACATACACCAAATGCTGACCAGGTGCCATCAAGACGACATCACCCTAAACAAGGACAAATTCACCATAGCTGCCCCAAAAGTTAACTTCTGTGGTTACATCCTATAATCTGATGGCATTGCAACAGATCCCGGACAAGGTATCCGCTATATGTGACTTCTCCACACCGTCCAATGTCACAGACCTCGGGTCATTTATGGGTCTCGCCAATCAGCTTGCTGACTTCACTCTAGACATCACAGCAGCAGTACAGCCCCTACGCCCACTTACGAGCCCCAAATGCTCATTCATTTGGACCCTTGATCATGAGCAAGCATTTAAGAAGGTCAAGACAGCTTTGACTTCACCACCTGTCCTTGCACCCTTCAACCCAGCTTTGCCCATGGTCCTGCAAACAGACGCCTCACTCCTGTACAGACTCGGATATGCCCTGCTTCAAGACAACACCCATGGTCAGATGCATCTTGTCCAGTGTGGCTCTCGTTTCCTAACGGACACAGAAACTCGCTATGCTACCGTGGCTAATTGTCACCTATACTTGTCTGGACGTCAGCATTTCACCTTAATGACTAACCATCACCCCTTGATACCGATTCTCAACCACTACACTTCGGATGCTATTGAGAATCCATGCCTACAACACCTCAAAGTGAAAGTGGCCCCCTATATCTTCACCGCAGGCTGGTGCACAGGAATACAGCTCTGCATACCTGGTGCCCTGTCTCGCTCCCCAACTAGCCGCCCCACCCCTGAAGATGAGGAAGAATGCACCACGTCGACTGCACATGGCAAGCTCATCATTGCCAACATCATCGCTTCCACTGACGACCAAGTGACAAGACCCATCGTTGAAGAAGATAGGACTTAACAAGAAATTCGCACAGCTGCAGCTCAGGATCAAGACTACAGTTGTCTTATCCTCTATGTCTCCAGTGGCTTTCCGACCTACTGCTACAACCTCCATGCCTCCGCCCTGCCATATTGGAAACTGCGGGATAGCCTTTACGCAGATGGAGAGTTAGTGTTATACAGGCCCCGGATTGTCACCCCTGAAGGCCCCCGTAGATGCTCACCTTCTTGACAGCCACCGAGGGATTGAAGCTACTCGACGACATGCAAGACAGTGCTTTGGCCAGGCATTGATGTGGATATAAAGAGTACAGTCGAAAGTTGCGACACCTGCCAACAGCTTCTCCCCAGTCAGTAACAAGAACTATACATGTGTGACGACCACCCTTCCCTCCCCTTCGAAAATGTATCTGACTTCTTCTACATAGCAGGGAAATCCTGCCTTTATATTGCTGATAGACTTTCATACTGGCCTGTGGTTGTCCCCTATGGACATGACACAACCGCAGCCAGAGTCACAAGAATGTTTTGTGTCTTCTTCCGTGAGGTTGATGTACCATTCTGCTTACTGACTGATGGAGGACCCCCATTTTCCAGCCAAGAATTCAAGCAATTAGCGACTGCTGGGGTGTTCGCCACATCATTACTTTTTCACATTACCCTAAGTCCAATGGACATGCAGAAGCTGCAGTAAAAGCCGTCAAACACCTCATCATCAAGACTGCCACATCCAAGAACATCGATTGCAAAGCCTTTGACAGAGGACTGCTAGAACTCCGGAACACCCAAAACCCTGCTGAATGCTCCCCTGCACAGATTCTCTACAGCCAACCTCTACACACCTGTGTTCTGGCCCACTCCCGGTCATTCACAGATGAGTGGCAAACTAAGACTGAGGACTTCGACTGTTGTACTGCTGCCCACACCAAACAAGCCATGAACTTTTACAACTCACATGCCCACCCTCTAACCAAGCTCACCATCAGCCAGTGAGTCAGGATCCAGGACGCCACAACAGGACAAGGTCGGCGTCGTGATGGGTCGCAGCAGGTCAAGACAGAAACCGAAGACATTTGCGCCCAGAGCCCAATATTAATGATGATATCTCTCTCTGGCCAGGAATGAGAGCCATCATTTAACCCCCCAAATAGTCCTCGTCGTTCATCCAGACTCGCTGAAAAGAGTCCATGTTCCGCTCGAGACAGTGCTACGGGCGTAAAAGGGGAGGGAAGTGTACAGATATCAAATACCGTTAAAATTGCATTGCTCATACAGATTACATGCATATTATTGATTTAGAGAATTGTTTACTTTATCATTTACTTTTCATTATTTACATTATCATTTACTTTGCATTTAGCCTTTAACCATTTATGCCACTTGTTGTAAGGCCACTTGTTTAATGCATCGTGGCACCATTGCTATTATATGCGGCAACACCGTTATTATCTCCCGCTATAGATACGATGCATTAATCAGTTCTTGTTGTGTGGTCACTGTAACATGAAGCATGGAACTTCCTTCTGCCTTCACGTCACTGTATCTGTCAATACATGGATTTTTAAAGAACCTACAGTTTCATTTCTTCACCCTTCGTTCCATTCATTACATGGACGTATGTGGCAGGGTTACAAACCACAATAACAATAAGTTCAGTGGCTTATTGTAGACCCATGAGCTTAATTAGATAAGCTCAGTAGCCTTTGAACAGCTACAGTTTTATTACAATTATTATTATAATAATCTTAATTGTATTTCTTCCACAAAATTATTACCACTAACGTTCCAATCAGTGGCGGCTCGTGGCTATCATTCATAGGGGTTCTGTTACACAATTTTTTTTCTTAAATTCCTTGATATTAACTGCATAAACTCACACACACATTGTATACATATATATATTAATTGCAACTTTTTCGTGAAGAGACAATGCCGAAAACTTCACTTCTTTAAGTTTACTAATTCTCAGTTTTTCTTGGGCCATGACTGATTTCTAATGGAGGATTGTCCTAATCAAATGTAAACAAAACTGAAAAAGTAACAACATATATTAAAATGCTAAGATTCAAAATGGTAACTTTTGGCAGCGGAGAGACTGACGGACGGACTGACTGGAAATTATGAGAATATGATATTATATAAGAATATTGAGTTTATGTAAACTAGGCTAAGCATAATAAAAATCATTAAACCATTAAAAGGAATAAAAAACTCGAAAACGATAATATTAAGATACAAAACTGAAAATGACAGTAAAATAAAATAACATAGGCCTATATAATTAAAAGGACTAAAGAACACCCAGCTAAAACACCAGCGCATGCATACACATACTCTCTCTTTCTCGCTCTATCTCTCCTGCTGAGGAAGGCAGCAGAACCACTGCCAAAAACTACTATTTAGAATTTTATTAATTGACATTAATATGGTTATCATTTTTTCCATTTACTGCAACCCGCCACTGAGTTGATTATTCGTCACTAATTTGATCACTATCACATGAACACTAATAGTACATATTGATTAAGCTTTGATGAATTTCAAAACACACCTTCCCCCCTAACAGCTAGACCTAAGGTGAGTTTAAACTAGGCTTCACTGCACGCTGAATATGTAAGACTCATCACCAATTCCTCCCAAATTTGTGTTATCCCCACCTACTGGACTGCTCATCAAGAGTCACGCTACACCACTAACTCACCCAACGAGCAGTCCAGTACGCGCGACAAACAAGAATTTGGGAGGAGTTGGTGATGAGTCTTACGTATGCAGCGTATTGTGAAGCCTAATATAATAACAGGGCAGTGCTCCCCTCCCCTTTAGGCGCAGGCTGGCTACCACATTATCACCTGGCTAGCAAAATTAGAATTTCTGAGCACCAGAAGTCCTACATATTGTTTCAATTCATTTGCTTTTTTATTTACAAAAACAGGAGATTAGTAATTTTTTAAGGATTATTGATCATCTATACTTTATGCAATTTCTCATATTCATGTATATATGCATTAATGTTGTGCATATACTATATGAAATCTATCATGCTGCATTTCCACAGTGTCTACTGACGAGCCGCCACTGGTTCCAATTATAACTGAACGCTAGTGTGGACAACCTGCACAGTTTTTCAGGCCTGCACAGGTGGCCTGAGTAAATAGCTCATCTCAATCGATGAGCCTCAGGCCAAACGGCGGCGCATGTGCATTGCAATGTTAATGTGGCGGAGGCAACTTTTTTGGCTCAGTTCGCTGTTCGTCCACCGACAGATGACATGTACAGTTGGACACAGGTTTCCCTGGTACACCTTCTTGAGGGACTTCGAAAAATTATATGGTAGCAGTGTTTACTGAGGGGGATGGGGGGGAGGACTCTTCCTCTCTTAGCAAGAGTTCCACCAATAAGCTCTGGAATTCTTTCAGTGGGAAGAGTCATTAGGTAAGGTTGGAGAAAGACACACACACAAACACACACACACGGAGTAAAAGAAAAAAAAAGAAGAAATCTGAGCAGGTTATATCGCTGTAACTAAGATTACTGGCTCACTTTTAATATAAGTTTGTTTATTAAGGTTCCATTTAACTTTCGTCTAAGGCGTTATCTTACCACCGTGTCTGTTATTATATATCGGTCATATTCACTACGTAATACTTAAAATTGATCAAATTTTAGAGTTATATTGGTATTGAGAGAATCACGAACATCATAACAGGATATTTTAACATTATCACATAAGCCAAGTTTATAGTATCGGTTGCAGTGCGTTTCTTACCAATAATATAATAGGAGGCTATAAAGAGAAGCGCAGCAGCACTTCATTGAACATACCCAAAAACTCAGTGAACATGTTGAAAGTGTCCGACACCTTAGCTCCTCTCTGTCTATATATATCTCTCTCATATTAGCTAATTTAAAGGGACATGTAATCTAGAAATACTACTGCGCTAAGTATGCAGTTTTGATATGTCATTAACACCCTCTAATCTTGACTAAACTAATATAAGCATATATATTTTTTCGGGGGGCGGGGGGAGTGGTGTCGGGGATAGAGTTCTTGTTGTTAAGCCGTCTTACAGGTTTTGGAATTCTAAAATGTAATTCAAACTGACAAGCTTCTTGCTTTTGCTGTACCGATGTTCTCAGCCTGGCTTTGCTACAACTGAAATGGGTGGGAGCTTGGGGTCAAGTGGGCCTGTTGCGACCCCGATGAGTGGACGAAGTACTGTAGATTTTCTGAATACAACAACATTTACAAGAAGAAGGATTGGGTTAAACTCATTCTCTCTTGTAAATACATATGTAAGTGTTTACATAATAAAAATATGGAATGTTAGTCCATATATATAAAAGTCTAAAACTAAAGAGGTCACCAGATTGCTTTGCAGAATGTGATCAGACTAGAGACGCTAAAGATGACGTATACAATAAGTATGTAGGCTAAGATAACATGCCGTCACCTGTAGTCATTCAATTGTTTATAAACATTAGTCCAAGCTCCCTGCTTGAGACAACTACCGCCTACGTGATCTGTAGCGTGTCTCATTTGATTGTGTGTTCGTATGAAACTATGTCATTGTATGTATGTTCATATGTTCGAACTACTGTCTGTTCCTTCATAACTTGTAACAGAGATGGTAGACAAGCAGAACAGAGTTAGTGATCGTCATTAGAAGACCTGTACCTCTTTACCTAAGCTTTATCATGTAGAGGAATAGGATTAGCCATCATCATTGGCAGAAGCGATCAAGCTATCGTTATTAGAAGACTTGTACAATCATACCTGATCTTCACCATGTAAAACTTCAGAAGAATATATAATTTTTATACTTAGTGTTTTTCTACAAGAACCTCACCGAACCATGAGTTTAACACATCGTCGTAAAGATAATACCGACTTCGTAAGTGATCTACAAAACCCCAGACACTCCATTGAAGATGGAAGTGCAATACCAACCGACTTAGCGTATAGATTATCGCTAGTCTAACATTACCTCATAGGGCGCCTTATCATACAAGGCACAAGCCCTAATATTGGTGGCCAGCAGACCAGAAGAACTCTACAACGTGCTACGAAGAAAAAACCAGAATAATAAATCATGTATCATAAGAAGTCAACGACGACGGAAAGCAGCAGATTCTTCAAGCAACAATAGTATTCATCGTTAAGTGAGCGACTTCAGAAAACAACAAGAACTCTTTAACGACGACGAAAACAACAAGATTCGTCAAGCAACTTAGTATCATCGTTAGTGAATAACTTCAAGAAACAAAACCGACGTGTCCTTTTCCTACGGCAACGGAAGCTTCGTCTCTCATTAGAATCATTCAAGAAAACATCGTTAGTGAGCGTTTCCGGCACTGCAAGAAACAAACCGAACGCGTCTGCAGCATCGGATTTTCAAGGGCTCGAATCATCGAAACAACGCGCACGGGGGAAACTGAAGCCAAACCAGGTCGTCCGCTAAATAGAGAAGGAGGACCAAGGCCGTGTGTCGTTATCGGAACACCGTGACTTCCCACAAAAGCAAGCTAAGTACAATTTTTTATTCATTTGGAGTAACTTTGAGTGTTTCCTTTGCAGGTCGAATTTCGTTATTCCTGTGGCTGAAGTTACGAGACATTCTTAATCTTACTTTTTTACAGAAATTATCTATATCATTGAGATTTCGCTACTGCGAGTTTTTATCTTTGAGTGTCTGTTTCCAGAAGTTCTACTGAAATATCATAATCATATACTATGTTAATTTTATCATTTTGGGTGATTAATTAATCCCTTACGTAACAAATCCTATTAAACAGTGAATATGCGTTTACGCAGTGGACGTCTGTATTTATACAGATGCATGGATAGGGTCGTTAAGCACCGTAGTGATTAGACACACAAAAACAAGTGGAACACCGTACAAATCTATATAAATTAGAGGTAACACTATTTCGGGTCATGACAATAAATGCTCCTTTGCAAAGTCCCGATCGCAGTTTTAGCCTTGAGTTTTTTGAAGTTATATAAAATATCGAACCTCAATGACTCAACTTAACTTTAAAAATACGGCTGGATTGCAAGGAATAACATGTCTGTAAAAAACTTTCATCAGGCTAAATGCGCTGACCAGGATCCCTCACTATTTCAAATTTTAGCAAAGAATGAAGTACAAACAGTTAATATTGAATGCAGTAGTGATAACTTGTCTTATTAGTAATCGCTCAGTTCCTAATAGTTCGTCATTCATTGCTTTATACGTAACCAGCAACATAAGCTAAAAACACACAATACGTTGCCTGATGGTAATAAGAGAAGGATCCTAATTATTACAAAAAGAAATAGAAACAGTAGCCCGTTCAGAATCAAACAAGCAAACTCGGTGACTGTGTCACCTAGTCAAGCGGTCAAGGTTAGTTAAATCTGCCGAGTTTTCAAAGCGAAGCAAATTCCACACAATAGCGACTCTAGCAGAGTGGGGAAAGCGATGTTGGTTCTACACACCGATACCTTTTTGAATTAAAAAGGATTTTTTCCTATGAAACACACGACCGTATAAAGTAATCAGAGCAGGTTTTCGTTTTTTTTTTAAATACGTAAGTTATTATAAGTAGTGGTGGATAAAGCCCCGACTGTACGCGCCGTAAAAATTAGAATATCTTGTTTATTTCTTTAGTAGACGTAATATCTTTGTATTTACGGACTCACCGTCTGTTTGTTCGAACTTCCCTAATGAGAAGTCCGGATAAGCGACGCTTACAGATACCTCTATAGTTATAAAAAACATTGATCTGTATGTAGTGTAATTGTAAGATCCATCTAGGGGTATACAAAAATATTATCTTACATCCTGCAAATAAGGCGTGTTTATCAAAGGAAAATCCTATAAACCTTCAAAACATAGTAAAATCCGTTTGAACAAAAATGAGACAGTTAATCAAATAATAACTTATATAAAGGAACTATACATTTGTCTCATAAATCGTAACATTGTTCAAATGACCCAACAGAATTCTCCACAACCGCAGTCGTACTTTGCACGCAAAATCTCGAGAAGCATGCACCCTCGAATGTCTTAGTGCGTGTAAAAAGACTTTGCTGGGAAATGAAATTTTAATCCTTCCCGACACTCTGAAATATAACGATTTCCGCGAACAAAGCTCTAAAAGTATACATATCGTTGGGATACGAAGTTATAAATATCGCATTTTTTAATTGTTGCTAATTTTTTAATCACGCCCAACCAGTCGTGGATGAATCTCTCTGATAATCTATCTAAAGTAATATCCGCAAAGTCATTCAAGCAGAGGTGATTCAGCAGAATTTTTTTTTTTATCTTCTATCTGAATACCAGGAAGTTTCTCCACTTGCGAGTGAGTGATCTATGGAAAAAAAAAAAACGGATGTAATTCAACACAAAACACGGTCCTAATGGACAAACATAAAGCTATTTACGTCCTTCGTATAGATTCTCAATGAAATTTTAAAATAGAGATAAATGACGAAGTTGAAAAAATGTTAGTAATAGGAGCCATTAGGAAATCAAATAAGCCCATATAATTTTTCCCCTCAAACGTCATGCCATAAAAGATCGGACTTGGCGTATCTGCGCAGATTACTGTCGCTTAAACAAGGAAACGACTTCCGATAGTTTCCAGTGCGATGTACCGACGACATCTTATCTCTGTTAGGTTAGAATAAATTTTTTTTTTTTTTTTTTTCACCAACTTGGACTTACTTAAATGCTTTACCAGATACCATTACCTAAGTGATTGTACCTCATACACCGTTTTCAGCACACCCAGGGGACATTATCAATTTTTACGTATGCCTCCGGCTTACGTTGCGCCCCAAATTACAATATAGTGTTTGGAGACTTTTAGGGGATAACCTACATGCCTATATGGATGATTCTTGTAATCTTTTCTAATACTTAGAAGTGCATTCACATAAAGTAGAGCTAGTGCTACAGAGACAAAGACAAATAATCTCAGAGTAAAATATCTAAATGTGAGTTTTTTAAAACCGAACATGTTTATCTAGTTTTTATGTGTCTAGTCAAGGTCTTAAAGTAGTCCGTGGTAAGGTGTCGGCTATTCATAACTTCCGGTACCTATTAACGTAAAAGGGGATACAGCACTTTTGCGCTGTAGTGGGTATTACAATCGTATGCAAATATGTAACTCTTCAATCATGACAGCTCCTTTAACAGATCTTACGAAGAAGAGCGTAGATTGATTATGGTCTAAAAAGCATCAACAGGCGTTCGATATCTTAAAAGCGGAATAATGCAGCTTACCTAACTTAAAAATCCCTGATTTAAATAAGGAATTTTTTTTTTATTGCAACAGACGCCTCAGACCAAGGGGTAAGAGGGTATTACTTCAGTAATATGATAAACAGTTCTTCCCTATAGCTTTTTATTCACGTAAACTAAAGCCCTCTGAAAGTAAATATGCAGTAATAGGCAAGGAAGGGCTAGGTATCTTTAACACTAGTACATTTTAAGTTCATAATCTATGGCTATCCTGATAAAGTCCTTACTGAACATGAGTCCTTTACCGAGTTTTTCAAAGGCTTTAATCACAGTCCAAAGGGAACTCGGTGACAAATGATCATTCAGGTCTTTGGAGCCAAGATAAGATATCTACCTGGGAAAGCAAATATCATAGCTGACGCATTATCCCGCAATCCCGCACCATACAGCAAAGAACCATTAATTGGACTAAAAGATATAGAAACATCCGTGCCTATTGTTAAAACCGTATCTAAACAAGAAAATCCCTTAACCCAAGAGATCGCGAGCATTGAATATCTGGGTCGGAGCGCAGAACTGTTACAAACTGAACAAAGCAAGAGTCAACAGACATAACCCAAACAATAAACACTTCGGACGGAAACAGAGTCAGCAGCAATAAACACCAAACAATAAACACTTCGAAACGGAAACAGGGTCAGTGGCTAGGCAAAAAACCAATAAACACTTCGAGCAGAAACCCTAAAGCAAAAATATATTTAAAGTATGTGTATCAGAATAATGTAATCAAATGTAATATTATATGTAGGTCCGTGACGAGGAAAACCCGAAGAACACAGCAGATGACTAACGACCAGGTAGTAGTAATAATCTCTCTCATACCAATCGTCATAAACTGGTTGCATTCCGTCATCCAGGGTTCCCTCCTTTTTCACAGAAAGCCAAATCACTGTTTTCTGGCCTACAATGCTTACAGATATAAAAAGCACATAACTAATTGTAACACGTGTCATGAAAACAAGGGATACACTAAGACACCTGTCAGTTTAGGAGCCTATCCTGTGCCAAATCAATCCTTGAAAGAATATACTTAGAATTATTAACAGAATTACGAGTCTGACAGAGGGAATAAACACTTCTTAGTGTTAATAGTTCCTTGACACGTTATATAGAAGTAATATAGCACTAAAAAACAAAAAACAAACCCGCAATTGATGTGCATTAGGAATATTTATGAGTGCTAAATCAGTAAACATGGAATTCAACACATAATAATCTGTGACTCGGGTGGTGTAAATCAATAATAATCTCCTTAACACGTTGTGTGAATTCCTTTCCATTAAGAAAACCAATAATATATTTTATCACCCAGAGTCAATCGGTTTGGTAGAATACCGGATAATTAAATAGGAAGTGTCAATGTCTTACGAGTTACAACTCGTGATGTTGGATCCGAACTGGATTATAGCGGTTCTCGCGGTTTTAAATACGTTTATCATTTATATCTTGTATCTATAGAATTGATGCCGCAAGTACGGTACGCGCTAGAACACTTTTCCACATATTCAGCCAACCATTAATTTATCAAATATATATAAAAAAAATATATAAATAAATAAAATATAAAAAAATAAAATAAATATGGATACAAGTGGAGTCCAATATAATACACTCCGTAAGAAGTCGGAAGGGTTACAAATTATAATAAAAAAAAGGAATCACGATAAAATCAATAGCAAAACGTAACCCAAGGTTAATTAAATATCTAAATATATATGCGTAAAGATTTGAACTCTAACTTAACGCTTTAGTAATGACAAATAAGCTAAAAGTTCAAACACATATCCAAAAACCTACTGACATATTGTCTGTCCCGGTAATTTATTTTCGTAGTCAATGAAAAAAAAAATAAATAAATAAATAAAAATAATAATAATAAATAATAAATAAATAAAATAAAATAAAAGAGATTTTAAAGTCAGGAAGTCTAGAAGTGAAAATGTTTATCTATGGAATAATCCTATATGAATCTTATACAGGGCTAATAATATATATAGAATTTGTATGGAAACCTTTTTCATTAGTTTCAATAAGGAATATTTAATTTAACATAATCATGCCGTTTTCCAACATGAAACTAATATATTGTTCAATTTTGGTACTGTTTTTTTTCAGACATTCTTCTCATGTGGGTCGAGTATTAAAAGATAATAAATTTATCCTAAAGTCGTATCTCTTACAGCAAGTAACGTAACTCTTAAGCTGGTGACGACGTCATCAGTTCTAGAAGGTCTGTCGCGTTTGCCGTATCAGCAGTGATTCCTTTAACCTCAAATATCTGCTTGCACAGGCTTCATCTTGCGCTTGCAAAAGCAGATTGACTGGAGAAAGGAATGCTCAGCTCATGAACTTCACATGTGGTTCATAGGTCACATGACAGGCCACATAACATATTCTTATCCGTGTGTGTAATGCAAGTAGTTAAGGACTTGCAATCATTTTGAAATTAATGAACAAAATAAGCAAATAGAATTTCTATAACAACAAAATGAATTAATTTTTTTTTCTGAACCTCATAGACATTTAGAAGTATCAAGATATGTATATATGAAATATTTACTTGCAACATTAGCCTATTACAATTCAAGTAAAACATTCATGGGAAAATGTCACATTTTCTTGGAAAACCCAAAGTTTATTTAGAAATTAGTTACATAGTGGGTTTTTTTTTCGTTGCATCTCCTACCTATTAATAAAGTTTTTAAAAAAAATTAACCTCAGAGGATGCGCACGAGAAAATTGAATATGAAACTTTTGTTAGGGCACATAGAATCATGATTAATATTCTCTTTGACTCTTATGTTGCCTGGCAATCTTACAATTAGCTCCGTTTTCCACTTCTTTGTCTAGTAACTTACTACCAGTAATATCGAATTTTCTTTGGGATTCGTATTGAATATCTGTTTATTTTTTATAATTATGGATATTTTTACAGTCATCAGAGACCTGGATAGGTTCACTCATTGTTAATGCCATGGATAAAAAAGTTTGTACAGCGGACTCTTTTGAATTCCGAAATATCAGCGAATCATGTGGGGTTAAGTCTGGTCTAAATGGCTCTCTCCCCTCCCCTGTATTTGGATGTTGTCTGAATTTACTTTGCCCTTGTGACAAGTATAATTTAACTTGCAGGCTGATTAATGGAACCGGTTACAGTATCCTGCAGTACGAGAGTTTCACATAGCAACTTCAAAAAAATCGTTCGTCGCAGCGGACGACTACAGTCAAGTAACAACCGCCTACAATGTGAAAGGAATTTCATGGACTTCTTCGACCGACACCGTATCTCGTCGTTAATCTCGTTTTAATGCGGAATGCTCCAGCGGCTGTCGGAATTCGACTACAAAAAGGGACATACTTCCGACAATTACGACCCGAAGGATATTCAACTCTACTTTGCTGGCGAAGGACTCGTGCTGGGGATGATTTTTTTTTCATCGCGAACGTAATCGTGTAGCTTAGGATGCAGAGAATAAGTATGAGCGCAAAAATAGAACGTTGGACCCGCCCAGGCAAATTTTCCCCTTGTTTTAACCATTGAAAAAGGCCGTTTCATTTGGCTAAAGGTGGTTGTCTGGAACTGTGTAATGGACGAAAAGTTGTTCGAAAGCTAGTTAAAAGTGAAGTAGTATAACCTCGGTCATGTATCCTATATATATAAAGTATCATGTATCCTATATATAATTGATCATAAATAACAGAGTCGAAATATATCTTTGTGTGTACGCAATAGGAATCTCTTATATAAATGATCATAAATAACAGAATCTAAATATATCTTTGCGTGTACGCAATAGGAATCTATTTAAAGTGCACATATATTAATCATAATTATATGAATCCATATACATATGTATAAACAAATCAGGTAGCCTATAATCAATCTGTTACATTTTTTCTTACCAATATCTGCAGTTATATATGAGTTAGTATATTGATTAATGAATCAGACATATAACATTTAGCATAAAAATCAACGAATCAATCAGCATAAACATTAATAATTTTATCAATTCATATATGAACTTTTTTATCAGTTAAAATATGATTTTTATCATGTTAATCTTCATTCTATGCAATTATCAGAGTACATTAGTATTTTCTGTAGCATATGTATCTTAATGAGATGAAGTGAAAAACTGTATCATTATATATATCATGTGAATACTATTATTTACCAATATCATTGTTTTATATTTTATTACTTGAATCAATTCATGTACACCATGAATTTTTATTTACTTATATATATATATATATTACATAGTGTCTGTATCACACTCCTATAAGTCAAATGCAAGTCAAGTTGAGTATAATCAGTGGTTGGTTTTGGTAGCTGACCGAGCTGATGTAAATGTTTACATAATAAAAATATAGAATGTTAGTCCATATATATAAAAGTCTAAAACTAAAGAGGTCAACCAGATTGCTTGCAGGAATGTGATCAGACTAGAGACGCTAAAGATGACGTATACAATAAGTATGTAGGCTAAGATAACATGCCGTCACCTGTAGTCATTCAATTGTTTATAAACATTAGTCCAAGCTCCCTGCTTGAGACAACTACCGCCTACGTGATCTGTAGCGTGTCTCATTTGATTGTGTGTTCGTATGAAACTATGTCATTGTATGTATGTTCATATGTTCGAACTACTGTCTGTTCCTTCATAACTTGTAACAGAGATGGTAGACAAGCAGAACAGAGTTAGTGATCGTCATTAGAAGACCTGTACCTCTTTACCTAAGCTTTATCATGTAGAGGAATAGGATTAGCCATCATCATTGGCAGAAGCGATCAAGCTATCGTTATTAGAAGACTTGTACAATCATACCTGATCTCACCATGTAAAACTTCAGAAGAATATATATACTTAGTGTTTTTTCTACAAGAACCTCACCGAACCATGAGTTTAACACATCGTCGTAAAGATAATACCGACTTCGTAAGTGATCTACAAAACCCCAGACACTCCATTGAAGATGGAAGTGCAATACCAACCGACTTAGCGTATAGATTATCGCTAGTCTAACATTACCTCATAGGGCGCCTTATCATACAAGGCACAAGCCCTAATACATATATAATGAAAAGGAGAGAGAGAGAGAGAGAGAGAGAGAGAGAGAGAGAGAGAGAGAGAGAGAGAGAGAGAGAGAGAGAGAGAGAGAGACTAGACGTTACTGAGAAATCAAAATGAAAATACTAGGGACAGAGAAAATTCCACAACGTGTAATGGAAAGTGAAGGACTCCCAAACTTGATGCAAACTTTTAACCATTCCCATATGGTAAACTTAATTCGTTTGCCAATGATAAACAATTGTTGATATTCAGAGGTTTCATGTATTCATGGTTGGGTTTGTATTCCCTCTTGAATATACTGTAGAGGTTATTCATTACAATAATTATTACATGATATGGATAAACATATCTACTTGGCTTATATTTTCTAATATATTAATTGTGATACACGTTTTAATTGTCATACGGACAGAAATTCCTTTCGCTCCTATCATCATTCGTATGAGGATAAGAGACAGACGTCTCTATTGTTAAACAGCCCCTTCAGTCATTTTCCTGTCCATTGTGGAAAGAGCTAGGGTTCTCTTTTCAAATGATTTTTAAAGAAAAAATCAGGATAGCGAAATTCCCTTTAGATTTTGAACTCCTTTAAGATATCAGATTCACCTTTCTAATAAATAAATTATAATAATCATGACCTGGAGCTTAACGATATGCATAGGTCTGTTTACGATTTTTTTTACATCATACGACATGGAAGTTCAGCGGAAGCCATGGGGTAATCCAAATATACACACTCAATTTTTTCATTTATTTTTGATATTAGTGAGAAGTCTAGCCACCTTCCTTCTAGATCACCTCTTGCAATCTGCTAGGCATAGAAGATTCGTGGTTTCTGACGATCTGTGGTCGGTTGTGGAAGAGCTTCCATTGTGTTTCCAGTGGTCCATAAGTTGATCTGGTCTCCTCTCCCTCTCAGGCTCCCAACATTTTACCAAATTAGCCTAAATATTCTCAGTGAGGTTCATGTCTGTATCCTTACTTGGCCAGTCAAGCAATTGCAGATCCTCTCGACCTTGAAACCATTCCTGGACTATTCTGGCCGTATGGATGGGGCAGCGGTCGTGAATGAAAATGACAAGAGCAGGTGGGGAGGAATAATTCCGCTGTTGAAGTAGAAGAAGTTAGAAATCCTGAAGAATTTCAATGTATTTTTCACCAGTGAACCTCCACTCAATCCTGGTGATATCATGCATACAATGTAAGAAGATCCAGCCCCACACGTTTACTGTGACATGCCCATTCCTGGTCACCTCTTAAATGTTTCTTCTGTAGTACCTGAAGGAAAAAAATATAATTTTTAACAATTTACGCTTTGTTTTTCGTAATAGGGAAAATAATGCTATATCGTTTGAGGAAATAAAATGCTAAATAACAACCCTTGCAATAAGTTAAGAACGTTTATTCATCTAAAAGGATTAATACTTATAATAGCATTAAGTTTGATCTGCAACGGTCCGTTATGATATGATCTTCTTTACTTCAGTAAACAGGCTGTACTCTATATTATAAGTTTGCCTACGTGATTATTCATAACATTAATAATGCATTTGCTTAATGCCTGAGAGCTGGCCATAGTAGAACTAATGGGGGGTTTTCAATGAAGAATTTTTATTTTCACACTTCTCGTGGCAATATAATTCAATTAGCGGAAAATACATGGTTATTGACAAAATTATTATCTTTTGATTATAATATTACCCTTGATTATAATTATTATAGTCTGACTTTTATTATTGATAATAGAAACTCACCTTATGTATTCTGCCGTGAAATCTGCTAGTAAAAGACCTTTCGTCACTGCATACGACTCGAGACCAAAATTCCATATCCTCCCCCACAAACTGTTGAACAAAGGCAAGCCTATCAGCACGATGCCGTTCGGCGAGAAATTCCTTCTTGGCAGGAATTCTATGAGGTATTCCTGCCTCATGCAGACGTCTTCGCACCGTCATAGCCGAAACATTTAATGCCAGACGTTCACGAATAGCAATAGTAGTGGTAAAAGGATCTTCTGCTGCTCGTCGAATGTCGTCGTTATCCTAACGGGTGGTCATTCGTGGTGGAGGTCTTCGAACTGAAATACGTAATTAACATGCAGATACCTAGATAATCAAGATTAATTATAGCCTGTTTACTTATGGGAACGCTATTTGGTATTCTGGGAAGTGAAAAGAAAGAATCACTATTAGAGTTCAACAGGACCAAGGCAACTGTAATTTAGGTTTCATAATGTCACGGGTTTATAAGGTTTATAGTTTTAAAAATTTTAATAAATAAATGAAATAAATAAATGCTATCCAAAGTCGGTCAATTTCCCAGTCTAAACGTGCCTCCTTTTCCAATTATTTACTGTTGTAGGGGAGACGTCAAGACGCTGTGCAACAGCACGTATTGCAAGCCCACTTTCTCGTAGAGCGACGATCTGCGCCCGGAGAACTATATGTTGTTGTTCATTGGGAGACTATAACGAATACTACTAGCAGAGGACAGATAACCTATCAAAATTTATACAACACCTCAGTCTAGCCATGATTGGGTGATAAACTTGTTAGCGTGTAATAGGGGTGCTGTAGCAGTGATATCGTTATCACTGAACAAAGTGATGTATTAAATCACACGATTACTGGGACTAATTGATTGATTGGCTGTTACTGGCATTGCAACATCTCAGGTCATTGATAACGTTTAAAATTCTGTATGTCTTCATAATGATAAATTGTTAATTGTCTGTTTGAAACACTGTTTACTAAAGGTGGTGCTGTTCCTCTCTTAACGTGAATTCCACTAATCAGCTTTCGAGCTGTTTTAGTGTATAAGAGGTTGGAGGAGGCAAACTTGTAATAAGTATTAATCCTCATAGATGAATAAACATTATCTTAATGCAGGGGTTGTTACTTAGCATTACATTTCTCCAAACGATATATCATTATTATCCCTGTTACGGAAAGCAACGCGCAAATTGTAAAAAATTCAGATTGTTTTCCTTCAGATACCACCGAGGAAACATTTACGAAGTGGCCAGGATTGGCTTGTAACCGTAAACGTGTGGGCCTGGATTTCCTTACATGGTATATGTGATATCACCAAGACTGAAGGGTTTCACCAGTGAAAAATACGTTAAAATTCTTCAGGATTTCTTCCTCCCTTCACTTCACCAGCGGAGTTATCCCTTTCCACCTAGTCCTGTCATTTTCATTCATGACGGCTGCCCCATCCATACGGCCAGAATAGTCCAGGACTGGTTTCAAGGTCGAGAGGATTTGAATTGGTTGACTGGCCAAATAAGGGTGCAGACATGAACCACATAGATCCCGAGAAAGATAAAGTCGATTTATTAAAGACTGAACAATTCACAGGTGCCCCGAGAGAAGCCGAAGTGCAGTGGAAAAATCACTGAATTTCTAATGTTTTCTCCCATGTATACATAAAAAAAAAAATTATTTGTGTTCCCATTATTTTCATGCTCATCCATTTCGTATGAAGCAGCTACTGTCGCATATCTTATTTAATATAAGCAGGTTAGGAGTAATCACGTTTGCTTTATGTCTATTACAAGTAGAATCATAATTACCTGACCTGTTATCGAATTACAATTACAACTTCAATTACAAGATGGGGAACAATATCAAATACAATCATTAGTATAATTTCACAATTTTAATATTTCAAAATTGTAATCACAGCTACAAATACATATATAAAATTTATTACTCAATTACATTTCGCACACCTATTTCCTTAAAATAATGCAGATAGTTGCAAAGACTTTATACTTGAGACTTGTGTCCTTTTACAGTCAATTGCTGCAACAATTGTAAGTTGTAACTTATAATACATTTAGTACAAATACAAAACAAACATTTCTAAAATATTTTAGACCTGCAGAAATTATCGTTAACATCCTATGATTTGCCCAAGTAAATTGTTAGTATGTTTATTGTGTTGAAAATTATTATGCTGATTATAAGAAAATAATACTGAAATACAAAACTCAAATATTGGAAAAAATTTTCACAAAACTTTTTGCACAAAAAAAGGAAATGGAATAAAAAAAAATTAGAATTGGTAGCTGGCTTGTTAAGATTCTCCTTTAATAATATAATAAATAAATTGGGTAGCGACTCAAAACATCTCTCTATTGCATTTGGTTAAGATGAGTTCTCGAGAAGTAAGAGGGCTGCTCTAGGATAACAATTTCAAATAAAGTACTTTATTATTTGAACTTTTCAGTTACAATTACAATTACAATTACCATTAAGTATAAATAAAAAACAAACGCAATTACAGTTAACTTCAAAACGTGTAATTAAAAACATTTCAGATAAAGGACAATTACTCCAACCCTGAATAAAAGGTAATGTTTATTTGTAACTGGTAAAGGTAAAGCTCTCTTACTGTGGGTTTCACAGACAGTGCAGTCACATTTTTGGTCAATAACACTGTAATGAAGACTGGTATCAGTACGAGATTTTGCTATAATTTTTCGGTATAATCAAGGCTTTAGCTCTAATGAATGTTCGGTAAAAATGCTCAATTTTTATTTGTAACACATAGAGCAGCTATAATCAGTTACCTATTCAAACCAATCTGTAGGCAATTGGCGGCTCTCTCTTTGCTAAAAAAAAGTTGAAAAGTTGCGTGACAAACGGATTTCTGCTACCATGCCGACAGTTATGTTCTTAGGCGGCCATCTCTTCTTCACCTTCGTAATACAAGCATATGGCTGATGCCCTGAGTCCAAATGAAGATTGCGAAGGAGGTAACCAAACACAAGTATAACAGTAGCATTACCATCAATCAGTGTCTATCGTTCTACTACTCCACCATACATGCAGATATCTCCCACTCTAATAATTATAATCATTTACTCCTAACCCAAGTCAATAGCCACTAAAGAAAGAAAAAAAAATTTGACCTTAAGATAAAAATAGTAATAGCTACTACTACTACCGCTGCTGCTGCTGCTGCTGATGCTAAGAATAATAGTAAAAAAAACTAAATAAATTGCTATATTACTGGTTATTGTTAATAATAATTAATTAATATTGTTCCCTTGTTTTCAACGTAGACCAAAAGTAATATATCCATGCCTAAGGTAAGGTAGTACAGTACGGAATTTGCACATTTTTTCCGTACCTGAACTGTACCGTACCGTACTTTGGTAAAATTGTCGTTATGTAATTCCGTACCGTACACATAGGCTAAATATCAACCGTACCATACCGTACCGTAATGCCCGCCTTGGTGGCAGGTAACAACCGAGTGAATCGTTCGATATATAGTACAACATTGTAAATTATTATTATTAGATTAGATAGATAGATAAAAAAATCGTACAAAATATACTTAAACTGAAGTAACATTCAGGGAGAGAGAGAGAGAGAGAGAAGGGAGGGGGAGGAGAGGTGAGGGAAGGAAGAGGAAGGGGGTGGAAGTGGGGGTGGAGGGAGAGGGCAGGCAAAGTTTTTTTATACAATTGTGTTCATATCCATTTCTGGCTAATCGAGCCTTTTGACCTCTTTCGGTACAGGGACAAGTGTCCATTCTTTATAATTTGTGATTCATGATACTCTTATAAATTAAGGTACTGGGTGTAGTACACTATAGCAAAATCTCGTACTTATGCGAATCTTAGTTACAGAGAAATAGGTTAGAGAATTCGCTAACACTTTTACCGAGCTCATTTTAAGAAGCAGTGCTCAACGAGTATTCAGTTCTCAATGTAATTATTAACAGGAACAATAATTACGTGAGCATATTATATTTAACAGTAGTATCTTTATTTCATACCATGGTGATTATGATCCCTATTGGCTAATCCTACAATCAAGGAACGATATAATGATATATGAAGCATGGTATTGTTTTACTCGACTCGAAACAGAGTCTGAATCCCAACGGAGGTGAGGTCGTCAGCAGGATTTTTAGACTTCATAACCACTCACAATGAATCGAAGGGACACAAATCTGGCGCTGCGAGGACGAATTGTCACTTTACGCGACAATGGCTTCTCGATAGTCAGTGTGCGTCTTATGATAGCTATAGTTTATATATTAAATGTCATTTCAGTGATGGCTCAGGAATGATTTACAGTTTTAATAACCAACCAAATTGAGAATATTATGGAAATATGTAATCATGTTCTATTTGATATGCTTTTGAAACCAAAAATATACGGCCATGTTTACTAAATTATGATCAATCCATCGAGTACAAAATTTGAAGAATCAAGAATCGATTGCCATGTCATATAAATTATAAGTTAAACATTTAAGATATGTTCTCTTAGCTAGGCCAGGGGGTCCACGGAAAACCACCCCAGCTGAGGATGACACCATTATCAGGGCGGCTCGAGAGCAACCCTTAACCAACGCCGAGGCCATTTGTTAAGACCTTGGATTAGAAGTGCCATCGATGACAGTACGACGCAGACTCCACGCTGCTGGGATTCATCACAGAACTCCAGCGACGAAGGAGCTCTTGATGGAGCGACATAAGGCGGGAAGGCTTGATTTTGCCGAACGTCATGCTGATAAAGGTTTGGACTTTTGGGGCTGGGTCATCTTTACTGACAAGAAGTACTTCTCATCCACATCACATGGGAAGCTGCATTGTTGGCGAACAAATAGAACTCTGT
>NC_087216.1:43134957-43139957 GCF_015104395.2 Macrobrachium nipponense | reverse complement strand
AGCGCCCAGAAAAATTTGGTAAAATTCTAATAATCAACATATGCTGTACATTTTAATTTCTAAAATCTATTTCAGCATTCCCAAACACTACTGATAAGAGAAATAATACCCATCTACGAACTAAATATTTATTACAAATATATTAAAAAAATAAGTATACACAAAAAAATAATTCACAGAAATATTTACAAAAAATACAAAATAACCTATATACACAAAAATTGAGGGAATCCATCTTAAATCTACTATGTACAATATGTGACGGCCAGAGAAGGCGTCGGACCCATAGAGGTCAAAATCTGAAAAGAGAAAAAAAGGGTAAGTTTTTTTGGCCAAAAAAAAAAATTGTCAAAATTTCACGAATTTTTCTTGGTACCTAAATGAAATAGGAAGTGGCTAACTGTTTTTTAGAATAAACTCATATTATCCTAAAACTGAATTATGCAAAAAAAAATCTGCACTAAGATGTTATCCCGGGCCAAATCTAAAGGTCATTTTTTGACCTCGTAGTTTCACCAGGAGAATTTCTTATAAAAATCGTTGTAACTATTATAAGATATGATATTTATGCATGAAAATCTACCAGAATATCACAAGTTCTATAGAGAACAAGAATATATAGAGATATGGCCACCTACCTTTCAGATATACCAACAAAATGGCCGCAGTCGGCACCTACTCCGACGGCCATAACTACCACCTGAAATGGAGGAATGGAATGTAAACTTCAATGTGTTATTTACTTATCTAATTATGCGTGAATTTGCATAAAACTATTATGGTGGCTTACTGGATGTCTGAACATTATTTTGCAGCTATAAGAAAAAATCTGACCCAAAAAACTTAATCCAATGTAAAAGTCATTTGTTGACCTCCTTGTTTCACCAGGAAAATTTCTTATAAAAATCGTTGTAATTAGTATAAAATATGATAGTTATGTGGAAATCTACCAGAATATCACAAATTCTATAGAAAACAAGAATATATAGCGATATGGCAACTTATCTTTCGGGTATATCCGCAAAATGGCACCCGACCACGCCAAGTGCGATGGCCAAATTTGCTACCTGAAATGGAGGAAGGGTATATCAATTTCAAGGTGTTATTTAGTTATCTAATTATTCGTGGATTTGCATGTTTGAACATTATTTTGCAGCTATAAAAAAATCTGACCAAAAGAAATTTTACGAAAAGGGAAGAATTTCGAAAATTTGGAAATAATGTCGACAAAAAATAAAAAAATTAATGCAATATTTTATTTAAAAAATGGATGGTATATATTTTGTAAAGATTAAAATTATAGTATTTATGCAAAAAAGTAGTAAAAAAGAAGAGTTTCATGATGTAACTTACCTATATAGTAGAGACGCACTTTGGACACAAGACAGTTTGATGCTGCAGGCATGTTTGCACTGCAAACATGCCGTGTTTGTCTTGTGGTCTTCCCTAGATGGGCAGCCTTGTCAGCAAACACACTTGGGCAGCTTGACGTGGCCAAAGGCAGGAGGAGGTCTATGTTCTTCCAGCTCAGCCAGCCTGAACGATCAGCACACGGAGGGGCTTGGACAAGTTGGTCAATGTGTAATGCCGATGACTTACAAGGGGAGCACAATATTCAAGGGCGACCTCCTCGAGGAACCTTCGCCTTCTCAAACTCTTTGGCAATGGCAGGGACGAATAGAGAATATAAGAATTCACCATAATTATATTCAATATCCCGTAGAAAAGACAAAGTTGCCAGCGTCGTGTCTTAAGAACACAATTTGATATATAACACATCTGATCGAATGTGTCTACACCCCCTTTTGTGGCATTATAGAACATCTGAATGTCCGTCATCCTTCTCTTGATTTCAGACGGATCTTGATGCAGGGAACTCAACAGCATCACCTTTTTAGTCCTGCTGATTTGTTGACACTAAAGAGTCAAATTGTGTTCATAATTAAACACGGCCATTGAGTCCTTGATGGGAAACACCCTCTCAGAAAGTTCCTTAGGAATATAAGGTTTCTGCCGAATGGTGCCACACAAATACATGCCATCATCATTGAGTGCCAAGGCGAGTGGTAACGTCGTGAAGAAGTTATCCGTTGTCACTGTGCGGCCTCTTCGGCGAAAAGGTTGCACAAGCTCCATCATGAAAACTTCTAACGTCTGTCTTCTCGACACCCTGACTGTGTCCTTCCCCAAGTAAGTAATCGCATTACACATGTAATGCGAATTGGCATCACACGCCAACACAAGCTTGATGCCGTACCTATACGAAGTGAGAATAGCATTAGTATCTAAAAAAGTAAAATAAAATTAAGTTAGTATGTATAATGATATATAAAATAATATATATATATATATATATATATATATATATATAGATAATATATATATAGATAGATAGATAGATAGATAGATAGATACAGATAACGTATTTTATATTTTATACACATAAAATATCATATTTCAATTTCCTTATTCCTATAAGAATATATTATATAATCAAAGAAACAATTATAAATAAATAAAAAAGCAATTACATGAAAAAAAACTAAAAGTAAATCTGTGAACTTACTTCGCTGGTTAATGGGGATGTACATCTGAAGGGACAGTGGCCCCTAAATAGAACTAGCTGCTCATCAACAGTGAGATGGGGCCCTGGGGAGTAAATCTTCTGACAATTAGCCACCACATGGTCGAAGAGTGGCCAAATTGGGGCAAGGCGATCAGTCTTCACCCTCTCCGCTCTGGTGGCTGAATTGTCGAACCGAAGAACTCTCGTCAGCAGGGCAATACGATGCTTACTCATCATACACCTATACAAAGGATTGCCCTCTGTGAGGTCCCACATGTCACTCGTTGTGGTATGATTGTCTGCCCTCGCTGC
This sequence comes from Macrobrachium nipponense, assembly GCF_015104395.2. NCBI lineage: Eukaryota > Metazoa > Arthropoda > Malacostraca > Decapoda > Palaemonidae > Macrobrachium > Macrobrachium nipponense. Next base: position 43,137,079 of record NC_087216.1, on the reverse strand, counting down.
CGACATTATTAGAATTCCAATGAACTCCTTCAGTTCCCTCAAGTCCATATCCCTGAGGGCAACATTTCCCTTATGATGATAATTATTCCTCTAAAGGGCAAGGCGCTCATTGGAATGCAAAACAATCTCTGCAAGCATGTGGTCAGACAAAAAGAGCAAGAAAATGTCGCTCACTCTTATCACCCCAGCAGTGGCATGGATGGGACACCCAGGTTCAATACTTGGCGTAAACATTCGAGGAAGAGAACAGTTTGGGTCTCTATACCAACACGTACCATCACGACCCTCAACAACCTCGGGTTCAACACGCTGGGGTCAGCGTATCTTCAGCTCGAGAGGTTGACGGTCCAGGTGTAGGTGTCGTGGTGGTTGTTGTTGTAGTAACAACAATGGGCACAGTCCCACTAACCCCCGATGACTTCCCCCTGTCTGTGTCGTTCCCATCCCCCTGGGAGAGGTTTAGATGGTACAGCCTCCTCTTCCCTCTCCTCATCTCCCTCTGATGCAGCTCTTTCCGCATCCCGGTCGTCATAGTCCTCCTCTTCGACAAAGATGGCGGTTGCCTTCTCCTCGCCTTCAGACTCATAAACCTCCAGGTTGTCCTCAACGTCACTTTCAAATACATTGAGAAGTGCGTTGATTGCATCCTCGCCCAGAGATTTCTGTCATATGGAGACCATTGCTAATAACTGAATAAAAACAAAACATTAGAAATGAACACTCGAAGGAAACTCAAACATATGACCATATGGCAATTTAGGACATCTCAGCCAATGCCCCGAGCAAGCACATGATAAACATACCATACTCCCACAAAATACAAAACTATTCTAATTAGTTATTATGCACACTGTCCTACATGAATTTAGTAAGTAATAACTTTGCTTTTTGCAAAAAAACAATATTAGGCACTTGAAGGGAAATGGACCATATGGTAACTTAGGGCATCTCAGCCAATGCCCTGGGCATGCATGTGATAAACACACCATCCTCCCACATATTCCAATAAAATACAAAACTATACTAATTAGTTATATAATAAACACTGTCCTACATGAATTTAGTAAGGAATAACTGGTTTTTGTAAAAAACAAACACAAAATTTGGCACTCAAAGGGAAATGGACCATATGGCAATTTAGGGCATCTCAGCCAATGCCCTAGGCATGCACGAGATAAGACACACCATCCTCCCACATATTCTACTAATAAAACAATACTCTACTAGCATGAACACTGCTCAATATGCAAGGTTTGCCTAATAAGTTTGCTTTTTGCAAAAAAAAAACAAAAATTGGCACTCGAAGGGAAATGGACCATATGGCAATATATGGCATCTCAGCTACTCCCAAGGTCACGCACGTGATACACACACCATCCTTCCAATAATATAAAACTATATTAATTACCTATTATGCATACTGTCCTACATAAATTGAGTGCAAAATAACATTGCTTTTTGAAAAAAAAAAACAGAAATTAGCACTTGAAGGGAAATGGACCATATGGCCATATTACAGCATGTCAGCCAATGCCAAAGGCATTCATATGATAGATACATCATCCTCCAACATATCCCAATATTATAAAACTCTACTAGCATGTGCACTGTTCAATATGTGAGGTTTACCTAATAACTTTCCTTTTTGTAAAAAAAAAAAACAGAAATTGGCACTTTAAGGAAAATGGACCATATGGCAATATATGGCATCTCAACCACTCCCAAGGTCTCGTATGACGTAGACACACCATCCATCTAGACTTCCCAACACAACAAAGACACATGAATATGCACACTGTTCATTGAGAAATGGTTACGTATTAACTTTGCTTTTCAATCTCCTATCGGTTAAAGGTGTGTGCGGGTCAATCTTGACCCGAGCGATTCTCAGAAAAGGGGGAACCACTTGAGACAGATGTAGGCAGCTCTGCACATGACCGTGGCTTGTAGATGAGTGACCGCTTGCAGGTCAATCACACCCAGATTTGACACAGGCAATGATTATGGGAAATAAACATGTTTTTTGAAACACGCCTCGGGTCGCGCACAATCTGTAGCACCTATTCAGGTTTAATATAATTGGGATTTGCATAAGGCAGAGAATGTAAGTAACTTAACACTG
>NC_087216.1:43099957-43132457 GCF_015104395.2 Macrobrachium nipponense | reverse complement strand
CAAGAGAAGGCCAAAGGCATGCCGTTCTTCCATGCATTTACTGGTTGTTATGCAGTCTCAACCTTTAGAAATAAAGGAAATTAAACAACATGGCAGAAATGGGGCATTTTTCCAGGGGCCACAACAGGTTTTTCCAAGCTCAGTAAGTACCCACTAACCGTCAAAGATGGTGATTTGAAGATTCTGGAGAAGTCTGTGGTCCTTCTGTATGACAGGTCAAACGTTAAGCATATCAGGCAGGTTGTGTATGGGGTCAAGCAATTCTGTGCCAGCCAAAAGCACAGAGTCCAGCTACCTGACTGGGGATGAGAAAAGATTGGCGAAGACTGGAAAGACTTCTGTACAGCCAGCTCCCCCCATTGCAAAGAGTTGTGAACAGCTTACATGTGGCTGCAAGACAGGTTGCCATGGCAAGTGCAAAAAATAGGCTTGAGCTTACATGTACAGCTTTGTGTAGCTGCAAATATGAGGTGTGGCTATAATGTTGCAAATGATGCTTCAGATACTTCCACAAGAGAATTTCGTCACACTAAAGAGTGGAATCATGCATCTTTAAAAATCTTGCGTTCATTTCTGGCTTAAAAGAAGACAGTGAGACAGTGCTCAATCATAGATAAAATCATTTGATTTTTACACTCCATTATAGTCTTGTGCTTGTATACTTCTCAGTAGCATCATGGGGTCCCTTTCCAAGATTTAATATTGACAATAGCCCAATAGAAATTCTAGAAACAGATTCTCTCTAGCCTCATAAATGTAGGCATGGATAAAAATTGCATGACTACCTTTCTTAGTTGCAGAATTATAAAGCAAAATGTTTCATGGTGCCCATTTTGTACGCCATGTTTATCACAATGGTAAATATAGTAGTAGGAGCTCTGGTAATATCTTTGATTGACTCTTCTGAATAATGATTGATGTAGTTATTTCAACAATGATTTACTCAAAGTGACGCAAATATAAACAACTAGCTGCCATATTGAAATTTTGCGTGGACACCCAGATTTTTCAAAAGGAATTAAAATGGGCACTTGTGCCAAATTTCATGCTTGTATCACAAACAAGTATTTTTCTACTTATCTGCTGCACTAGTATTGTTTGTTTTAAAAAAAAAATAGACAGTTTGTCCTTTGTACAGGCTAATTACACTTTTCAAATCCGCACATTTTACATATTGCTTTTTGAATTAATGGATCTTATTTATATACTCCTGGGCTGATATTCATATTCTTATGCATGCCCTAATGCTATTCTCCTTGCATTTTAATACATTTTTACTTGTTTATCGTTTTTTTAATAAGTGAGATTTCTCTCTGTATTTCTCTTTACGTTCTCTTACTTCCTACACGATATTCTTGGAAAGCTTGAATTTGAAGTCAATGGCCCCTGTGAGCTTGTTTGATATGGATTGGGTTCATCTTTTAAAAAAAAAAATAATAATAATAATAATAATAATAATAATAATAATAATAATAATATGAAAATTCACTTATAAGACTAAACTTACATTTCTTTCCATGTCATTATAACAGGCCAATTCTTAGCTCTATCATAACCAACCTGTTATTTTGTGCATGTCCTATAAATTTTTAATGCTGTTCACTACTCGTTTTAAGCGATTTACCTGTTTAACCAACATAGAATTTGTCACATGCTTTACAGGGAATTGGGCAGACACATCTTTTGTATTATCAGGAGAGATATTTATTAGCATTAACATTTAGGATTTTAAGCGGAATGAAATATCATTAAAGAAGTGCACATCAGTGAATGCACCATCCAATGCAATATCAGGATATTTTAATATCACGCCCATCTTCTTCATTACATTTTTTCCATGATCACTGCTGAGATGCTTTGGAAACATTGATGTGAATACTGTTTCCTTGCCTTTTCTGCTTTTTCCGTCTAAAAGATACAATACAGAAGGGGGTTTAGAATTCATTATTACTTTTATAAGGCAATATGAACGTGGTGTATGCAACCATTATTCGTTTATACAGAAAATTTTATCGATGGCAATAGTTCAAATATTTATCCTTTGAAAGTGTTTGCCACTTCGTTTCCAAGCAAAATAATTACTGGGTCGTCATGTAAGTAAGTATAGCTTAGCCATTAGATTTACTTGAATAATGTTGTTCACGATTCTCTTCTAGAAGGAAGAATACTGAAAAGAAAAATTCTTTTTTTTTTTTTTTTTTTTTGCCAGTGAGAGAGTGAGAGAAGTTTCTTTGTTTACCCGTCCTGTTTTCCTACTTTTCTATTCCTTTCTCCTTCTCGTTCTCATTTCAATGCCTCATCCATTAAGGGATTTGCATAATCGCTGACAGCCTTTTCAACTCGAAAGAACAGCTCGTCTCCGGATGCGAATTATGTTTCTAAGCCACTCTCTCGCTCTCTCTCCCTCAAATACATATATACACTTATATTTATATTTATATATATACATACCTATATATATACATACATATATATATATATATATATATATATATATATATATATATATATATATATATATATATATATATATACTATATATATATATATATATATATAATATATATCTATATATATATATATAATATATATAATATATACAGATCAAACTATACATATATATATATATATGAATAACTTGATCACGGAGTATATAAAACGTGATGCTATGTATAAATAAAAGGGTTTTTTTGCCACGAAGGAAAAAATAAAAATAACGAGTTGGCCGAGTACTTTCGGTCCTATTCGGACCCTTTACTGAGGCCTCAGTAAAGGGTCCGAATAGGACCGAAAGTACTCGGCGAACTCGTTTTTTCATTTTTTTCCTTCGTGGCAAAAAAACCATATATTATATATATATATATATATATATATATATATATATATATATATATATGTGTGTGGTGTGTGTGTGTGTGTGTGAGTGTGTGTGTGTGTGTGTATGTATTTGAGGGAGAGAGAGCGAGAGAGTGGCTTAGAAACATAATTCACATCCGGAGTAGAAATGTTCTTTCAAATTAAAAAGACTGTCAGCGAGGGAATGCAAATCCCTTAATGGATGAGGCATTGAAATGAGAACGAGAAAGAGAGAGGAATAGAAAAGTATGAAAACAGGATTGGGTGAATATTAGAAGAAACACCTCTCACTATATAGTATGTGTATATTATATATATATATATAGATTATATATATATATATATATATACCTATATATATATATATAAATATGATATATATATATATATATATATACATATATAATATATATATATATATTATATATATACTATATATTATACCATATATATATATATATATATATATATATATATATATATATGATATATATATATATTATAAATATATAAAATATATATCATATATAAATAACTATTATATATATATATATATATATATATATATATCTATCTATATATAGATATATATATATATGTATATATACATATTTATATAATACATATATTAGTATATATATATATATATATATATATATATATATATATATATATATATATATATATATATATATATATATATTATATATATATATTATATATATATATATATATATATATAGATATATATATATATATATGAGTGTGTGTATGTATTATATATATATATATATATATATATATATATATATACTATATATATATATATATATATATGAGTCATATTACATTGCCGTGATTCATATACGTACATCGAGCTACAAATGTCCTTTAATATCTAATTCGCTCTACCTCTGAATTGATATATTTTCATATATCTTAACCGAATGAGAATTTTTTATTCAATAAGAAATTAGTTGGTTCACGGGCACACACCATCGAACCCAACAAATTCAGGACGGACAATGAAGCCTAAACCACACCGCCACCGCAAGAGGGTAAAAATTTATGCCGCCTCTCAACTACAAATACCTGTCGCTCTCAGGTGTTCGTTGTTTTGAAGTCGGCATCAACCCACTTCGACCTCGGTAGCATTGTAGTGGTTTTGTCCGCACGTAGCCATTATATGAGTCATATCACATTACCGTGATTCATTTACATACATCGAGCTACAAATGTCCTTTAATATCTAATTCACTCTACCTTGGAATTAATATATTTTCATATATGTTAACTGAAGGGGAATTTTTTATTAAATAAGAAATTTGTCAGCTCACGGGTGCGAACCATCGAACCCAACAAATTCAGAATGTACAGTGAAGCCTAAACCACATCACCACCGCAAGAGGGTATAAGTTTATGCCGCCTCTCAACTTCAAATACCTGTCGCTCTCAGGTGTTGATCTTTTTTGGAGTCAGCATCAGCCCACCTCGACCTTGGTAGCATTGTAGTGGGTTGATGCCAACTACAAAGCAATGAACACCTGAAAGTAACAGATATTTGTAGTTTAGAGGTGGCATAAACTTATACCTTGAGGTGGCAGTGTGGTTTAGGTTTCACTGGGCGTCCTGAATTTGTTGGGTTCGATGGTTCGCACCTGTGAGCCGACTAAAAATTCCCCTTCGGTTAACATATATGGATATATATTAATTCCAAGGTAGAGTGAATTAGATATTAAAGGACATTTGTAGCTCGATGTATGGATATGTATCACGGTAATATGATATGACTCATTTAATGGCAACGTGCGGACAAGAGCAATGCAACGCTGCTGAAGTCAAGTTGGGTTGATGCCGACTCCAAAACAACGAACACCTAAGAGTGACAGATACTTGAAGTTGAGAGGCAGTATAAAATTATACCCTCTTGCAGTGGCAGTGTGGTTTAGGCTTCACTGTGCGTCCTGAATTTGTTGAGTTCGATGGTTTGCACTGACATACAAGTTGCGTCTTTGCAGTAACATAATGAAAAGAAAGATACTTTATTATTCGTATCACTGTGCAAAGTAATTGACAAAGAAATGAACCAATCAAGATCCCTGTTCCATTAAATGAAAGTCACCGACAAGAGAGAGAGAGAGAGAGAGAGAGAGAGAGAGCCATTTAACGACATTAATGCACTACAATTTTATCATTTTATCTTGCTATCGAAAAATGAGAGAGAGAAAGAGAGAGGAGATAATTTGTGATTTGAGAGCTAAGTAATCCGATAATCCCATCACCATCTTCGTTATTTGACTTACATTGAGAGAGAGAGAGAGAGAGAGAGAGAGAGGAGAGAGACGACGAGAGAAGGAGAGAGAGAGAGAGAATCATTAAAAGAGGGTAAACAATAATGAATACGAACTTCTTTACGTTCATTGATCGTCCCTTCACTTACTTTAAGAGAGAGAGAGAGAGAGAGAGAGAGAGAGAGAGAGAGAGAATATCATTAAAAGAGGGTAAACAACAATGAATAAGAATTTCTCTGCGTTCAGTGATCGTCCCTTGAATAACATTACGAGAGAGAGGGAGAGAGAGAGAGAGAAAGAGAGACTATTCGTATAATTGCCCTTATTTTAATATTGCTGAACAAATAGTACATATAAATTTTTCACTTCTGCACCCGTATTTTATCACCCATTGTAGGTGGGTAAATTTGCTAGTATATACTAATTGTCCTATTAGAGTGGGAGCCCAGAGCATTTATTCATGTGAAAGACGGCAAAAGGTTTAACATTATTAATATCATGCCTGACCCTCATATAATGGATTTCTGTATTGCTGCCAGGCCAGAGCCGGGGCTATGACCCCCAAATACCTCATAGTAGGAGGGTGAAAAATTACATTTATTCACGTGAACTTTGGCAAGGCTAAAAGTAGTTTAGAATGGTGCACAGGAGTCTCCTGACTACTAAATGAAGAATGACAGGAAAAAATGACATTTATTTGTGTGAAAAGCAGCAAGACTGGAAATGGTCTCAATTAGTCCTTTAGAGTCCCCTACACACTAAATGGACAATGACAGTCATTTTGGGTCGAGCTTTGACCCCGAAAGCCACTCTGCCTTAAACCTGGGGCAAAAATGACATTTATTCATGTGACCAGCGGCAAGGCTGGAAATGGTCTCAATTAGTCCTTTGGAGTCTCCTGCACACTAAATGGACAATGACAGCCATTTTGAGTGGGAGTTTGACCCCGACAGTAACCCTACCTCAAACCCGGGTCAAATATTTCATATTTATTCATTTGAAAACAGGCAAGGCTAGAAATTGTCTCAATCTATCCCTAGGAGTCTCCTACACATTAAATTCATTAAGTGAAAATCATTTGCAATATAAAAACGTCTCCTATATAGTTATGAAAACAATTTAAATCAATGAGAAATTTTATTGAAAATAATAAGCATTGCTTTCCTAAATTAAATACTCTAATTGTAGCTTACTTCTCTGGATATCCTTTCATAACAGCGTTAATATATTATAATATTGATGAAAATTAAGAAAATGAACAATTGATCATACTCAGATATAAAAAGCAGAATTCTTTACTATCTTGAAAAAGAAAGAAACTTACAAAAAATATAATAATAAATAGATGTGAATGATATTCATTACATTATCCCCACAAAAAAACTAGTAGCATTATCAGAAATGCAAGGCTTATCACATATTCAATCTTAATTTTGTGTGTCTCAAGCATTTCAGGAAGATGTATTATATATAGATGTTTTGCAGCTGATAATAAACCTGCACATTTTCTCCTTGTTTTCTCAGCTATTGTAAAAATTTTGAAATGAAAGATAGTGTTAATGATTCAAACATGATCTTCTTAGGGTACAGAGGTATAGTACTTTAATGGTATTTTATTATAGATTCAGATTATCAGCTTCTATGACTTTGAATTTGATCTCAGCTGAAAATAATTTAAGTATAATAGAAAGGGAAATATCGCATTAATTGTCTTCTTCCTCGGTATTATCATTATCCTCACTCCATAAACTGTCTGAATCCTCATCCTCCTCAGCCATCATTTGGACCCCATCCTCTCCATTGTCAGCTCTAGTTATAGAGCTGGGGACAGGATTTCCAGTGAACCAAACAAGCTGGAGACCATCCCAGTTTTCATCCAGCCATAGTTGATTGGACTATCCCCACCAGAAGGATTAACTTCATCAGCTTGTTTCCACATTTTAGCCACAAAATTTTTTCTCTTGATATGATGAGGGAGGCACAGTTAATCTTCTTCATCCTCGCCAGTGGATCTGTTTGCTTACCCCCGCACATACGCATGAAGGTCTTATACCTTGCTTCATTGATGTCTGACATGTTAAAACCATACAGTACACTTACATAACAAGTCGCGGCGATCGTGTCTACGTCTGATGTCAGGGAACACAAGGCTCTTGCATGATTTTCTGCAGTAGTTGCTACCAATCGCTGAAATGGTTTTACTTTTCCCAGTCTGTTGAAAGCAGGCGTAAAGTCACATCCAATAAGGGCATAAAATCCTAAAAGAGCCTCAGTTAGGCCAGAGTGTTTTTCTTCAAGTTGAGCAGCGATAAGAGAAACGTTGATGTAACGGCAATAGTTACCTGAACCATGTTCATTATCAATGACATGCAATCTGATCATCCAACGAGACCAATAAGGATAACCAACACATCAGTGTCAGACAACCTTACCATAATGGTCCCCCTGTGAATTCTCGCATGGAAAGCAATGAGTGTGTGAGCTTCCACATGCTGAGCTGTAGGTGACTTGGCTTATCAACTTGAATCTGGCTACCAACCCTTGTCTCAGTGAACATGAACTTTGAACATTCACCACCATGTGACACATACAAAACTTTCCTTCCCAAAATTGGTCCTATTTGTGGGTTTCTCCACTCTTGAATAATAAAGTGTGCAAGCTCTTCTTCAAAAGTGCTGTCCTTCAGGAGATCTATTCCACTATGCCACTGTGCTTGATCTGGCCCACTGATTACAAATCAGGGTTGATTGCCCCACCACGAGATTTCCTTTCCTGATCTTTAATTGAAGGAGACACATACTTATCAAGTACAAGGTGAATTTCTTCCCCTCTAACCGAACATACTTTGACAAGCAAATCCCTGGCCATAGTTCCATAAGTTGACTTGCTGTGGCGAAGTAGGGTTTCATGTAGGATGAATCCCCTGTCAACCACACTTGCACTGACTTGAGGCAGCGTGATGTCAGTCAGAATTGTGTCCTGGTTTCCCTCAAGCAGTTTAGTGAGAGTTGTCTTGTCTATCTTGTTGGGAGTTCCATCACTATGAGCAAGGGAGAGTGGTGCATCTGTAATTGGGAAAGTTAAAATGTACTGAAGGTGGCATGTGACATTTATTTTACTTTCTAGGGCAAGAATTCTTGCAAACACATCTCTAACTCCATCTGCTACTTTAGCTTTATCTTTTTCTTTGCAAGGACATTGAGGTTTGGCGTTTTCTGTGGCAAAGATTGACACCTTTATTCATGTTACAGTTTTCAGGAATCTTGAACTGTCTGCTTCACATTCAGTTTTAAATTTCAATCGAAGTTCTACCCCATGCTTCAATGTACTTAAAAGGTAAACCTTTGCCTCTTCCTTTGCTTCTTTACCTGTTGCCACATTGACTAGTTCATGTGTTGACTGAGTATCAAATGGGTTACAGGTATCATTAATGACTCTGGCAAGGGTTTCAATATCATTGTTGTCACACCTCACTCTCCATGGCTGTAACTGACTGTTCCCCTGAATGAAGGCCTACAATTGCCATAATTCTGATAAAGCCATACACACTGAGTCAAGGTAATAGACCATCTTCTGAAGGCATTCTCAGAGTTTCTGAAAGCAGTTAATCCTCTCATATGCAATACAGCATCCCTGTTAACAGTCTGCTCTAAAGTTAGATCAACTGCACATCTTGAGTATTATTTACTGGTGCGTTGGATAGAGAAGGCCCCTGCCTGTAGAATGACCAAAGCCTCAGGGTCCTTCTGTCAGTTTTGAAAGGAAAAGAGATCCCCATCTAGCATAATTTGGCTGATTTAGAGCAAAGATCTCAATAACATAGGGAAGGATTTTAATGTACTTCATTACATTGTTAGTGCGCACTGCTCTCTGGTGTTCCCGGTGTACTCTGTTAAGTATCCATAGATTGCCCAGTTTGCTGCTGTGCTACCATGTTTACCATCCATGATACTTTGCAAAAATTCCACATACCTCACCAGCAGGTCTTTGAAGAGAGCATGGCAACAACTTTTTCCATTTCTTGTACATCATCAGAGGAATGGAACAATGTTACTTGCAAGGATAGTGCTTCTTCTTCTGTCAAAGTTTTCTTGAAATTGGCCAGCAAGGCTCATTCCATCACTGCTGCTATGATCTGATGGATCCTGGTACACCGGTTGTAGAACTTGCCTTTCAAGAAACCTGTAAGAGATCCAGTGGCCAGGATTCCAGTTTCAGTTAATAAGTATTTAATTCCAGAGTCTGCATTAAATGTTCCAATGGCTGCATAGAAAGCCATCTCTAAATGGAAATTCTCCAGTAGTATTATCAGGTTGTCAAATAATGGACGTTGTAGAGCCTGAACAGAAAATGTTTTCAAAGCAACAGCCAGATCATAAGAAACTATGGCATATTCTTGTTTTATCTCCTTTGCGACTGTAACTGCTCTAACCATGGTTTCCTGTACAACATCATTTCTTGTTGGTGGTTGTGAGATGGGGTCCATGTATGCAACAACAGTTTTAGGGAAGTTGTCAGTGATACATTTTTACCTCGGGTTTGAGGTAGGGTTGATGTCGGGGTCAAAGCCCCACCCAAAATGGCTGTCATTGTCCATTTAGTGTGCAGGAGACACCAAACGACTAATTGAGACTATTTCCAGCCTTACCACTGGTCACATGAATAAATATCATTTTTGTCCTGGGTTTGAGGTAGTGTTAATGCCAGGGCCAAAGCTCCACCTAAGATGGCTGTCAATGTCCATTTAGTGTGTAGGAGACTCCAAAGGACTAATTGAGACCATTTCCAGTCTTGCCGCTTTTCACATGAATGAATGTAATTTTTTCCTTGGGGATGGTGCTTGCTGTAGGGGGCAGCACCCCACCCAAAATTTACTGCCATTCTCCATTTAGTAGTCAGGAGACTCTTGTGCACCATTCTAAACTACTTTTAGCTTGCCAAAGTTCACATGAATAAATGTAATTTTTCACCCCCTACTATGAGGTATTTGGGGGTCATGGTCCCATCTCCACCCCAGCAGCAATACAGAAATCCATTATATGGGGGTCAGGCATGATATTAATAATGTTGAACCTTGTTTTTGTCATCTTTCGCATGAATAAAATTGCTCTGGGCTCCTGGTCTATAAGGGAGCTGTTAACACGGCTCAGCCACTACCCTTTCATACCCCTAGCACGTCCTCAACTCAACACGAGCTAGAGAGTTCCTTATAAATTTATTCCACCACACCATGTGTCACTGCCAGTGATATCTCTGGCGCTGGCTTCTGTTTCACGCAACGCTTGCGCCCATATTTAATGCCTATCGCCACACACATTGTGACAATTATTACGGCCAGCATAACAGCTATTGATGGAAGAGTGTAGTGTTGGAGGAAGAAAACCTTGTCCTCCTCACCCTCATCAAGTGGAGGAACCATAACCACCTCTTCTGTTCCCATAACTTTGATTACCCCATGGTCTCCATGTAAATGCTTCATGAAGAAGTTTGTTTAAGTTTTGTAGATCCATTTGCTTAACACCAGGAACCATTCTGAGATGACTCTGCACGAGCTATAGAAGAGTTTTAATCCCTGTAGGAGTAACAAATTGGTAGCCTCATCACACATGGTGGAGATCATGCATTTGGAGCAGTCCCATGACATAGACTAGGGAATTTGGTAAAGTCGCAATCTCATGGTGTTTCTTTAGAATGAAAATCCTACTATCACACAGGTATCTATCATGAACTAATACTGACCCTGCCTCATAGTCAATTGCTGAGGATTGGAATTTCCTCTCCAACAATTTAGTGTCTATCCCATTCCATATAACTACTAAACCCTTAAAAATACTAAGCAATGATATAGCTACGAAAAGACTTTTTATCACTAACAGGTACTTCAACAATTAACCCTTTATCAGACAAATAATCCTTCGAAACTGCATAATACCTATACAACTCCTCCCCAGTAAAAATTATGTTTGAACCCCATTCATTGGTGCATTTTTCAAAGTAGATTCTATGACACCCAAAGGTAGCACATCCACAGAAATATGCCCATGTGAAGCTGCTATTATGCTTGAACATGATTTCTAATCTCCTGTAATAAAAACTCAGTTTCTTTCTCAGTTTTAACAAACAAAAAGAAAAAAATTCAGTCCCATTTAGGTCACTCCTTAATGTCGTCACGGCCAAATGACCCATTTACTCCTCAACTAACAACCACCATCAGACACCTGTCCAACTAACACCCTTACACCTAAGATAACCATTAACTCCAAATAAATCTCTATTAACCCTGAAAATCACCATTACTAAAATAAAACCCAAATCTATTATATATCCACCAAACTACGACCCCTAGCCAAAAAAACAACTGAGGGTCGTCAACGTCCAGTAATCTCAATGACAAAGAATGTGAGGACTTTGATGAAGTAATCCAACTAGAATTCTAGGCAGAATTATTGTCATTGTTTTTCAAGTTCAACAGTAAATGGTGAGTTGCTATAACCTCAAGTTTTTATTATCTTAGCCCATATTCATAATTTTATGTATCACTGAATCTATTCATTTTCAGCAATTTGGCCTTAAAACTGGCCTTATTTAGAAAATGGTTGGCCTCATTCAGCAAATTAAATATGGAAACCCTGGCGCCAACGCCAGTTGTCCTGGACCCATCTTCCTATGTAAGACACTTTTGTAATAAGCCATCAACACAGGAATAGTGTCTCTCACTTACCCTGCCCATAGAGTATCCTATAGCAAGACATTTCCTTCGGCTAAATCATTACCTAATGAGATATCTACCTTTTTGCAGGGCAAATCTCTGTCTAATAAAGGTACTTCTGTTTTACCAGCTGAGATAAATGTTTCAATTTACCACTTAATGATGATGCCTGCAACGATCCTGTGTCCCTCAACAACTTTAGAGGGAAACCGTTTACAGTACCAGAGCAGAGAAAATTAGAAAAGTCATCAGAGACATGGGAACAATAAAGAGCAATTTTTTTAGAGCTTTGCTCTTTACAAGATTTTCTGGACTTCTTCCTGTATGCTGCTGAGAAGTCTGACATTGGGGGTTAGGACAATCATGTATAGTATACCACCTCTGCTTACAAAATGAACAACGTTACTTAAACTTGCCTTTTCTGGAGAATATCATTTTTTTACTTTGTGGATGAGATTATATTCATCAGCAAGAAGAGCCACTTTCTTTCCATCCTTTTCTTGTCGTTCTCTGATGAACATTGAATTTTCTTACAAAATTCCTCCAATGCCATAAGATTCTGCAATTGCTCACAAGTAGTTTTACTTTCAATTATCAAGCCATTTTTAAATTGTTTCCATCTAAGCTAAAACAATTACAAATAAGTTTGAGAGCTTCCTTTTAATGAATTTCTAAATAACTGTCTGTAGTACCCTTCAGCTGTAACAGTATATGCATCAATGATTGCTTTCTTAAGTACACTATAACTATGCTCCCATAGCATTTGAGCAGAGATATGAGCAGCCTTACTATTACGAAATATACCCTTGCAACTGGGTTTTTACTGGTTCGACTGATGGAGTTGGTGGGATGGCCTAGCCTATAGCACAGACTGCGGTCCCCACTCACAGGACAAATGAAGATGGTGGCAAAAATTTACACAATTTTATTACAAAAATAAACATCTCATGACTACTCCTACAAATCAATCAAAAATAAATCTCGTCAATACTAAAAGGCTACACTTTCACCAAGCTCAGCTATCTCAATCACAGATCACATCAAAATCCCTGCAAATAATGACACGAGTCGAGGAACTGTATGCAAGTACATATTGATCAATCAATGGCTTCAGCCAGATGCAATTCAATAAAATTTAAACAGTAAACTAACGTGATAAATCACAAGGCCAGAGAGTAACAGATTGGTCTTAACTCATTTGTTCTCGGAAGGGGAAGAATGCACTTCTCACCTCGGGACGCTACATGGGGAACCAGTTAGGCATTTTTTTAACTCAGGTTTCATTCAATCAATCATTAATGTGGCAGTTTCAGAGACAAGCATACATGGATAAGATTAGCCTTAAACGTTGAATATATGTGAATTATACATCGGCGGCAAGGCCAGAGAATACTCTACAGAATGGTAAAAGGAACAATGCAGCTGCAATGATTATATACAATATATACAGGAAAAAGCGTTGTCCATACAATTACTCGGCACCCCTCCCCCCACAACAATGATTATAGAATAATAATTGGAAGACAAAAATGGGGCAGGACGCCTAATTGCGACAGCGTGCTGGAGGGTGGAGGTGGCCCCAAGTTTTTGCGACCAGCTGTCTTGTGGGGCTCTTGACCTCTGGGTCCTTTGGAGGGCTGGGTGATAGGATTCTTCCCCTGGAGTGGGGCCTGGGGAGTTCGACTGGTGGCTGCGGCTTTGTTTGGATGGCTCGGGAAACTCGTGACAGTGTATGAGGATGAGGTACGCCTTGTCTGTGCAGCAGAGGATGCAGTAGGGGCCTCAGTAGGATCTCATCAGCAGGGGGCAGTGGGCATCGTTCCGGATGAAGACATGTTTGCAGGATGATAAGGCTTTTGGCTTGAAGTGGCTCGTCCTGTTGGAGAAAGTCTTGAGGTAGGGCATGAATTTCCTGGGGGTTTCCCAAAGCCTCGTGATCGGAATGTCTGCGTCGTCAATGTTCATCGGGAATAATTCACCTGGTACCGCCAGTGTTTCCCCGTAGACCTTCTCCATCGCTGATGCCTCGCCATTGGCCTTGGGGAATGTACAGAGACTGAGGAGGACCCAAGGCCCAGGGCCATTGGCTGCAGAGTTGTGGGTGGTGGTGCTGTGGTGCAATGTGCCCATCAGGCGGACAAAGGCGGCCCATAAGTCCAACAGGAAGGCGGGTCCATAGTCTGTTGTGTTGTCTTCTGGCGCTCCAAAACGGCTGATCCAACCGGTGGGGGAGGGCTCTGCACAGGTGCTGGTGGTGGCTTCCGTCACCAGGGTTGCTTCAGGCCACCTGGTCAACCGATCGATGACCATCAGGAGGAATTTGGAGCCTCGGACGGAGGCAGGGGGCCTACAATGTTGATGTGGCTGTGACCAAACCTCCATCTGGGTTGTGGGAAATCACCTACGCCCGATACAGTGCTGCCCAGACTTTGCTGGTCTGGCAAGGGACGTAGTTCCTGGCCCATTCTTGAGAGTCCTTCCTGATCCCGTGCCATATGAATTTTTCCGTCAGGAGGTGCATCATTGTATGGCCCAATTGGTGTGAGATGCTGTGGATCCTGTCAGACATGGTCTTCCTGTGGGAGGCTGGGATCAACAGGTGGCAGGCGGCTGGTGCTGGTGCCGCAGAGGAGTGTTGAACCAGAAGGTCTTCCAATTTAAGGGAGGTGAGGGGCGTGCGGTAGGCTGGCACTTCTGGATCTGTGGCCTGTGCCTGGGCGAGGTCCTCGTAGTCGATTCTGAGGTGGACAGTGCTGATCTTGATCCTCCATAAGGCATCAGCCACAGGATTCTTATCACTGGGGACATAGTGGATGGTGCAGCCAAACTCAGCGATGGCTGCAAGGTGCCATTGTTGCCTCATGGACCAGGCATCGCCCACCTTGGTGAAGGCGTGGACCAAAGGCTGATGATCCGTCCTAATGGTGAAGGGTGAGCCCTCCAGGAGGTATCGGAAGTGGCACACGGCTTGGCAGACGGCCAATAGCTCACGGTTGAAGGTGCTGTAGTGGGTCTCGGCGGGCTTCAGCTTCCTAATGAAGAAGGCAAGAGATTGGGGAAACCTGTGAGTTATCTGCTCCAGGACCACTCTACAGGCAACATTGCTGGCATCTGTGGTGAGTCACAGGGGCGCATCAGGGTCCTGGTGGGCAAGGGTGGCGGCGTTGGTAATGGACGTCTTTGTCTGATGGGAGGCCTGTTGCTGCACCACTTCCCACACCAACTTCTTCGGTTTCACCTTCAGGACCTCTGTCAAGGGGGACATGGTGCGGGCAATGTCTGGAATGAAACAGAGGTAATAGTTCACCATTCGATAAACTCCTGTAGGGCCTTGATCGTCGTCTGTGTTGGGAATTTCTTTATGACATCCACATTCAAGGCCATGGGCCGCAAGCCCGATGCGGAGATCTCATACCCAAGGAAATCCACCTTCTCTGCACCAAAGATGCATTTATCAAAATGGACAATCAGCCCGTTCTTTTAGAGGTGCTTCAGCATAGCCCAAACATGAGGGAGGTGTTTCCTCTGGGGACCTGGAAAAATCCAAATGTCGTCGACGTAGCAGACACAGAAGGGCAGGTCTCCCAGGATGCTATCTGTTAGGCGTTGGAAGGTGGCTCTGGCGTTCCTCAGGCTGAAGGTGGAGTAGAAGATGTAGGACCCGAATGGAATGATGATGGTTGTCTTGGGACCTCCTCGGGATGCACGGGAACCTGAAAATATGATTTTGAGAGGTCCATTTTTGAGAAAATGTTTGCTCCGTGCAGGGCCCCAGTCTAGTCCTGCATGTTCAGCAGGGGGTAGTGATCAGGGGTCGTTACCAAGTTCAGCCGCCAGTAGTCCCCGCAGGGCCTCCAGGTACCGTCCGACTTCTTGACCATGTGGAGAGGTGAGGCCCACGGGCTCGAGGCCTTCTTGCAGATGCTCATACGCTCCATCTCTGTGAAGGTCCTCTTGGCATCCTGAAGGTGGTTCGGCGGAAGTCGGCAGAACTTTGCACATGTGGGAGGGCCCGTGGTCGTGATGTGATGGAATACACCTTGCTTGGCCAGGGTCCCAGCTGCCTGACAGAGTTCTGGCTTGAATACGTCAGGGAAATCCTGCAGAAGGTTGCCGTATTTGTGGGGTGCTATGGAGCAAAGGGTGGGTATGCCTGGACCTGCGGTGAGTGGAGGGAGCAGTATGTCCCTGTGTCGAGGAGGCGCTTGCGGCTCCCCTGCACCAGGAGTCCATGTTGTGCCTTGATGTCCGCAAGGATGAACTGCCAGACGTAGTTGCAGAGATTTTTAAATACTTTGTGCCATAGGAGCAGATGGAGTCCCGTTCACAGCCACCAGGGTGGTCGTGGCGTTGGGAGTGTGGCTGTGGTCATCTCCTGACGGTGGGAACACCGACTACATCGCTCCTGTGTCAACTAGCATCCTGCAGCCAAAGATCGTGTTGTGGATGTAGAAGCCTATGGGGTGTGGTTTCAGTGATGTTGCGGCCATGGCTGATGATGTGGTTGGTTGCCTTCCCCATTTTTTGACAGGGAACATGAGCAGGGGGCATTGCATCTCCTGGCAAACTTCCCCAACTTCCTGTGGTAAAAGCACCAGGGTGCATTGTCACCTCGCTGCTGCATTGGGCCCTTCCTCTGGTGTATGGCATTTATGTCCATTGTTTCGGGATCCTTTGTCATCAGACAGTAGGTCAATGTTGGGGCAGCAAGTTTGGTGGCCGTGATGGCCTCAGTCAGCTTCTGAGCCTTGTCGACCAGCTCCTCCTCAGGTAGGGTGTCAGTGTTGGGAATCTGCCCATGAACCTCCAGGGACAGTTGGTGGAGAAATATATTGCACAAGAGGCTGATCTCCTTTTTCTGACCATCCACACCAATCTCTGGTAGCCGAAGAAGACCCATCAACTTGTCCCAGGCATCCATCAGGTTGGCATCGAGCATCGGGTTGGTGACAAGGTTGAGGACGTGGGTGGTTCTCACAGGAATGGGAATGGAGTAGGTACTGACGAGCTTCTGCTTCAGCTTGCAGAGGGTGACCGGGCTGGTCTGCAAGTTCAACCACGGGGATATATGGCTGAAAACTTCCCCCGGGGGAGCTGCTACAACTTGGAGAACTTCGTCCGCGAGCCCCGCGATCTGAAATTGGCCTCCCACCCTGTAGAAACATGAGGGTTGGTCCTGTGTGGTGAAAGGCGGCATTTTCACTGTCCACTGCTTCTCTTGCACTATCTCGAACACTTTCTGGCTCTGTCACATTCATCTAGAGCCTTTCAGTTCTTCAAGTCACACTTTCAACACTATCTTCCAACCCATTTTGTTGGTTCCCTCCTGAGTTGCTTTTGTCCTAGTCTCTTTATTCATTCATCTCTTTTTCACCGTGGTGGGCATTCGCTTCTATGGGCACTAAGTGCTCCACTGCTTTCAGGTGCTCTTCGCCTTCGAAGAGGACTCTGATGGATTATGCGAATCCTTGGTCATCAGGGTAGATAGCAACAATTCTGCTCAGGGGCCACTGATCATGCTTCCATTGCTCCACCTTTACTAGTACTACGATGTCTTCTACATGTAGTGCAGTTACAGGACTCTCCCTGAAGTCATGTCACTCTTGAAGCGACCTCAGGTAACCCTGTCTCCAGTATCGCTTGAAGTGTTCAAGCGTCTCAGTGAGGTGGAAGTACTGATGACACAACTGCTTGGTGGTCAGGATCTGATACATCTCGTGTGGAACTACTGGTGGCAACAGACGTACCAGATCGCCTCGGATTTGGTGGGAGGGCGTGAGAACTGTCTTCCCTCACATCTCCAGCATACATCAGCTAATGATTACCCACAACTGCCTCATCCTCAAAGATGAGCGTGCGAAGCTGTTCCTCGTGGAAGAAGTCGTGTTGCAAGGTGACTTCCAGGGTGCATTTCACTACCCCTATCAGCCTCTCAAAGAAACATTCTTTCCCGGGAGACCGAGGAGTTTGAAAAGTCCAATTGATCCCCCTCTCCTGGAGGAAACGTTGCATGACGTCCTCATTTTACACCTCGCTCAAGAAGGTGCTGGCAGCGTGGAAGGTCATGATGTTGTCACCATACACCCGTGAAGGTGCCCCATGTGTAGCTGGAAATCTTGTGAGTAACGGCACAAATGTTTCTGCATCCAGGCTATTGCAGAAATCTAAGTAAACTGCATGGCTGGCTATGCAGGTGATGATGAGGAGGTAGCCTACTCCTCCTTCAATTCATATGGAGCTGGTGTGGTCAACCCCAACATTGGTGAACAGGTGCACCAGACTCGTTCAATGCACTCAGGAGGGGTGGAGGCAGCGGACAGCTGAAAAGAGGTCTGAAGGCTAGTATGCACACTCATCACCTTCTTACTACACATTTGGCCACATTCATAGCCCTGGGGTCCAACATTCCTGTAGAAAAACAGTGATTAATTCAGTGACCCCACAATGCATGTTAGTGTTATGAAGGTGCCTGAGGGACAACTAGACTAACCTTCCTTTAGAAGGCATCAGAAACAGTTCATTTTTTTATCCTATGACATTCCTTATCCTACTACTGGTATAGACTACCCCATCTCTTATAAATAACCCTAACTTTATAATGAAATTGGTGATGTAGGTGAGTACTGCGACCCTATTCTCTAAGTAGTCACACACTTTAGGAAAGTGGTGCCATTTTTCCATATAAACAAGTTCCACAAATAGATCCACTTGACGGCGTGAAAATATCAAGACATTTTTCATTAACCTAACTAGGTATACAAAGTCAATGTTACTCCTCTTGAGATCCCATAGTTCAGCGGGCAGAGATAGTTTTCATTCCTTCAACTCTCAAAGGGCTGCAGCAACATGGAAGTGGTTTTGGCTTGATAATTCAGCATGGTCCCTTGTACAGTAAGTTCCAAAAGTGATGCTACAAATTTCAAAATTAATCGTACTTCTTTAGAAACTCGTGGGGATGCCAGTTAGTATATTTTATTCCAATTATTGTCATCCTCTTTATCTGATAATAAATATCAGTGATTAACAGTGATAGGACAATGTTAGTCCATTAATTGTTTATTAAAAAAAAAATAATAATTCCCCCCAAAATAGAGAGATTTTCCCCGTAGAAACATCTGCGGCTCTCAATGATTGATATCGAGTGTT
The DNA here is from genome assembly GCF_015104395.2 of Macrobrachium nipponense. Classification (NCBI taxonomy): domain Eukaryota; kingdom Metazoa; phylum Arthropoda; class Malacostraca; order Decapoda; family Palaemonidae; genus Macrobrachium; species Macrobrachium nipponense. The sequence goes on along the minus strand of NC_087216.1, from coordinate 43,113,455 downwards.
CACCATTGAGTGGCAGAAGGAACCAAGTGCATAAGCATTGGACTAATGTGATTTGTAAATTAACTTTCTCCTTTTATAGAGTTATATCAAAAGTTATTATGATTTATTTTGATAAAGCACAAAGAAGTTAAGCGTCTGATTAAACGAAATATAAATAAAAACAAAAATCCAAATTATATGCGCATATAGCATTGGCTATATGGGTAGGCCTATTTCAATAATCAAGGAAATATATTTTCCAGCTTGTCATCTAATAATTTCTCTATCAAACAAGTATTTTCCTGGGTTTCCACCTTTTTTTCAGTGCATAAGTGAGACTATTCTTGTCCATACGATCCGGAGTGTGAATATGCTTGGCGAGTATTATTTTGATTCGAGTATCTCCTGTTATGCTCTCTCTCTCTCTCTCTCTCTCTCTCTCTCCTCTCTCTCCCAGGACCTTTTTATCTAGTCAGGAATAACCAGAGGCCTGTTTTAAGAATCGAGCACTAGGCCTATTGGTCATGATTGGGTGCTTCTTTATATATAGTTATATCATAATATATATATATAATATATATATATATATATATATATAAAATTATATATATAATAATATTATATATGTATCTATATAATAATATATCTATATATTTATTTAATATAATATATATAAATTATGATTTATATATATATATATATATAGATATAAATTAAATATATATATATATATTTATACATATATATATATATATATAATATGTAAATTCCCCAAAAATCTCATGAATTTCTGTTGTACATGTGATGACAATAAAACACTTGGCTGCAGCTTCCCAAGCTTTACTCAACTTAAACCATTACTACAGTCTGAAACAAATACAAATTCCTTCCTTAATAATCTAGTACAATATATTTTCAATGAAAACAGCAAATGATAATATCCCTTACAATGCTAGTAATCCTTACCCTATAATATTACTAATAATTACCTAACAGATATGTATAGGTATGTCTCTCAGAGTCCGGTATGTAAACAATGTGAGGTAATGCTTCTTGATGGGACAACACTCGTATCAAACTTGGGTTACAAAACAGAGGAGAAGGTAGGCGCAAAACATAGTACATCCTTAAATAATAATATACCTCAATACAATAATGCTTGACTGGATCTATCTGATTACTGGTTGCATGTGGAAATATGAATTTGGGTGATAACACGCCCTTATGATACGCCTAATTACGCAAATTCAGTCTTAAATTTCACGGTTGGAATATGATTAGATTTGAGGTAAAAGGTTGAAGTGAAAAAGTTGGAGTTAGGATTGTGGGTAGAGGTAGAGGTAGAGGGAGATAGGGTTGGTTGGGGTCTGTTGTCTCCCTACTTAACCAGGTGGTGATTTTACGGGTGTTCTGGTTGCTTGTGACCGTCTTTCTTATTTTTTATATAGCGAGTCTGTTTCCCAGGTGAAAGGACAGGTCCTGGTGTCGGTCCTGAATGTTTTATCTTTGCCTAAATAACAGACAGTGGCCCTGCATTGTAAGCATTGCAATGCCCGGAACTAGGCCTAGTCACCTGAAGGTAGCAGCAGCAGTTAGAGCCTTTCTCGAAGATTGTGTTTTATGCTGTCTTCGAAGCTAGAATCAGAACTACCAACCACACCCAACTTCTCTATTGAATCTAGGTGGATTCATGGCTGATTATGTTTAATGTTGCAGAGATTTTCCCTTTACATTCTATTGATAGCTACTTGCATGGTTTTATGCATCTTGGCCAAAATAATTGATAATACACTAAGATATTAAATATTTGTTTCTACATTGCTCGAAATATACATTGGTAATGTTGGTAATCCTGCGTTGAACAAAAATTTCGAATTGTTTCGTTTCTATAGTTTGAAGTAATTACTATACTTTAAAGTAATTACTATTACCATAATTTTTTCTTATGATTGTTATAAATATCATAGATTTGATATTTGTGCATCATAAGTTTGCTTTATTTTGCTTGATAGAGCTTTCACTGTAGAAAAAAAAATAAGTTTTTAAGCTACGAGTTGTAGTTGCCAGTTAGTGAATTTCGAACTAAATCCTCTGAAATTTGTCGCTTCACTTCTGGAACTTACTGTACCACAGAAGATTGTTGGTTAGTTCCTTCAGTGTGGAACCTTGGGTTAGGATGGCGGCCAGGTTCCTGGCAGTGGGCACGTACCTGAAATCAACATACACCTTACAGCAGGCATCAGTAAATATGTGCAACTCTGATTCTCCCAAGATAGCTCCCCTTTTGAATTTCAGTGTGTGAATGTGAATGAATTCCTCTGAGATCTTATTAGCCTGCTCCTGTCTTTCTCTAGCTAGCACATCCTCCCATCCTATCCCTGCTTCCCACAAATCCTAGAAAAAAATCTTACCCCTGACAAAAACTGGACTGACAAGTCCCAAAGGATCAAAATTGGACACAAGTATGGACAGCAATTTATGTTTTGTAAGACTACTGCCCTTCCCATTTGCACTTATCCCCTTACAAGGTTACAGACTCAAACAATCACCTTCTCTATCCTAAATCATACCCAAAACTGAGATCTGTGCCGGTTCATTTCCTCCAATTTGTTGATCAAATATTACACTATAGCTAGCCCACCCCGTCAACGCACGTAAGCTTCATCTAACAATGACTACCTCTATGTAATCCCTGCTCATTTCCTCCTCGGTGTGGTAGGTCTGCAAAAAGTTATCCACATAGAACGATCTAATAAGATCCTCCCACCCTTTCCCCTTAAGATGCGTTCTAAGAACTTGCTGTAATAGGTTTGGGCTAGTAGTGATACCAAAGACCACAACTTTGAAGGCAAAGAAACCATGCATATTTGGTATCAATGGGATCGAGCAAGACACGGTGGAATGCCTTAGATATATCTGATGTTATTGCATGAGGATGTTTCCTAAGCTTTAGTAATAGATCATAATGCATTTCGATCATATTGGGACCAGGGTACAAGCAGTCATTCAAAGACAGTTCACCTTTGGTTTTGGATGACACATTAAAAACTATGCAAAGAGGAGTAATTAAACTTTGTTTCATGACTCCAAAACATGACATAATATCCTTCTATCTGTGCATCATGAACTTCTATAAATCCCGCTTCCAGATACGTTTGAAGGACATTCTGATAAGTGGCTATGTACCCTGGGTCTTTTTGAAACTATCTTTTGAGAGAGTTCAGTTGTGCGATGGCATTTCTGTAGTTGTTGTTCAGATGTTCTGACCACAGAATGGCAAACTTATGTGATAACCTGGATCTGTTTTCATGACTCTGTTTGACTTGTTCCATCACTTCATTCTCTGAAGTAGTGAATTGCCCATGTGGGGTAATACCAATCGTGTCCAGTCTCAACCATACATCAACATCGTCATTTGTTTCTACCAATCTACAAACCCACAGTGTTCGAACGGTTGTTGCATCTACCCCCGTAAGGCCCACTGTGGTACCCTCCCATAATGGGTGACCCCACCATAAGTATCAAACAAACTGATACCATCAATTTTCTCCATACCAATGATTGGCCATTTTACACCCTTTGTCTAGCAAGAGACTCTTTACATTCATCAAGCCTACAATGTGAATTTGTGTGTTTACTTCATCGTGAACAATGAGCTTTGCTCTCACAACCCTCTGACCCACATGTAACTTGCAAGATACAATATCAAACTCCCCTTTGACTACTTGTAAGCCAAAAGGTGCGATGTTAAGGGAAACATGTTGAATCACAGGCAAATTGAGTTTTCAGGCCAGCCAACTTGATATGAAACTGTGTTGGCTCCCGGTGTCTAAGAACATTCAAACCTGAGATGGCTGGTCACACACGTACAAGATGGCTGTCACTGTAGGGAGTAGGGTCGCCGGGAGTTCAGCTGACGGCTTATCCTTGACAACTTTTGCATTGACACAAGGCTTCTCCCAATCCCCTTTGGACAGTTTCCCCTGATTTACTCTACAATTCGTTTTTGGATGATTCTGATTTTGGTGTTTCACTGGTTTAGATACAACGTGGGGAGATGGATGACTGGGTGGTTGGAAACTGGAATTTTGGTGTGGAAGACGAATTTGCCCAAGGTTTGTGGTGGTCGTTATAACAGATAAGGCTGTGATGATGTCCACCACACAATTTGCAGTTCGTTTGCTGCTACACTGCTTTCTGCTGTGCCCCTTAGCTAGACGGTTGAAACATGTACATGCTAACACGAGTTGGTGCTTTTTAGCTGCGGCATTTGGATGTGCAACTGAAGGTGGAATGATCACCATTGCAAAATGGGCATGACATTGGTCAAGAGGTGCCAGATTTTAGGACCTTAGGTTGAGAGGGTCGTGATAGTACTTTCCCCTTCGGCAACATTTCATCCTCCAAGAATCTTATAAGGAAAGCTAATGCTTCAAACAGCTCATCTAAGTTATAGTCACATTTGCATGAATACTCATTGACCTTTTCCCTCACATGACCCTGTGACAACTTCTGATTAATCAAGATTAACACTCCTTGATCCACTGTGACTCCGCTTAGGTGTTTAATCTGTTTGATAAGCACAGTGAGTTCTATTCTGAAATTTTTTATTTTGACATTATTGAACTTCGAGACAAAGATGTTAGCTAACCACCGATGCAGCACGACCAGTGTCTGATGCTGGTTGCCACAGTACTTTTCTAGCAAGTTAATGGTCACGCTATAGTTGGCTGCAGTTACACTCAGAGCCTGTACTACTCTGAGGGGCTCCCCTTCCGGAGATCCAAGAAGATATGTGAACTTAGCTACATCATCCAAGTCCGCACGGTGATGCACGTGTATATTAAACAGCTCCTTGAAATTAGAGAATTCGCTTTTCTCTCCCTTGAATACAGGCAACAGGAGTTCTTTCAAACGAGGTAGACAGGTTTTTGGTTGCATTACGCTAGCCAGAGTACTGATTCTCTTTATGAACAGTGTGGTTGCTTTGACCGACAAATTTATCTTAGTCGTGATTGTGAGGTACAGTGTTCGCAACTGCTGCTCATCAGCTTTCATCCTATCTAATAGGTTCTGATAAACTGTAACACTGTGTTACTCCAATAGATCTCTTTGAGCATGTGTCAGGGGAGTCGGAGAGGAGAAGGAGGTGTGAGTCGATCTGGGTTTTGATGGCGGCCACCATTTTGAACAGAGGGAGGGTCGTCAGCAAATAATGTTGCAATCAATCTGAATTGGAAATGAGAGGGGTGTGTATTTAGCAAATAAGTTTAAGGGACTCAAAGGAAATGACGCCACTATATAATTTACATGAAGGCAATTTTACATTACATGAAATGAACTCAACCTCTTGTTCTCTCCTCCGGCCTGACGCATCCGCTCGCCACAAATCAGTTGCATGACAAGGTTGAAATAAAAAGCTCCTCTTTCGCTGTGTTCATGGTCAGATCATTACCCAAATAGACTACTGCAAGATTGTATCTATGATTCCAAACAATCAATTCATTCAAGACCTGGGATTGACCCATCCTGTCTTCGGTAAATTTTGTTAAGCTTGCTAGCATACGAATGGAAAAAAGAACAAAGGATGATTTCTGAAGCATGTGGGTGTTTGTAGCAAGATGCAAAAGCTATGTGAAGTTCCTACAAAATCACTGAAATCACCATTCAATCAAACTTACATTTTGCCCATAGGGTTCACTTATGTTGTGTTATTTTGTTACAGGTTGCAAATCAATACAAGGGATGAGATGGGCATTGGTTTAAGTTGGATCAGAACATTGTAATTGCCTCAGGCTTGGTGTCCAATCTAGCAAGACTAAAGACCGTGTTCACCATTATATGATTGGAAACTGATGTCTTAGGTCATCTGGTTCGAAGGACCAAATGTTGCAAAATATACCCTTGCAACTGGGTTTTTACTGGTTTGCATAAATCACAATGCATGGTACACAATGATCTGACTGCCAACACGAGAGCTTAACAGATTGATCTTACCTCGTTAGTTCGAAGAAGGGGAAGTGAAGAACGCGCTTCTCACCCAGGGACGTTGCCTGGGGAACCAGTTAGGCATTTTTCGAACTCAGGTTCCATCCATTCAACCATTAATGTGGCAGTTTCAATAAAAATTATATAACAAAACAAAACATGGAAGAAGTTCCCGCAACTCTGTCGAACAATAGACTTAAACACACACAAATACGTTACAGCTTTCTTCTTCATCATTTCGTATTTGGAACGTGACAGATTTAAGTCGAGACAAAATGGTGCACACATTTTTTAACGAAACTTACCTTTCAAAGCACTCCTGATGAGTAGAACATATTGATTCTCTGGCCACTGCAATGCTGTTTCTGTGTCCTCAAAAGTACTGAAAAAATATCAGGATCTCTTTCATTAAAAATAGGTAAAAGTTTACGAGCCTTAGTGATGGAAAAAGACTGCAATCTCCTTTTCTCTGCCTCTCTCTTCCAACCTACTGGTAGCCAGTTGCCATTCCATTTCCATGTTTTCTTATCATTGCAGTGCTAACAGCCGGCTTTCCCTTTGTTCGTATTCATCTCTCTGAAATAAAGCTAAATTTGCAATTGGCATTTCCTGTGACTACTGTAGCATTTTCAGCAGCTACTTTACCGTTTTCAGCATCTTGCAATGCTAGAGCAGCAGCCGTTTTCTCTCACTGTAATTCCAGCTGTAACTTCAGTTTAATGAGTTCTGGATCCTCAACAGCCACACCCACACCTCTTCCTAAAGTAAGCTGACATTAGGGAGAAGCTTCTTGTGAAATTGAAGATTTGTCCACCAAGAAATTCAAGATCCTACCCAACAGCTCTGCTTTCACCATGCAAGGGGATATGGGACTAGCAGCATGTTCAGCTAACTTCTGTAGGTCTGCTTTATTTGCATTCTGCAGTGACAAGAGGTGCTCCCGAGGGTCACCTAGAAATTTCTCTAAGTTAAACAACATGATTAATCAAAAGAAAATTTGGCAGCTTTCACTATGTTGCTCACAACTATTAATTAGCACAAAATAGTCCAGTATATGAGGGTATGGTTTAGTACCCTACGAATATCTCAAAATATGAGGCCATTCATTAGTACACTATACTCTCTGAAGTCCTCCAATATTCTAAAGTATCAGAAAGGGAAAATGTTCCCCGAAATTATTCACTGTATGAGAGGATTTATTTGTACCCTATGAGGGATTGTATTCCCTGAAGTAATCCAATAGGTCTGGGATGACTTTAACTAATAATTTTTATAGCTCATGTCAACGATCTTTTAAACTTAATACCATTCACACATTAGTCAATAGAGCCCTGAAATATTCATCTTTTTGGAAGATTTTTCATGATGAGATCACGTTTTCATTAAGCTTTTTCAAGTCCAATTCATTCCCACAAGAAATAGTTCTAAGAATGATCAATCAAAAACTTGCCAAATTCTTTCATCCACCATTGCCTAATTTTGATGTTCCTAAGAAACTGTTTTATGCAACTATCCCATATATGCCTGACTTCAAATTCTCGTCCAATCTCGCACGAATTATTGAACAAGAGATTCCTTGTCTCAGAGTCAAACTTATAACAAATAATCCATGTACAATTGGCTCCTTCTTTAACTTTAAAGACCGCCTTCAGCCCTTCATGAGATCCAACGTCATATATAAATTTATTTGCCCTGGATGTCCGGGCTCTTACGTTGGATCGACTCGGAGGCTGCTGAGGGTCAGATATTGTAGCCATCTGGGTTTCAGCTTCCGTACTGGTCAGAAAATAAAACAGCCTGAATTTTCCAATATCAGGAACCACGCTTCTAATTGCAAAATTGAAATAAAAAAAGAACAATTCAAAATATTAGATTATGTCAAAAATCCTGACCATCTAACTACCCTCGAGTCGTTATACATTAAGAAACTTGTTCCTTCACTCAATAGCAATACCTCCTCAGCAACTCTATATTTAGCATAGTTGACGTCGTCTTCGTCAACTGGTTTTTTAGTCATTCCATCTTCTCTCTACATTATGGACGGTTGGTGCTTTTGTTGTTCTCTCTCTCTTTACCTTTGTTTGTTTTTACTTTGATTTTTAATTTTTAAGACTATTTTAATATTTGTGAGTTCCTTTTTTATCATTGAATGTTATTTATGTGTCTCTTTGCTCTTTTACAGACTGATGATGCACAGAAGTTTTATGTGCGAAACGTTTCGTTGGAAATAAACTTGATTCCTTTTAATCGTTGTATCATGGACACCTTCTGAAGCTCCTATATATTTATTTAACTGAGCCTCTATATATATATACATATACACATATAAATACATTCATATATCTATATATATATATATATATATATATATAGTATTATATATATCTGTATATATATATATATATATATATATATATATATATATATATATGTGTGTGTGTGTGTGTGTGTGTGTGTGTGTGTGTGTGTGTATTACAAGCATTGGTTTGATTGCAAGTTCTTACCTTGGAAGTTAACATATCTAACTACGAACCAACAAGTCGTGCAATAAATAATTGCAGGAGAATTATGATTCAAGTAAATGGAAGGACTCAGGAGAGAAATTCAGGTGTAAGTTAATTGAGTGTATTTACATAAATCAGAAGACTAAGTTACATGGAGCCATGCATGCTGGGCTCAGGGTACTTCCAAGTTATATTATACAAATGACAGGATAACTAGGGCCTCTCAAATATGGAGTAAGTACGACGAAATTACACTCAGGAACATCTTGATAGATTGATGTAGGGGCACAGTAGATACAGATATTCTACAGCGTTTCACACACCCTTTCTGTCCTGTAGTATGGAGAAAGGAACATGATCACTGGTTAAGCCAAAACACAGTCTAATTATTACAAGGGAATGCTGAAGGCTTAAGGAGTAACATCAAGCTATGTTCTGGTAAATTATTCTTCACACTAATAAGCGGTTACCGGCAAAATTGGGGTCTAGCTCAATGTAATGGGAAAAAGCAAAGGAAATGATATAAGAGTAAAAGATAAATGAAATGAGTGGGACCTTCTACACATGGCACTTGAGGTGAGCAGGGGGTTACCAACCCCTTGCTCACCTCAAGTGCCATGTGTAGAAGGTCCCACTCATTTCATTTATCTAGCTGCTTTTCCCTTTGTTGACCTACAGTTGCGCTTATATTCCTTTAAAGTGGTATAGATATGTTGACGATATTTTAGATGGTATTGATGTAAATGATTTACTCTTTAATTTGAATAACCAGGTACCATCAATTAAGTTTATTAGAATTGGAAAAAGAAAATTGCCTCCCTTCCTCAGATGTTTTAATACTTAGAGAACCATTTCAATGCAAATTCAGTATTTATAGGAAACCAACCAACAACTTGATTTATGCCCATTTTGATTCATATCATAATATCAATTTTTTATAGTATGTTTTCACGAGCATTAGGCATTGTGAGAACCCAATATTTGGATAAACAAATTGAATACATAAGTAAAATAGGGACAGATTTGTGTTATCCTTCACACATACTAGATATTTGCCATAATAAAGCCCACAAAAAGTTTTATACATGGCGAAAGAATCTCTAAGAACATTCTTTCCTTGCATTATTTTAGCAGTTTTGAAATCATAAAATCACTGTTAAAATCTTTTTAGGTCAACATTCTTTTCTCCTATAATAACACACTAAAAAGAATGCTAATAAAAATGGCCCTAAGGAAAGCAACAACCTAATATATAAAATTCCATGTTTAGAATGCCAATCTGGCAAGGATTTAGAAGTAAAAAAAACAGCATGAGTATTCTGTCAAAACTAAGCAAACATCCAATGCAGCATTCATTCATTTAAGTCAAAACAGTCACAGGATAAATTGGAATGTCATTTCAGTAATCGCTAGATCAAAAGATGCCTTTTCACGACATCTTTTAGAATTCGAAATTATACAACTTACTTACAATTGTAATTTTAACCTTAGCTCTGGCTTGTATTATTTGGACCCTTGTTTAAGCAAAATGTTTAAGAATGACCTCAAAGATAAAATCACTGACTTAATTATAAATTAGTTACCTTAAAGATATATTCTTTGTATCTGTATGTTTAATGTCTTGCAAGTGTTCACTTTGTGAGGAAAAAATTTATCATTTAGCAAAATGAGATTTATTAAATTGTATTTTTATATCATTTTTGTGGTCAGTCACCGTCCTGTATAATCTCTTAATTGTCTTGTCCATGCTCCCAAGCAGTTGGGCTTAATCATTTGTAAACTTCTTAAATTATACCCCTGTTTTAGGTAGGTCTGCTAACTCTCCAGGTGTGTTGTTTTCCAGGTAAATATTTTTCTTTATAAACCCTATCTGTCATTTATACGAGCTTTCTAGAAATTGTTTCACGTGCGAATAATGGATTTGCCAAATAGAGCCAGATGTCAGCTGTTGTCGAAAAAGTTTTGAGGTATGTTGTAAAACATTTTTGAGTGACTGTACATTTGTATTTTCTAACGACGGAGTGTTCCAAACAACACAACTGATCACAAAGTAAAAGAAAAACAATAGTTTTGTTTTGCTGGAAACGAGATAGCTTTCAGCAAGCATGTTTTCTCTTCACCATGTCTTCGCCCTTATTCATCTTTATTTATGATTTATTTATAACTTATCCTACAAAAAATATATTGTTATAATGCTATTATGACACTCCTAGCGAAATGGGTGGTAAGGAAACTTTTTCGGACTACCTAATAAATGCTTTTCATTACCCTTGTCAAATAAAGAATCACAGACAAGTTCTCCTTGTATATTTGGGCATTTGATCGGTTCTGTATTATAGGATAATTTGAGTAGGAAATCCTATCGCAGATCTAAAACTGCCTTGTCCGAAAATAAAAATAAAATAGGTAATTCAAAATGTTCAAATATACTTGCTGAATAGACAAACAACAAAAATCAGGAAAACCTTTGAAAGCATAATCTAATCAAACGAGAGAAATTTCGTGGTTTGCGCACCAGGAGCACAGAGGGTGCATTAGATGTGCAAAAAGGCACGTGGAAAAAGGAAAATATGAACACACATTGCCATGCGCACACTTCTTTCAGTTTAAAGAGTCCGCTTATTACATGTTGATCTCGTTGTAAAAGGTTTCTTGCTTGATTTCATCAGTTACACACTAATTATGCACAAATCAAAGCTAAATATAATCAGAATTTTAATCTATGAACAATTTTCGTATTAAATTTTCAAAAATATATTTCAAAATTACAAAAATTGTAAAAAACATTTTGGGACCAAGGTTCAATAACAGGTGCCTGTGACGTCATCAGTGTGTTGAGTCGAACGCAATGTTGTCAAACCCAAAACAAACGTCGACAAAGCTAGTGAATTGAATATTTTGACAATGAAATTAGGCTTTAATTTTGTGGCATAGATAAAAATATTTACCGATGGTAGTGATCGCAATATCTAAAGGACGCAAGAGGACCCCTGAAAATGTCAAAAAGCGTCAAAAGTGAGAGGAGAGCGCAAAGTTCCTTGATAGAAGTCAAGAGTAAGGTGGGTGGAGACTGATAAAAGACTTTCTTTTATTCACAGGTGACTCATGCCTGCGGGAAATTGCTGTGGGTGTATACTAGTGTCTTGCCAAGACGAGATTCATTTCCAGTTTTTTCCTATTCAGAACCTCGAATGGCATTATGGCGCTTACCTTAACTGTACCTATTTGTATAATTCTATTACACCAAAACTAACCGAGTCCAAGGCTGTTCTCATCTTGCATACCTAGCATACCTCCTACCTAGTACCTACCTACCTATCCTAGTGTGAAGGCATTTTGGTTTGGGTGGGCAGGTCCAGGTACGACAGGTACAGATACCTAGGCTACTGCTGCTGCAGGCCTGCTCGATCAGCAGCAGGCAAAGCTTAAAGTGCAGAAAGTTAGGTACATAGCCTAAGCCATGCGTAGCCTTGGCACTTACCTAGCCTAGGTCAAGCATTGGCAAAAGACCAGCTACTACGGTCTAGACTACCCAATAGTGGGGTGAGGCATGACGAGTTAACCAGTCTGAACTTCCCTTTAGTCTTTCTGTTTTCCTGACAGTGCCATTGACGTCCATGCCTGTAGTAGGCTACTTAGCCTAGTAGTAGGCTGGGGTTGTGTCAATACAAAAACCCAACCTTTTTATGTTTAGGCAGTTCTTCATAACTGTGTGCATGGGGTTTGGCTGGATTAACCGTAATTCTATTGCTTATTAACCATTTTCTGTTTGTTTTTGGCGGCCGATTGTAGTTGACCTGTAGTTTACCATTGAACTCTATCCTATGGTATGGGGGACCCGTTGGGAATGTGGGTTTTTTGGGTGGGGTAGACCACGGGGAGATATTGCCTCAGAATTCTATCCTACGGTAAGGGGGGCCGATGGGAAAGCAGGGTTAGAGGAAACAACTGAGTAGACTACCTAGGCCAGTCTTGCCCGCTCGTTGACCCACCTTCCAGAAAAAGTTATTTGATAGGGTAAACAATCACGGACGATCCATCATCACGCTGGCCAGGTCTTATTCACTCGATATTTAATTGGTGAAACAAGAATACAATTACAACTTTAAGCGTACCATTCAAAAGATTGAAGTTTTGTCAACATAATGTGATATATGAAAGCCCCATACGAACTAAAATAAGCATGTGACGCTCTTCGTAAAATATGTTTTCAAGGCAGTTTTGAAATCCAATATGGTGGCAATCGTGAGGCTGGCCGGTCTAACCATGGACATTCCACCATCTTTCCCAGCACTGATTTGAACAGTTTTAGCGTATATATGTAACATTTATTGATCTTACTCAAGATTGCAGTCAGGGTTGGTGGTTTAAACCAAATGGTTTAAACCAGTCACTAAAAAAAAATAATGTTTTTTTTTTGGTTTTTATGTTTTTTTTTATTTGTTTATATATTTTTTTGGTCTTCATGTTTCCTTTATAACTATTATTTTAGGTAATATATATTTTTGGCAACTTTTGGTGTTTTTATCAGTTACTTGGATTTTCAAATAAAATAAGCAATGTTAATGTTTACTTGTTTAGCCTACTGAAATATTCTGAATTGTAACTATCTTACAGTATATTTGTGTTACCGTGCCATAATATAACATTTGATGTAACTGAACATATTCATACAATTGGTAAACCTCAGATAATAAGGTTGAAATAAATTTGTAAATTTTATATCTTTTTTGAAAAAAGGGGGGGTTAGTTATATACAAAGAAACAATCATGTTAATCATAGCTTCAGAGAGAGAGAGCAATTATTCATTTCAAGTTGAAATAGGTAAAAAAGACATTCAAATAAAAGAAAAATTTTCAAAAATAAACACCATTTGGTGTTAACTACAAATGTTAGCACAGGTATATATGAAAAAAAAAATCAGTTATTCACATCTAGTTCAAGTACCTAGGTCAAACCGACTGATTCAAATAAACAGAAAAATTTCAAAAAATAAACACCATTTTGGTTTTTTTTTAAAAACCCA
>NC_087216.1:43083008-43099457 GCF_015104395.2 Macrobrachium nipponense | reverse complement strand
GGAGACGAATACTGAGTTGCTCCTCCAAAAGGTGGAATCAAGAATGTCCTTGATTACCAAATTCTTTTGGAATGCTAGCGAGGTTGAAACAGCTCTAACTTCATGAGCGTTCACTCGCAGGAGGCTCAAATCACTCTTCTGGCAAGATGAATGAACCTCCTTAATAATGTATAAGTGATATATACATGAGCGTTCACTCGCAGGAGGCTCAAAATCACTCTTCTGGCAAGATGAATGAGCCTCCTAATAATGTATACATGATGTATACATGAGCGGTCACTCGCAGGAGGCTCAAATCACTCTTCTGGCAAGATGAATGAGCCTCCTTAATAATGTATAAATGATATATACATGAGCGTTCTCGCAGGAGGCTCAAATCACTCTTCTGGCAAGATGAATGAGCCTCCTTAAATGTCCCTTAGGAAAAGAGCCAGTGCATTCTTCTAAAAGGGAAAAAGTGGTCTCTTTACTCTCTCATCCTCTCGTGACGAGAGAGAGGACGTGAAGCGTCCTCTTCTCTAAAGCTTCTTTAGGGGGCGCGAGATCCTTCCGAGAACTCCAACCCCCGTGTGGGGTGGGGAGGACGCCTCGGAGGACGAGAAGCAATCTTGTTCAAGATTCGCGCACGTGCACGATCTTTATTTGCAGCCTGGGAAGAGTCAACAGGTTCTGACCGAAGGGACGCCAGATCGGTGGGGAGCCCCCGTAACCCTCTTGCGGCTTTCGACATGCCCTCTCCCTGAGTTCCTGGGAGTCCGACAGAGGTCCAGGCCTAGAGGCATTATGGGGGCCGATCTGACGCCCCCTCCACAACACAAGGGGCCACTACACTTCACAACACTGGTTGGAGAGCGAGCACTTTAGTCTAAGATTACTTGATGTAATCCTTTAGCAGACATTATTCTAGGCTCGTAAGCCATACCACAGGGTTAGGCAAAATAAAATCTACAGGAGTTAGAAGGTTCATTATTTCTAACTTCTGTTTACTGTGGAGGAAAACTCCTGATTCTAACACGCTCTAAAATGCGTAATTGAATCCTCCTTCTTCCGTAATCAGTCACACATTACACTAATTACCTTATGCAAAGAAAACATGTAAACGTCATATATACTAAGCGAGTGTCTACCGAAAGTTACGGTAGCCTCACCTTACCATGCAGACAACAGTCTGAAACTAGGCTAACTAGCTTCAGACATCAAATGCAATGAAAAAATTTACGATAGCGTATGCCTAGCCACAAATCCAAGTTAATAATCGAAAGAATAATTAGGATACTTAAGTGGGCTAATGAAGTTTCAAAATCCTAGGCGGAGTCTGTAAACAGTTTGTTTACCGAACCGGCGACAGAAAAAAATATGAATAGAAAATAGGAATAGTTCCTGATATCCAGCCTAACCCAGCGGCCCGGGAACGGGAATGGGTACTACACCTGGCCGCCCCACGGCGTGTGCGCGAATTTTAAATTCTGTCGGACTTCAGAAAATACAGCTATATATATATCTGTCAGGTAAGTTTCATGAACAAACTCTGTCTCCGCGGTGTATAGGACACCGACACTCCATGATGGCTGTCGATGGTTATGGGTACCAGAACACGCTAGTAGGACGAAGTAATGATTGATCTAGTATAACCGATACTAAGTCCACAGCGTAGCTCGTGACGGTCTTGGACGCTTCGACAGCTGCCGACTGACTGCGTTCGGTTGTGTGAGGTGAGCTATCCAAGCATCCGAGGTGTAGTCACGTGACCCTCGCCTTTTGAAGGGTTATGCCGAGAGACCATACAAATCGTCTATCTGTTGCCACCAATGCCGGAAGGCGAGATGATGATTCTCTCAAGTCATGTGCCCAATAGGCGAAAGTCAATTGCCTTCTAGAGACCGAGGTCCCTGATGGCAAGACAGAAGTTCTCATAGTAGTTGAATCTCAGCTAAGGAGAAACAACACTATGTGCCGTTGAAGACGAAGGTGGTAGGTGAATGCAGACCTACGTCTTCACAGCCGAATCGAGAGAAGTAACTCAAGATTCTGAACTTAGAAAAGTCCCGCCGATGATACCAACCGGCAAAGACGGCTTAATCCTTGTGATTTACAAAGGACTGAAAACGCTAAACCGCTACTTCATTGCTGTTCGGTGAGAAGTCGGAGTTGCAATGAAAGCAGAGCGCTTTTCAGTCATGAAAACAGGGATGTACTGCCTGAAGAGCTGCTCCTCACGGGCTGAATCATCTTCTTCCCAGGTTATCCAGGGAGGACATCTATATACTTGGAAGTAGAGCTAGCAGGGCGGGGAACAGGCGATGTCTTCCGTTATACATCTACAATTCGGGGTGAACAATGAACAATTGCATACCCACGAATACGAGATATATTTAGAAGACAAACTCAGATGTCTGAAGAAATCATTCCTCATTATCGCAGCGGCAGGTGCGATGCAGCGGGAGACTAGGCTACAGACTTCTGTTACCGTGCGGTAAACAGAAAGATGATAGCGAGTCTATTGAGATATCTCTGTCTGAAAATTCTCACAATGTCCAAGGCAATTCAGAAGAGATAGTCATTCCAGCCAACCAGAGACCTAAGTCTGTGATTGCCGGGCAGAGATTCGGTTTGGTAGTCAATCATTGTAGAGGAGAGAGACATAATCCGACCGTGCTATCTCGGAGAGCCAGCTGGTAATAGGCTGCGGCAGGCAGCCCAACACACTGCTAGCTCTTGCTCACTCATCATCCTGAGTTGCCAGGTAATCCATTCCAAGAAGGAATGCGTTTGGCTAGAACCATCGAGCGCAAAAAAATACGCTCGAGCATTTGCATTTAATTGAAACGGATTTCGGTGAATGCAAACGCTGAGTTGTTGTTGTTGTAACAATACCATAAGTATCTCAAAATTGAAACGAGTAACTCCTGGGAGGTTTGCAGGGGCAGTCCCGAGTTGCAGTTCAATTAAGAAGATACTATTCGTCTCGGTCACAACCCGTAGAGTTAACTACGGTATGTGCCTACACCTCGGACAATTCAACTGATAACAGAAGCATGTCGCAAGGGCAATATACGTAGTATATTTGTAGGTTCCTGTACATAAACCTCCATCCTAAATTCTCTTCCATTCGAGAACCAAGAATAAGGACTGGAAGCCGACACCCTTCATTCTCTAATGAAGAGAGTGAAGGAGAAGTTTTCCCCGAAGGAAGACTTCTATGGTGATAACAGGATACTGAAGATGATAGTTCAAGCCAAACTGGATGTTCCCACCCATTCTTCTCTATCCCGGGGTTGGCCGCCTACTGAGGCGACAGACCGTCAGGTCCATCCAGGCTGAGCCCTTCCCGAGATATTCTTCCTTCAGCAGCAGTGCTTTTCTCAAATGCTAGAAATTCCAGGGATTCGAGCATTTGGCGAGATTCCCGATTATCGTAGTAACAATTATCTGGGATTCTCATCTCGCCCACTCTGGACCGTGGTTTCGCCCAAGTGTTTGCAGATCGTAGAAGACAAAACCACTCGGAGAATGCTAGAAATTCCGAAGAACTCTAAGAACTCGGCGAAACCCCCCCCCGAATTCGTCAGACGATCATCGGTGCTTGTCCTCCCGATTCCCGTAGATCTCGAGGATGGGGCAAGATCCTTCCTCAACGAAGGGGACTTACGTCCGGTAGGACCAGAAGGTCCCCCCAGGAATGCAGTCCCCAACGTGGAATCCTACGGAGAACGCTCTGCAGGATCCCTCCCTTCCCTTCACAGCCATAGGGAGAGAGGGAATGGGGGAGGAAGATTGGATACTCGCTCGCCTTCCCAGCGGAACTAGCAGTTGGAGAAGCGAGTACGAGCAGCCATCACCGTGTGGCGATGGCCGCTCAGAGTCTAGGAAAACGTTACCGTCTGGAGAAAAAGTTTTCCCGAGGAGGATTACAAACTCGTACTGTAGCTATACGTCTGCCGCCACCGTGACCGTCGTCTGGGTGGGGCTGAGCGAGCACCTGACAGGAGAGAGAGCCGATACCGTCCTCCGACACGTCCCAGTCCTCGTCGAGGTCGAAACCTCTCAAGAGGGCCGAAGGGGGAGCCCACCCTGGTCTCTGAGTGCGTGGTCCATACGGACCGTCACATGAGCAGCGGTGATGGTCCCTCCGAGAGTCTGGGAAGCGTCATTCGTCCTCGCCAGCCGCCAACGATCTCCTGCAACCACTTGAGCGAGGATCTGTTGGTCCCAAGACCAAACCAGGCTCGTGGCCAGTCCGTAAGAAGTGCATTCCTCACGGTCACTCCTGTTCGCCTCGTTCCTCCCAGTGTAGCCTGAGGAGGTTGAAGGGACGGGTGAGGGAGACCTGATGCTCCTACCCTGCCTACTAGCAGAACCAGTAGGCTGGGAGGACTGCAGGCGATCACCAACCAACGGTGGCGATCGAGCTGCAGGTCTGGACCAGCGGCTTCTTGCGGAGCAACACGGCCCAACTGCACCTGTCCGGAGGGACCTGCGGCAGTAGCAGTGGAGAGAACGCTTCCTCGAGGAGGGCTACGAACTCCTACCTGGCAGGTGAAGCGTCTGCCACCCCCGAGACTGGTCGGTCGCGCGAAAAGTGCCATCTCTGAAAGAAAAGGATTAATTAAAAGAAGGCTGGATGGCCCGCCTCCAACGGCCTCTGCGTGCACGGACCCGCGGGAACGTCACGTCAACCCTGGGCACCCGAGCGATTCCTACCATCTTCCGCTCCGTGCCTGGGTCCTGACACAGGGAGTGAACTCCGCAGTCTGGACCCTGGCTGCACGGTCACCTACGGTCGGTAACGCTCGCAAGCGGGCGGCCGAGATGGTTCCCGGTCCAGAGGTGGAACCTTCGGAACCGGGAGAGGAAAATACCAGCGGTGACCGGTACCTCCATGGTCCCCATATGCTTCCTCCCCGAGGAAGGAGAGACGGGCCCCGTTCCTTTGGGGAACAGGAGGACCAGCGGAAGAACCACCTGTCTCACCGAAGAGAGACAGACCCTTAGAAGTCCCGTGACGAGACTTCTTGGGGGGGAGACCACCTTCTCTTAAGGCAAAGCCTAAAAGTTGAAGGGGGGGAGGTATGAAGATATGAAGACCTCGAAGAGGAGGATGACGACACTTGACGAGCTCTCTTCCTCTTCGGTTTCTCCTTCTGCCAGACTTCTACCATTAGGAGTAGATAACCTCAAAGGGCAGCATGACAGCTTCGTCCAGTGACATAACTCCCGGGTAGTAGTGATAATGAAAATGATTATCAGCAGGGGATCAGCACACACACTCGAGGATCGGTACGCAACATGCTATGAGTCATAGGTACCATTTCAAGGTTAGGATAACCAACACGAAGAGCATCCAACCAATACTTCTTAAAACACAATCACCACTAGTCTGTACACATCCAAGGGCGCCGCCCTCCAAAGTGAAAAGAGATCCCCCAACATCAGCACAGCACGCCCATCCTTCTACCTTCTTCCGATAGTAAGTGAAAGGAAGAAGGAGAAGAGAAATTACCATAACAAAACACAGACAAACCTTGGAAGTTCCCTTGGTAATTCCCAAGCGTATGCGTAATTCACAGATGAATACATGTCTCATCCTCATGATAAATACATATCTCGTCCTCATGCAGGTCTGAGCCAGTGTTAAAGGGCAAAAGAATGTAAATATATATTGGCATACCTTAGCCGCCGGCTCTTAACACAAGTAGAGGGGCGGTTACAAAGGCTATCACAAAAAGTGGGTTTGTATATTAACTGAAAAACCAAGGACAAACCTTTGTTTAGTATTAATATCAAACACCGTATATGCATAATTATTTAAATACAAAAAATAAACCAAAAGGATCCCACCGGGAAAAAAGATTAACGACCAGTCAGCCGGAGCTCACAAACACACGGCTTCCTCGGAAGACGGCCGAAAGTAGTGGTGTGTTTACATCTGGGCAGGCTAGCCTGCCCCACGGTAGTTACTGCCTAACCACCTTGTTCAAGATTCAACGGCCGTAATTCCAGCTACACCGAAAGTATATTCCTATTGTTAAAGGACCGAAAGGTTTGTATTACGTATCAGAACAAAATGAATTTCAGTTCAAACCATGACCCCGGAAATAAGAAGTTTCATACTTTCACTAATAATAGGCGAAAAAATGTTGTTTTATAACGCTGATACAACTGCAATCTTGATTAAGATCAATAAACGTTACATATATACGCTAACATTGTTCAAATGAGTGCTGGGAAGGCTGGGAAAGATGGTGGCTTGGCTGTGGTTACGAACGACATCTCACGTGGTTGCCGCCATATTGGATTTCAAAACTGCCTTGAAAACATATTTTACGAAGAGTTAACATGCTTATTTTAGGTTCGTATGGCACTTTCATATATCACATTATGTTGACGAAACTTCAATCTTTGGAATGGTATGCTTAAAGAAATAACTGTATTCTTGTTTCACCAATTAAATATAGAGTGAATAAATCTGAGCCATGCAATGAATGGCTCCACTGCAGTGTTTCCCCCTAATTCATAGCCTTACACTGATGTTCAACTTTTTATTTCAAAATTATCTAGCAAACTCTTCTTCTTTCCTCCTGAAAAATCATGAGTTCCCTTGGACTCGAGGGCTAACATCATCATCATTAAGATTGTTGTGAAGAAAGTGCCCCAGCGTCTATGGGTACGAGTGGTGTGCGGATTTAGCACATGAAATGAAAAGCCTATTGACACAAGTGACTCCACAAACATCGAGATGGCATCAATCTTCTACACGTAAAGTGTTTTAAGTAAAAATTTCAAGTGTCATGGAGGGAAGTCTGCACTGCACATAGGGTAAACAATCACGGATGATCCATCGTCATCACGCTGACCAGGCCTTATTCACTTGATATTTAATTGGTGAAACAAGAATACAATAACAACTTGAAGCATACCATTCAAAATATTGAAGTTTCGTCAACATAATGTGATATATGAAAGCCCCATATAAACTAAAATAAGCATGTGACGCTCTTCGTAAAATATGTTTTCAAGACAGTTTTGAAATCCAATATGGCGGCAATCGTGAGGCTGGCAGGTCTAACCACGGACAATCCACCATCTTTCCCAGCCTTCCCAGCACTCATTTGAACAATATTAGCGTATATATGTAATGTTTATTGATCTTACTCAAGATTGCAGTTGTAATCAGCACAATAAAACAAATTTTGTTGCCTATATTAGTGAAAGTATGAAACTTTTTATTCCCGGGGGCATGGTTTGAACTGAATTCATTTTTACCTTGTAATCGGTGGTTTTATCCTTACTGCCATCACAACTGAAACTCCACAGTGCTTATTTGATTGTAATTATACACATTTTCGTCTTAATTCACTCCACATTGCACTTGAACCACGTTGCTGTTTCTGGTTCCTAAGTACTCACTGCACAAACACAGTTATGAGCAGCAGATGACAACACTGAATTATGGGTGCAAAGCTTTATTACCTTAATTGTTTACTTTACTCATTATTTAGTTTAAATTTACTTCAAAATGCTTATTTAATTCATGTCTATTATCCCTTTTTTGCAACCAAATTAACCCCCCAAAATTACAAATATTTCGGATGTACTTACGAGCAGACGCCACAAGGAAAAATGACTCATCGTTGCCAATCTAGTGGAGCGTCACACATACGCTGATGCATTTACAAACTGTTTCCATGAATTTGAGTTGTCATAGTAATGCAGTAAAATTGCTGTAATATGTATATATACTATAAATAGATACGCTAATTTCACTTATTTCCCAGTTTTGTGTAAGTCTCATACCCAGTTTGGAGGGTAAACACATACCAATTGACAACACTGATAAACAATTGAAGAGCGCAAAACACCGCAAAGAATGCCGTTGTCCCCTTCGATAAGTATGGTTAGAGGTCGGGTGTACGATTGTTGTGATGAAAGTGCCCCAGTGTCTATGGGTACAAGTGGTGTGCGGATTTAGCACAGGAAATGGGAAGTTTATTGACACAAGCAACTCCGCAAACATCGACACGGCGTCAATCTTCTAAATATTTTGAGTTGTAAGTAAAAATTTCAAAAGCGTTTTGGTGGTGTGGGCACTGCGTTGGCCACCCTTTTCATTACCCTCTGTTTAAATCTTAAAATATGATCTTAAATTCTAACTTGGGAGAAAATACTTACTTCGAAAGGAGAGTAGAGGTCTTTAGCTCCTTCTCTCACCAACAACTCGTGACTGATGACCATCTCCAGTGTCAGGACGCGTTAAAAATGATATTGTAATGATACAATAAAGTTTGTTCATACTTACCTGGCAGATATATATAATTTAAGTACCCACCCACCTCCCCTCAGGAGACAGTGGAAATAAAATTATGAATAGAAAATGGGAATGGTTCCTGATACCCGCCTCCCAGCGGCGGGAATGGGTACTAACCACCTGACTCCCACTACGTGTGTCGTAAGTTTTTTAATTTCTGTCGGACTTCGGAAAATACAGCTATATATATATCTGCCAGGTAAGTATGAACAAACTTTATTGTATCATTACAAT
The DNA here is from genome assembly GCF_015104395.2 of Macrobrachium nipponense. Taxonomy (NCBI): domain Eukaryota; kingdom Metazoa; phylum Arthropoda; class Malacostraca; order Decapoda; family Palaemonidae; genus Macrobrachium; species Macrobrachium nipponense. Next base: position 43,090,918 of record NC_087216.1, on the reverse strand, counting down.
ATCATTTTGTTCATGAAACTTACCTGTCAGATATATATATAGCTGAATCCCACCTTTGGTGGTGGGAAGAGACAGAATAGAATTTTAGGAAACATATACATGCAGATAATTGATATCTTGGTTCCTTACCTGTTAGCATAGCTGGCTTCGTGGTTACTGCCACGTAAGTCTTGCTTGTGCTACTAGAGTTGCCAGCGAGGTAGAGACCTATAAGCTGGTGCACTCAAGATGATCTGTCAACGGGGGCGTGACCACGATGTGACTAGACCATTGACCATACAATGAGGGCAACGAAGTAAAAAACCACCTGGCCTAGTCTACCAAAGGTATTCCACTAAACTAGACTAAAGAAGGGAGATCCGCCTCGGGCGGTCGACCCCACAACCAAAAAACACACAATTAAAAGCTCACCTAACCACTAAAGGAAAGGACGAGTGCTACCTCCTGCCCCCAAAACAGTGTCTGCAGCGACGTATGGTCCAAGCGACGAGCAATGTTCGTATGTCGCTTTCACCTCCCGCAGGTAGTGTGAAGCGAACACCGAGTTGCTCCGCCAATATGTGCACTCAAAATGTCACTGAGTGCCATATTTCTGTGAAATGGCTATCGAGGTCGAAATAGCCCTCACCTCGTGGGCATTCACTTTTAAAAGCTTCATGTCACTATCACTACATGTGGAATGAGCTTCCTTAATGGTGTCTCTCAAGAAGAAAGAAAGCGTGTTCTTTGACATGGGAAGATCAGGCTTCTTAACAGAGCACCACAAGTTGCCCGAAGGTCCTCTACAGTCCTTCGTTCTGTCTAAATAGAATTTGAGAGCCCTGACAGGGCACAGGACTCTCTCTGGCTCACTACCCACGATCTCTGTCAAACCCTTGATTTCAAATGTCTTGGGCCAAGGGTTGGAAGGGTTTTTGTTCTTTGCTAAGAACATAGGGCTTAAAGAACAAACAGCATCAGAGTTCTTAAACCCCACATGCTTGCTTATTGCCTGGATCTCACTAACTCTCTTCGCCGTCGCCAGAGCAGTTAGAAAAAGTGTCTTCCTTGTAAGGTTTCTAAGCGAAGCTAAGTTGAGCGGTTCAAAATCACTGGACATCAAAAACTTTAGAACAATGTCTAAGTTCCAAGAAGGAACTCTTGGTTGAGGTACCTTCGAAGTCTCGAAAGACTTCAGAAGATCATGAAGGTCTCTGTTATTGGCTAAGTCCAGCCCTCTATGCCTAAAGACTACAGAAAGCACACTTCTGTAGCCTTTTATCGTAGGCACCGCTAAGCGAACTTCATTCCTCAAGTAGAGAAGGAAGTCTGCGATCTGGCTCACAGAGGTAGAGGTGGAGGAAATGCCTTTCTTCCTGCACCAGCTCCGAAAAACCGCCCACTTGGATTGGTATATGGCAATAGAAGAAGGTCTCCTTGCCATTGCGATCGCTTTCGCCACAGGTCTTGAAAAACCCCTCGCTCTGGCCAACTTCTGGATAGTCTGAACGCAGTCAGACTCAGAGCGGGGAGGTTTTTGTGATACCTCTCGAAGTGGGGCTGTTTGAGTAGATCTATCCTTGGAGGCAGAGTCCTCGGAAAGTCTACTAGAAAAGACATGACCTCTGTGAACCAGTCGGTCGCTGGCCAGAAGGGGGCGATGAGAGTCATCCTCGTTCCCTCTGATGCCGCGAATTTCCTTATTACTTCCCCTAGGATCTTGAACGGGGGAAAGGCATATACGTCTAGTCCCGTCCAATCCCAAAGAAGGGCGTCTACTGCTACTGCTCCTGGGTCTAGAACTGGTGAGCAGTACAGCGGGAGTCTCGTTGTCCTGGAAGTTGCGAAGATGTCTACGAGAGGACATCCCCATAACTTCCACAACTTCTGGCATACTTCCTGATGAAGGGTCCACTCCGTCGGCAGAAGCTGACCTTGTCGACTGAGCAGATCTGCACGGACGTTTTCTACTCCTGATATGAATCTCGTCAGGATAGAGACGTCGTGTGCCTTCGCCCATAACAGGATCTCTTTTGCAAGGAAGAACAGGGATCAAGAGTGGGTTCCTCCCTGTTTCTTGAGGTATGCCAGGGCTGTGGTGTTGTCCGAGTTGATCTGCACCACATTGCCGGAGACTTCGTTCTGAAAGAACTGGAGCGCCAGATGAACTGCTGCCAGCTCCTTGAGGTTTATGTGCAGGACACCTGTTCCCCTCTCCAGGTGCCTGACACTTCCTTCCCCCCCTCCCCCCCCAGTGTTGCTCCCCACCCCGCGGAAGACGCGTCGGAAAACAACACTAGGTCGGGGCTCTGAAGCTTGAGGGAAAGACCCTCTGCAAGCTTCAAAGGGTCGGTCCACCATCTTAGATGTTCCTTTACCTCTTCTGATAACACCAGAATCGATTCCAAATTGTTTTGGTGCTTCCAATTGTCCGACAGGAAGAATTGAAGAGGTCTGAGGTGCAACCTCCCTAGGGAAACAAACTTCTCCAGTGAGGAAATGGTCCCCAGCAGACTCATCCATTCCCTCACCGAGCATGATTCTTTCCCCAGAAAGGTTGACACTTTGCTTAGGCAATCTAGTTGTCGCCCCTGGGATGGAAAAGCCAGAAAAGCCACTGAGTCCATCTGAATCCCCAGATAGACTAAAGACTGAGAAGGGGTCAGATGTGACTTCTCGAGGTTCACCAGAAGCCCCAGGGACTTCGTTAACGACAAGGTCGTGTGAAAGTCCTCCAGACACCGGTCTTTCGAGGAGGCTCGTACGAGCCAGTCGTCCAGGTAGAGAGAGATCCTGACTTTGGAAAGATGAAGCCACCTCGCAATGTTCTTCATCAGTAGGGTGAATACCATCGGAGCAGTGCTGAGTCCGAAGCAGAGAGCCCTGAATTGAAACACTTTTCCTTTCAGGACAAACCGCAGGTATTTCCTGGACTGGGGGTGGATGGGGACGTGGAAATACGCGTCCTGGAGATCTAGTGAAGCCATCCAATCCCCCAGTCTTAAGGCTACCATCACTGACTGAGGTGTCTCCATCTTGAACCTCTGCTTGATGACAAAGAGGTTCAGGTTGCTGACATCGAGTACCGGTCGCCATTCCCCCGACTGCTTTGGCACCAGGAACAGTCTGTTGTAAAATCCGGGGGAATTCAGGTCGGAGACCTGTTCTACGGCGTGTTTCACGATCATCTGATCTAACAGATCGTAAAGCACTTGTTGCTTTTCTCCCCGATAAGAAGGTGACATGTCCCTGGGTGTCGTAGACAGCGGGGGTGGTTTCAGGAACGGGATCCAGTAACCCTTCTTTAAGATGTCCAAGGACCATTTGTCCGCACCTCTCTCTTCCCAGGCTTGCGCAAAATGCTGAAGCCTGGCTCCAACCGGTGACTGAAGGACTTCTGTTTCACTTCTTGTTCTTGGCAAGCGCAGTGGCTCTGCCTCTGGAAGTGCCTCTTCCTCGAGGGGCTGGTCTCGAGGAAGAACTACCTCGAAAGGGCTTCGATTTCTTGAGAATCGAAACTCCCGAGGACGAAGGAACCGCAGGTCTCCTTGAAGATTGTGCGAGGAGATCTTGCGTGGCCTTCTCCTGTAGGCTGGTAGCAATGTCTTTTACCATATCCTGGGGGAAGAGATGATCAGAAAAAGGAGCGAAGAGCAAATCTGCCTTTTGTGACGGAGAGACAGATTTAGCTGTAAAATTGCAAAACAGGGATCTCTTCTTCAAGAGCCCTGTGCAAAAGTGAGCCTCCGAACCATCTCTGACGGCCTTGTCCATACACGACATTACGCTGGACAGCTCCCCCAGACTAATCGAGTCGGAACTCCTAGACTTGGCATCCAGAACTCCCAGCCACCAATCTAGAAAATTAAAGACCTCTAACATCCGAAAGAGGCCTTTAAGGTGGTGGTCAATTTCCGTAGTAGACCAGGAAACTTTCGAAGAGGACAGGTGAGACCTCCTCGAGGCATCCACAATGCTTGCGAAGTCTCCTTGAGCTGACGAGGGAAGTCTAATACCTACGTCTTCTCCCGTCTCATACCAAATGCCAGCTTTCCCACTAAGTCTCGAAGGTGGCAGGGCAAAAGAAGTCTTTCCCTGAGACTTCCTTTTCTCCATCCAGTCATGGACCTTACGAAGAGCCCTCTTAGTTGAAAGGGACTTCTTCATTCTGACAAATGCCGAGACCTTGTTGATCTTGGAAGAAGAAAGTTGCGAAGGAGGAGAGCGAGGAGCTTCCGGATGAAACGTATCTCCAAACTCCGATTGAAGAAGGCGGGTCAATACCTGGTAGTCAGAAGAGACTGCCGCCAAAGGTTTCTCATCATCAACTTCAACCGAAGCGTCGCTAACCTCTGCTTCCGACACAGGTGAAGTTGGAGGAAGTAAGGCTGAACTAAGACTATCTGGTCTAAGTTTCCAAGAGGAGCGTTGCTGTGAAGTGGAAGGCAAAGCTGACTCCTTAATAGAAACACTCTGGTCGTCTCTCTAAGACCCGAAGTAACTTGCAAAGTCTCATCAAAAACAGGTGGGTGACGACGAAAATCCACATCCTCGTCCACCCGAGCGTCCGCTGGCGCACACCTGGCGTCCGCTGGCGCACACCTGGCGTCCACTGGCGCACGCCTGGCTGCTACTAGCGCGGGATTGGCGTCCACTCGCGCGCTGCTGGCGTCCGCTGGCACCCGCTGGCGCACGCTTGGCGTCCACTGGCGTGCGAATGACGTTCACTAAAGCGCGCTTAACATCCCCCGCGCGCTCTGCTTCCGCCGGTGCACTCTTAGATGCCACTGGCGCTCGCTTGGCTTCTGACCGAGCGTCAAGATCCTGAACTTGCACCGAAGCGTCCGCGCAAATATCGAGCTCTCGCACCGCAAGTTTACGAGCGGGTAATACCGCTTCATGCGCAGAGCGAGTAAATTCCTCTTCACGTCCTCTAGAGAGCCGCTGGGGAGTCGCACGAACTCTAGCAGGCGAAGAAAGTGGAGAGATAGACGAGCGAGGAGAGGGAGAGGGAGACCTTCTAGATCTCTTCACAGGAAGACGGTCATCCTTTCTCCTGGGACGTGGTTGCGTCCCTCTCTTAGAAAGAGCATCAGCAAGTTGTTGCTGCAAAGAGCGCAGGATCTTCTCAGTAGGAGAGGATTCCTTGTCAGGTGACGGGCTGATCCTGTGAGAAGGCGAGGGGCGAGGGGACGCCTTCTTCCTTCTCCCAGAAACTGCCGTTGCACGCGCTCGGGAGCGACTGGGGCGCTCAACAAAGTCATCATCCGATGACTCCTTACGTTTCTTCTGTGGCGGGAAGGCTGCGAACATACTCTCAGGCGAAGATCGCCGCTCGAGAGCAAAAACTGGACGTGAAGCGTCACGATCACCAACGCTCCTTTTCAGCGGGCGTGAAACAGACTGAGAGCTCCACCCCTTGTGCGGGGAGGAAGCCTCTGAAGAAGAGAAACACTCTTTCAGGAGACGTGCACGCGCACGTTCCTTGGCAGTCTGGGTAGCGTCAACAGATACTGCCGAAGGCACGTCAGATCGGTGGGCGTTCCCCGTAACCCTCCTGCGGCTTTCGACATGCCCTCTCCCTGAAACCTGGGAGTCCGGCAGCGGTCTAGGCCAGAGGCGAAATGGGGCCGATCTGACGCACCCTCCACAAACGAAGGAGCACTGTCACTGCACTTTGCACCTTCACTTTTGCCTTCTAAGGCGAGCACTTTAGATTCTAAATTACGAATCGACTCCTAAGATAAGTGTAAGGGTATTACCCTCCACAGACACTGTTGCAGGGCCCGAAGGCAACACTACAGGGTTAGGAGTAGTGATTAAAGGAGGGTTAGTAGGAGAAACATGAACTTCCTGACGTTTACCTGAAACGCTCCTGGAGGAAGACCTCCTTAACCTATCCCGTTCAAACTTACGCAGATAGGACTCATACGCTCTCCATCCAGAATCAGAAAGACACTCACATTCCTTGCAGCGACTTTCATACATACAATCATGCTCTCTGCAACTCTTACACAAAGTATGAGGGTCTACTGATGCTTTCAGTAGCCTACCTCGACAATCACTCTTGGTACAAAACCTGGCGCTAGCCGAACTAGAACCAGACATCTTATTTAAAGAGAAATCAAGCCAAAATTAATCAAATCCACAATTAACGTGTGCCTAGCCACCGATCCAAAAGTCAAGATACCAAAAAATCAAAAAGGGGTGCTTATAGTAGCCAAGTTTCCTAAATTCAAGACGGAGGTGCTGAAAACTGTGTTTACAACACCGGCGACAGAAAAATTATGAATAGAAAATGGGAATGGTTCCTGATACCCGCCTCCCAGCGGCGGGAATGGGTACTAACCACCTGACTCCCACTACGTGTGTCGTAAGTTTTTTAATTTCTGTCGGACTTCGGAAAATACAGCTATATATATATCTGACAGGTAAGTTTCATGAACAAAGTACTTTTTCGGAGGGTGGCCTAGCCATGGTAGTCAGTGAGTTGGTCAGTCCATGCGGTGTTTTACCCTAGCTAAACTGTCATTAACCTCTGTTTGATCTTGAATTATAACATTATTTTGTACTTTGAGAGAAAACTCTCATTTCGAGAGGAAAGTAGAGGTCTCGAGGTGTTGCTTCCAAGACCATGACTCCTGACTGGTGTCCCAAGACCATGACTCCTGACTGGTGTCCATCTCCGGTGTCAGGACATAGTGTAAAACATTGCGTGGACTGGCCCAACTCACTGACTATCACGGCTGGCCACCCTCCGAAAAAGTATTTTTAACGCATCCTGACACCGGATATGGCCATCAGTCATGAGTTGTTGTTGGTGAGAGAAGGAGCTAAAGACCTCTACTCTCCTTTCAAAGTAAGTATTCTCTCCAAAGTTAGAAATTAAGGTCATATTTTAGGATTTAAACAGAGGGTATTGAAAAGGGTGGCCAACGCAGTGCAAACTTCACCAAAACGCTTTAGAAATTTTTACTTACAACTCAAAATATTTAGAAGATTGACGCCATCTTGATGTTTGCGGAGTCTCTTGTGCCAATAAACTTCCCATTTCCTGTGCTAAATCCGCACAGCACTTGTACCCATAAACACTGGGGCACTTTCATCACAACAATCGTACACCTGAACTCTTACCAGCACTTATTTGTACTTATTCAAGGGGACTGCGGCATTCTTTGCGGCGTTTTGCGCTCTTCAATTGTTTATCAGTGTTGTCAATTGGTATGTGTTTACCCTCCAAACTAGGTATAAGACTTACACAAAACCGGGGAAATAAGTGAAATTAGCGTATCTATTTGTAGTATATATACATGTATATTACAGCAATTTTATCATTACTGCATTACTATGACAACAAGAATTCATGGAAACAGTTTGTAAATGCATTGGCGTAGGTGTGACGCTCCACTAGATTGGCAACGATGAGTCATTTTTCCTCGTGGCGTCTGCTCGTAAGTATACGAAATATTTGTAATTTTTCGGGATTAATTTGGTTGCAAAAAAGGGATAATAGACATGAATTAAATAAACATTTTGAAGTAAAGTTAAACTAAATAATGAGTAAAGTAAACAATTAAGGGAATAAAGCTTTGCACCCATAATCAGTGTGTTGTCTGCTGCTCGTAACTGTGTTTATGGCGTGAGTACTTAGGAACCAGGAACAGCAACATGGTTCAAGTGCAATGTGGAGTGAAGTAAGACCAAAATGTGTATTATTACAATCAAATAAGCACTATGGAGTTTCAGTTGTGATGACAGTAAGGATAAAATCACCAAGGTAAAAATGAATTCAGTCCAAACCATGACCCCGGTAATAAAAAGTTTCATACTTTCATTAATATAGGCAACAAAATGTTGTTTCATTGTGCTGATTACAACTGCAATCAGGGTTGGCAAAAACCGATGGGTTTTTAAAAAAAACCAAAATGGTG
>NC_087216.1:43063482-43082508 GCF_015104395.2 Macrobrachium nipponense | reverse complement strand
CACCATTTTGGTTTTTTTTTAAAAACCCATCGTTTTTGCCAACCCTGATTGCAGTTGTAATCAGCACAATGAAACAACATTTTGTTGCCTATATTAGTGAAAGTATGAAACTTTTTATTACCGGGGTCATGGTTTGGACTGAATTCATTTTTAACCTTGGTGATTTTATCCTTACTGTCATCACAACTGAAACTCCATAGTGCTTATTTGATTGTAATAATACACATTTTGGTCTTACTTCACTCCACATTGCACTTGAACCATGTTGCTGTTCCTGGTTCCTAAGTACTCACTCCATAAACACAGTTACGAGCAGCAGACCAACCCACTGATTATGGTGCAAAGCTTAATTGTTCCCTTAATTGTTTACTTTACTCATTATTTAGTTTAACTTTACTTCAAAATGTTTATTTAATTCATGTCTATTATCCTTTTTTGCAACCAAATTAATCCCGAAAAATTACAAATATTTCGGATGTATACTTACGAGCAGACGCCACGAGGAAAAATGACTCATCGTTGCCAATCTAGTGGAGCGTCACACCTATGCCAATGCATTTACAAACTGTTTCCATGAATTCTTGTTGTCATAGTAATGCAGTAATGATAAAATTGCTGTAATATATATGTATATATACTACAAATAGATACGCTAATTTCACTTATTTCCCGGTGTTTGTAGTAATCTTATACCTAGTTTGGAGGGTAAACACATACCAATTGACAACACTGATAAACAATTGAAGAGCCCAAAACGCCGCAAAGAATGCCGCAGTCCCCTTGAATAAGTACTAAATAAGTGCTGGTTAAGAGTTCAGGTGTACGATTGTTGTGATATAAGTGCCCTAGTGTTTATGGGTACAAAAGTGCTGTGCGGATTTAGCACAGGAAATGGGAATTTTATGCATGACACTTACCTGGCAGGGTATATATATAGCTGTATTTTCTGAGTCCGACAGAATTTAAAAACTTCCGACACATCGCCAGTTGGTCGGCCAGTTGGTTAGTACCCATTCCCGCCTGGCTGGATGGCGGGTATCAGGAACCATTCCCATTTTCTATTCATAAATTTTCTGTCGCCGGTACTGAAAACACCTGTTTTCAGTACCTCCGGCTTAGGATTTTGGAAACTTCATTTGTCGCTAAGTATCCTAATTGTCTTTTAATTTATTTACTTGGATTTGTGGCTAGGCATACGCTATCTTAAATTGATTTGAATTTGATTCATTTTTGCATAAGATATCTGAATCTAGTTAGGCTAGTTTCAGAGGGTGTTGTCTGCAAAGATAGGGTGTGGCTACCGAAAGCTTCGGTAGTTCCGCACTTGGGGGCGCAATTAATCAGTAAACATGTCTATTTCCGTAAGGAAAAAGTATGATTCGTATGTACGCAATTAATCAGTAAACGTGTCTAATTCCGTAAGGAAAAAGTTTGTTTAGTATGTACGCAATTAATCAATTACGAAAGTCAGGGTAGTGATACTGCTAACCTTCCGGTAGACTTTATTTTGCCTAACGCTGTAGTATGGCCTACGGGTTATGACTATGTCTGCGAGAGGTGATCGCTCTCCTTCATTGTTGTGAAGAGTTCTACTTCTGTTTTTGTTACGCCTAACCTGTAATGTTGCCTTCGGGCCCTAAAACAGTGTCTGTAGAGGTTATTGCCCTTTCTCTTCTACTATTGTCGATTCGTAACTTAGAATCGAAAGTGTTTGCTTTAGAGAGCAATAGTGAAGTGGCTAAGTGCAGTGACAGTGCCCCTTGTGTAGTGGAGGGTGCGTCAGATCGGCCTTATAACGCCTCTAGGTCTAGACCTCTGTCGAACTCCCAGAACCAAGGGAGAGTGGGCATGTCGAAAGCCGAAGGAGGGTTACAGGGAACCCCACCGATCTGGCGTGCCTTCGGCAGTTTCTGATGAAAATCCCCAGACTGCCAAAGTGCGTGCACATGCACGAATCCTGAAGGATTGCTTCTCGTCCTCCGAGGCGTCCTCCCCGCACAAGGGTTGGAGCTCTCGGAAGGACTCGCGCCCTCTAAGAAGCTTTATAGAAGGAGGACGCTTCACGTCCCCTTCTCCCTCGTTATGTGTTTCAGTGAGAAGTAGAAGGCGAAAGTTGCCTGATCACGTGTACTTCTTTCCACCAAGAAATAGGAAAAAGAAGGCAGTTTCTCTCTCTTGCTTGACGCCTGTCAGGAGCGTGACGCTTTTCTGCACGCTTATTTGGACGATCGGCTTGAACAGGACGCTCGGATGGACGCACTCACCAGTGGACACCGAGCATCCTCGCCAGTGGCCGCCGAGCGCGCACCAGGAACGGCCGAGCGTCCTCGCCATTGACGCCGAGCGTCCTCTTCATGGCCGCCGAGCGCGCACCAGGACGCCGAGCGTCCTCGCCAGTGGACGCCGAGCGTCCTCGTCAGTGGACGCCGACGCGAGCACCAGGACGCCGAGCGTCCTCCGCCAGTGGACGCCGACGCGCACCAGAACGTTTCTGTTGAACTCTTCAAGCTCTTGTTTAAGATTTGAGCCTTCAAAAAAGTGAACAGAACTTCGTCTTCGAAACCCAGCAAGACCTCGGGTTTCGTGAGTTCAAGAGGTCTCTGTCAATATTATATTGCTTTTCGCAAAGGTGGATGGAGTTAAGGAAAGCTCAAGGGAAGATCTCGTTTTGCTCTACCTCAGTCAAGACTTTGAGATAAGACAGTTACGGGTTATGTAAAGGCTCGACGTCCTGAACGTCAGGATTTTCGGCAACGTTCAGTAGGATTCTTGCAAAGGCACTCATCAAAAGGACGCTCTTCAGTGGAAAGCGCAAGACAAGACTTCCTTTGCCATACTGCCAATAAATTTAAAGCTTTTTAGACCATCTGAAAGGGTTTTTCAGATGATAGATTTGTTAGTTCTAGTCGAGACTTCCATGCCGATTGAGCATCGGCGTTCTACCTACCGTAAGCCCATCTCTTAACAGGATTCTTGTCCCTTCCTTGTTTGAGACGGGAATCGAAAAATAAAACAAAAGGCTCGACTTCCTGGATTACGTTTTGTCAATTCAGTGACTTTCCCCCATTGACAATATACTATCGTTTTGTCAAGTAAGTGGGTCTCCCCTCATTGACAAAATATCTCTCTGTACCGTTAATGGGTTAGTTCTCATTGACAAACATCTCATTAACTTGATATTGCGTAAGCGAATAAGGACAAGTTCGAAGAGCTCTCCTTCCTCCTTCGCAGACTCGTACAAGAAATAGACTTGTAGACTACGTCAATGAACGCTTATGTCCAGTATCTTAAGAAGCTTGAGATGTCTGCTTCGATTCTCTAAGTTTTGGTTCATGAAACTTGCCTGTCAGATATGTATGTAGCTGTATTTCCGAATTCAGCTATATATATGTCTGCCAGGTAAGTATGAACAAACTTTATTGTGATATAATAAATTTTTTTGCCTTGCGTTATTTTACTACGGTTGGTTCAAGTCATACACGCTTGCTGTAGTTACCTCTTCGGATGGCAACCGAGAGGTCTATTGTCTACTATTTTAAGGACATTTAATCGTCACTCCCTGCAGCCTTCCAGGAGTTTCGATTTATCTTTTACCGTTGTATGGTAGTGTTCTGGACGACACAAACGCATCTATATATTTAGCGTTTTCTGTTTATCGCTTAAATATACCAGCTTGAGGTCTCTCTTTTTGTTAAAAAAAATTCAAAAATAACGGACCTATTTCTTCGTAGAATAGGGTAGCTGGCAACCCAGACATAAAGTTAAGAGACGACGTTCGAAGCTGCTGGCTCTGCTGTGTCTGACTGTCCAAGTTCCAACCGAGCCACCAGTAACAAATCGTGCGCTGTCATGCGCTGTAGGTTACGTCTCTCTCTCCTGCGGGATTGACTGACTAACCGTATCTCTGTGCTGGCGGTTACGTCTCTCCTGCGGGATTGACTGACTAACTGTATCTCTGTCCTACAATCACGGACTTTAGCCTAAGATTGAGGGGATTTCTTACGTGAATGAATAAACGTTGCATTAGTTTTGCCTTACTATGTTCAACAGAGTTATCTCTTAATCCTTTCGGTGCTCGTTACCGCACGGTATAGAACTACGAGTCTACCGCAACATTGCACTTTTATATGCTCTCCTGCTTAGGCAAAGCGCAGCCTTATAGGGAAGTAAGCATACTCGGGGAGGGGATGGGAATGGATGAGCTTGCTGGGGACCATTTCCTTCCTGAAGAAGTTTGTTTCCCCGAATAGACTGCAATTCAGACCACAGTTTTTTCCTACCGGGAAACTGAAATATTATTCAAGATCTAGGAATTATTCTGAACATCTCTCAGTGCGTCATGATAGAAAGAAGGTGCCGGACATCTGGATAGTGTTTCAGATGTCCTGGATCTTAATCTGAAAGAAGTAAATGCAATTCGTCGTCCCTCCAGTCCTCGAAACGAGTTTTTGGAACCAGTGGTCCACATCAACTCTGATATTCCACAGCTCTCTCATATCTTAAGAAGTATCTTCTCTCGGTCCCTGCTCGAGTTTACGAGAAAGAGCCTATTATAACACAGGCGTAGAATGTAACGATCATCTAGAGGTTCGTTACAGGATTGCAAAAGTCCGTACGAATCGTCTCGATCGACGGCAGCAACGATAGATTACTAACATGCTAGGTATTTTAATTAAGTGGTGTTCTTTTTTATGGTGTCTGAGAGGTTTTATTTCCTCTCAGTATGTGAAGTGTAATGTGTTACGTTATCTTTGTGTGTGGTTCAGGTGGTCTAACTTATCCTAGCATGAATGCCCCTGGTAAGAGAGGGCTAGGGTTTGGGTTTCCTGTCCAACAAATTGGTCCCGGTTCCAGTTGTCAGACCCTTGTTATTAGCTTTCTCAACAAACAGGTCACATCCTAGTTGAGAGCTACTAAGGTTTAGCAGGCTAAGAGGCAGACCTACGAAGTCAGCTACCTTAGCAGGTAAGGAACTTAACTTAAAAATAAACATTTTAAAAATTAGTTAATTTTTGAATTATGATGATGTTGCTGTCTGTGACCCACCTCCAAATGTGTCAATCAGCTATATATATACCTGCCAGGTAAGTGTCATGCATAAAAATGATATTGTTATGATACAATAAAGTTTTATGCATACTTACCTGGCAGGTATAATATAATTAAATTCCCACCCTCCTCCCTCAGGAGACAGGGTTCAGAGAAATCTGAGGAAAACGGGAATAGTTCCAAGTACCAGCGCCACGGAACGTGGGGGAGATCACCTGAACTACCAGTGGTCTAGCGGTTGCCGAGAGTTTTGAAAATTCTGCCAGTGCGAACAGACAACAGAGAATGTTGTTTGACAGATTTGCATCTGTCAAACAACAAAGACCTTCACGATCATTGAGGTCTGTGAATCTCGATTCTAGCTCACCATCTACTTTTTGCCTCGCCTGTTTTCTCGGAGTCAGACACTCGTGCGAGATCAGGCGACATATAGTAGCCCTGAGTTTCTTATTGACGAAGTCGATTGCGGACGACGTTGGGTTGCGTTGATACACCCCCAAGGTTTGCTTTGATTGAATCGCCCAGGCAGTCCAGACACTCATCCTTCAGCTAAGAATAGTGCCTTTTGGTCTTCAGGGTACAGCCTTGCTGTCCTTGATTCGTCTGACTGGTCAACTGGTCGTTCACCTGACTTTAGTACAGACTGTGCATTTCCGGATCGAAGCTTTCAATATGGAACTTAGACGTAGTCTGAAGTTCGTGATGTCAAAGCATTCGAAACCTCTCCTGCCTGTTAACTTCTTGTATGTGATCAGGAAGGCCTTCTTCTAACCACCCTAGATACGACAAAGAGGGTTAGTGAGATTTTAAGCCATCGTCACAAGTTTTGGCTTTAGAGAACACAAGGAGGTGTGCTCTCTAAGCCTTTCGTTATGGCCTAAGAATGGAAACCCTTTTTGTCCTTGGGCCAGGATCTTGGAAGCAAGGATGGCACAAGTTAGTGGCGGAGCCAGAGAGAGTCCTGTGCCCTGTCAGGTCTCTCAAGTTTTATCTACTTAAAATCAAGAAAGTCGAAGTCAGTCGGGCAATCTGCAGTGTTCCGAAAAAGACCAGACTTGCCCATATCGAAGTACACCCTGGTTTTAGGGTTAAGGAGTTCTTTCAAAAAATGCTCCTTCATTGTGTTTGCACAAAGATTTGAAAGCTTTTTATCTGAATGCTCACGAGGTGAGGGCGCGGCCTCGGAAGCATTTCACAGAGCATGGCACTCAGCAACATCCTGAGTACCATGTTTTAGCGAAGCAACTCTGGGTTCACTTCACACTCCCTGCGAGATGTGAAGATGGCATATGAGATCTGCTGCTGCTAGGTGGGCCATACGTGTCTGCAGACACAATCTTGGGGGCAAGAAGTACTACTCATCCTATCCTGTAGAAAATGGTTTAGGAAGAGCTCTTAATTTAGTTGTGGAGTCGCTGACAACGGCGACTTCTTAACTCTGAAGCCTTAGTTAACACACATTAACTTTTGGCTAGGTTGGTCAGGTGGTGATATACTATAATTTAATATATATATATTTTATTTTACTTCGTTAGCCCTCATGGTATGGTCAATATGGTCTAGTCACATTGTGGTCACGCCCCCCGTTGACAGATCATCTGGAGTGCACCAGCTTCATAGGTCTCTACCTCGCTGGCAACTCTAGTAAAGCAGAAGCAGACTTGGGTGACAGTAATCACGAAGTCAGCTATTCTAACAGGTGGAACCAAGATGTAAATCATCTGCATGCATTTGTGTCCCAAAATCCTTCTATTCTGTCCCTTCCCACCTCCAACGGTGGGGTTCAACTATATATATATATCTGACAGGTTAAGTTCATGAGCAAAATGATATTGTTATGATACAATAAAGTTTGTTCATACTTAACTGGCAGATATATATATATTCAAGTACCCACCCACCATCCCCTCAGGGGACAGTGGAAATAAAAATTATGAATAGAAAATGGGAATGGTTCCTGATACCGCCTCCCAGCGGCGGGAATGGGTACTAACCACCTGGCCCGACCACTGCGTGTGTCGAAGTTTTTTAAATCTGTCGACTTCAGAAAATACAGCTATATATATACCTGCCAGGTAAGTATGCATAAAACTTTATTGTATCATAACAATATCATGTTTATTGGCACAAGCGACTACTGGCAAACATCAAGATGGCGTCAATCTTCTAAATATTTTGAGGGTTTGTAAGTAAAAATTTCTAAAGCGTTTTTGGTGAACGTTTGCACTGCGTTGGCCACCCTTTTCAATACCCTCTGTTTTTAAATCTTAAAATATGACCTTAATTTCTAACTTTGGAGAGAATACTTGCTTTGAAAGGAGAGTAGAGGTCTTTAGCTCCTTCTCTCACCAACAACAACTCGTGACTGATGGCCAAATCCGGTGTCAGGATGCGTTAAAAATACTTTTTCGGAGGGTGGCCAGCCGTGATAGTCAGTGAGTTGGGCCAGTCCACGCAATGTTTTACACTATGTCCTGACACCGGAGATGGACACCAGTCAGGAGTCATGGTCTTGGGACACCAGTCAGGAGTCATGGTCTTGGAAGCAACACCTCGAGACCTCTACTTTCCTCTCGAAATGAGAGTTTTCTCCCAAAGTACAAAATAATGTTATAATTCAAGATCAAACAGAGGTTAATGACAGTTTAGCTAGGGTAAAACACCGCATGGACTGACCAACTCACTGACTACCATGGCTAGGCCACCCTCCGAAAAAGTACTTTGTTCATGAAACTTACCTGTCAGATATATATACTGTATTTTCCGAAGTCCGACAGAAATTAAAAAACTTACGACACACGTAGTGGGAGTCAGGTGGTTAGTACCCATTCCCGCCGCTGGGAGGCGGGTATCAGGAACCATTCCCATTTTCTATTCATAAGTTTTTTTGTCGCCGGTGTTGTAAACACAGTTTTCAGCACCTCCGTCTTGAATTTAGGAAACTTGGCTACTATAAGTACCCCTTTTTGATTTTTTGGTATCTTGACTTTTGGATCGGTGGCTAGGCACACGTTAATTGTGGATTTGATTAATTTTGGCTTGATTTCTCTTTAAATAAGATGTCTGGTTCTAGTTCGGCTAGCGCCAGGTTTTGTACCAAGAGTGATTGTCGAGGTAGGCTACTGAAAGCATCAGTAGACCTCATACTTTGTGTAAGAGTTGCAGAGAGCATGATTGTACAGGGGGTCCTCGAGTTACGACGTTGATCCGTTCTTAAGATGCGTCGTAACACGATTTTCAGCGTAAGTCGGAACATTGAAAAATACCACATGATTTAATGTAAATACCTATCAATAACAACGAGAGAACAATTCCTTACCTTTTATTAATTTGATTGGCTTGCACACTGGAGAGAAGCTGCGGTGCTGGAGAGACTGGGGGAGGTTAGTGAAGAGAAAAAGACCTCCAGAAGTTGCTGGAGATGCTGAGGCAGGTGATTCTTGAGGTGAGGCAGAACATACTACTGGAGATGCTGAGGCAGGTGATTCTTGAGGTGAGGCAGAACATACTACTGGAGATGTTGGGGCAGGTGAGTCTTTAGGTGAGGCAGAACCTACAGAAGGTGCTGGAGATACTGGGGCAGGTGAGTCTGGGTTAGCAGAACATTCAGAAGGTGCTGGAGATTGTGGGGCAGGCGAGTCTGGATTAGCAGAGGCAGCTGAGGTAGAGGGTACAGGATCTCCTGCAGCCTCTCTACCTTCTTAAAATACTGCTCCAGGTTAGTCTGAACAGAGAGCGACCTCTTTTCATCCAAGATCTCCTTGTAACACTGCATCAAATCCATGACGCCTCTGGAAACCCTAGTGAACCTGTCCAAGTTGGGATCCTGAGCCTCAAAAGTTGACAACGCTTGCTGCAACTCTGCAAAACCTCTTATCAAGTCCTGCCTTGTGAAAGCCTTAGGCTCTGGGGTGGGTGCTTCTTCTTCTTCCTCTATCATCTGCTTCTCCATTGTATCAGGCCTCAGCAGATAACTCCTCGCCATGAGACTCCAGCAGCTCTGTAACATCATCAACCTCCATCTCCAAATTGATTTCCTTACTCAGGGCAACAACGTTCTTGACAACTAGCTGAACTGTGTCCTCAAACCCATGGAAATCATTCACAAATTGAGGACAAATTTTCTTCAGACACCATTCATGTTTGTTTGCTTAACCTCCTCCAGGAATTAGCAATGTTCTTTACAGCATCAAGGATGTTGTAGGATTTCCAAAAGTCCTTCAGAGTCAAGTCCTTCTTGGTTTCAGTTGCCTGTAAAGCCATAGCAATTGTCCTTCGTAGGTAGTAGGCCTTGAACGAAGCAATCACTCCTTGGTCCATAGGCTGTAAAAGGGCCGTGGTATTAGGTGAAGGTAAACCACCTTGACATTAGGGTTGAAGTCTCCCAGCTGGGCAGGGTGTCCAGGGGCATTGTCCAGCACTAGCAACACCTTAAAGGGGAGGGGACCCTATTGGAGGCGCAATACCGCTCCACACTTGGAACAAAATGGTTTGTTTACGAAACCAGTCCTCAAACACTGCAAGTGTCACCCTGCCTTCTTGTTGGACTTCCAATTACTGGTAGTTGACCCTTCCAAATGCCCTTGGATTTTCAGCCTGATACACCAACAAGGGCTTCAGTTTGAAGTCGCCAGCAGCATTACCCCCAAGAAGTAAAGTTAGCCTCTCCTTGCTGGCTTTATGACCGGGTGCTGACTTCTCCTCCTTGGCGATGTAAGTGCGGTTAGGCATACGTTTCCAAAAACAAACCTGTCTCGTCTACGTTAAACACTTGGCTGAGCAGAATAACCCCCCTCCTTAATTATCTCAGACAACGCTTTAGGAAATTCACTCGCTGCTTTTCTCATCCCACTAGCAGCTTCACCTTGCAATTTAAGGTTATGGTAATTGGCCCGAGCCTTAAATCGCATAAACCAACCCCTACTAGCCACAAACTCTTCACTTTCACTTCCCTCCCCCCCCCCTTTTCTTTTTTCACGCTATTCAAACAATCTTTCGCCTTCTCCTGAATCACCATAAGGCTGACTGGGATACGCCGTTGATTTTGGTCTTCCAACCAAAGCACCAATAACCTTTCCATTTCAATTATTAGACCACTACGCTGCTTAGTTATCACTGTCGCTTTCATAGGAGCAGATCCTTTCACATGTTCAATGATGCGCTCTTTATCTTTGATAATGGTAGCAACGGTCGAACGGCTAAGGCCAAGCGAGCGGCCAATGTTTGTTGGTGTTTCTCCCTTCTCAGATCGCTTTATAATGTCTACTTTAATTTCCATGGTGATGGCCTTTCTTTTCTTCGATGCACTACCATCAGAAGAGTCCGCCTTGTGCTTGGGAGCCATAACAAAGAGCAAAAAGTTACAAAAACGATACAACACGAGGGAGAGAGAGGCAGTGTAAACAACCAAAATGGCGTATGGGCGAGGAATGAGCGTAGCGAAGCGACGCCGTCCTCTCCCCCACAAAGCGTATTCTTCCGCCGTGCGCCCGGAACTAGTTCGCGTTTGTTTACGTTGCTTACGACGTAAACCGCGTAAGACGGAACGACGCAAAATATTATTTTTTTATATTTTTATGGGGGCGCGTTCGTAACCACGAAACATCGTAAGTCGAGACCGGCGTAACCCGAGGACTTACTGTATGTATGAAAGTCGCTGCAAGGAATGTGAGTGTCTTTCTGATTCTGGATGGAGAGCGTATGAGTCCTATCTGCGTAAGTTTGAACGGGATAGGTTAAGGAGGTCTTCCTCCAGGAGCGTTTCAGGTAAACGTCAGAAAGTTCATGTTTCTCCTACTAACCAACTTCTTTAATCACTACTCCTAACCCTGTAGTGTTGCCTTCGGGCCCTGAAACCAGTGGTCTGTCGGAGGGTAATTACCCTTACACTTATCTTAGAGTCGATTCGTAATTTAGAATCTAAAGTGCTCGCCTTAGAAGGCAAAAGTGAAGGTGCAAAGTGCAGTGACAGTGCTCCTTCGTTTGTGGAGGGTGCGTCAGATCGGCCCCATTTCGCCTCTAGGCCTAGACCGCTGCCGGACTCCCAGGTTTCAGGGAGAGGGCATGTCGAAAGCCGCAGGAGGGTTACGGGGAACGCCCACCGATCTGACGTGCCTTCGGCAGTATCTGTTGACGCTACCCAGACTGCCAAGTAGCGTGCGCGTGCACGTCTCCTGAAAGAGTGTTTTCTCTTCTTCAGAGGGCTTCCTCCCCGCACAAGGGGTGGAGCTCTCAGTCTGTTTCACGCCCCGCTGAAAAGGAGAGTTGGTGATCGTGACGCTTCACGTCCAGTTTTTTGCTCTCGAGCGGCGATCTTCGCCTGAGAGTATGTTCGCAGCCTTCCCGCCACAGAAGAAACGTAAGGAGTCATCGGATGATGACTTTGTTGAGCGCCCCAGTCGCTCCCGAGCGCGTGCAACGGCAGTTTCTGGGAGAAGGAAGAAGGCGTCCCCTCGCCCCTCAGATCTTTACTCTCTCTATGACTTTGTTTGAGTCGCATTAAATCTGACACTGTTGCATTGCAACGTAACCCACTTAACTCACACACGTCAAATGAAATGTCAGGTCTGGTGTGAGTAGCAATCCAGCTTAACTGTCCAATCATAGCTCTCTGTCGCTCGCACACTCCATTGCTCCATGGACTCTCGCAGAGGTTGTCATCACCTTGATGTTAAATGTTTCTCCTAGCACCTCATATCATCATTATTGAATTCACAGCCATTGTCTGTTAGAATCTTTTGCGGTGCACCAAAAATACTAATCCACTTTTTAAATAACTCACTCACAATGGTTGTTCCACGCTTGTCACTCAATGACTGTGGCAGCACAGTACCTGGTTGCCATGTCTATGATCACCAACAAATATTTCTTTCCCCAAATCTTTAAATCCATTGCAAATAGCTTCATTAAACTTACTCGCCATGGGGATGCACACAACAGGACGTGGTCTGGCCTTCTTTAGCTTGTGACACACTTCACACTCTATGTTTACTTTTTCAATGGCTTTTTTAATTTCCAAATTATTAATGCCAGCATCTTTCACAAGTTTAATTAACCTTGAAGCTGTAGGATGGCCAAACTGTTTGTGTAGTTTCAAAGCAGTCTTTCTCACATCGCTTCCCCACAGTGTTGCCAGCGCTATGGTTTGGCAACACTCTCCTAGTCAAGCTGACACCGGCATTAAAATAATGACCCGATGACGATGTCTTCAAATCAATCAATTTCCCACACACATTTACCTGATCTGTTCCAAGTTTATGATCATTTTAGCCTTCTTCATTGAGCGTTTACTCAACAATAGTGGTATGTTACAACTCACCACGTCTGTAGTCACGGTAGCGCTGATTCCGCCAATAGAGCAAGGAAGACAAACACGTTTGATGGAAGACACTGTATTACTACTTGCAAACGTGAATGTGATGATGATTCATTTTCCACAATCTTTTTTTATGTTCATAATTGCTTAAACCACAAACAAAATTACTCAACCAGTCAACTCCACACACCGTAGTTGAGCAACCCGAGTCCAATAACGCACATCCCTTGGCCTCATCTACAAGCTTATTAAGTTTTCCTTCCTTATCGCCATTTCCTGTACCCAACAAACAAAAACAGGGACAAGTGAACACTTTCTTCACTGTTTGTTTTCCGAAGATTTTTCACCTTTTCGTTGCCTTCCGAACCTCCGGAATTTTCGTAGCATCGGGACTAGTAACGGAAGCCCAATGGAATCGGGAATCAAATATTACACACCTTGACACCTTGCCATCTGGACCAATTGGGTTTTGTTTCCTCCGTGATTGGTCTCTTGCTGAATGTGACCATCCTCCACGGCTCACTGCACCACCCTCACCACGTAGTCTGGCTCTTCCACGCTGGTACACCCCTAACATACAGAGCACTCTCTGGTGTTTTCTGCAGTGCCACCCTCGTCCTTAGTCATGAAGACGGCTCACTCTTTATCTCAGTGACTGGTTTTGTTAATTCCTGCACACCCTTACTATCTTTTTCTCCAATGTTGCCAGAAAACACTCTGTTTAACGTAGATTTCATATTATCATACGATACCTCTGCGATTGCTGACATCACTAGTTGCTGCTCACTGTCACTTAAACCACATGATGCAAGAAGCATAAACGCCATTACGGGATCAGGTAGTTCCATTTCTTGTTTCTTGAACTTAAAGTATGTGTGCTCAAACTGAGAAACAAACTTCCTTATTTCCGTATTCTCTGATCTTCTGAGATTATACAACTCTTTGAAAGGCCGTAAACTGCCGACGCCTTTTCAGCAAGAAACAAAGTGTCAAGTTTTTCTATGATAGTTTTCACACCATTTTCTTTTTTTAGATCGCTTGTCTCCAGTTCCGAGGTGCCACTCTGGCGCGCCCTTCCAAGGACAGGTGTATAGCTAGTGCTTGTTTGCTCTTCGGCAGTTCGGTCAGTTCACACCATATGTCTATGTCCTTCTTCCAGCTTTCTATGCGCTTTCATCACTGAACTTAGGTGGCCACTTGCTTGACGCCATGATCTCTCCAACCACGCTCTGCTACCAGTGTTAAAAGCAAAAATCTATCCAAACTCAAATGTTACTAACGCTGTTCCTAGAAGACTCCCGCAGGTCCAATCATTCACGGGCCTACATTCCTTGTGATGACGTCATGGCATGTCACGTGACGTACCACGTGATACATGCGCACAGATTGTATAACGAATATACATATACAAAATTAAATATTTATTTAGCTGCATATCTTACGTTATATGCAGAAACACTAACACATAGGATCAGCCCGTCACCTGACAAGGAATCCTCTTTGCAGCAACAACTTGCTGATGCTCTTTCTAAGAGAGGGACCGCAACCACGTCCAGGAGAAAGGTATGACCGTCTTCCTGTGAAGAGATCTAGAAGGTCTCCCTCTCCCTCTCCTCGCTCATCTATCTCTCCACTTTCTTCGCCTGCTAGAGTTACGTGCGACTCCCCAGCGGGCTCTCTAGGAGGGACGTGAAGAGGAATTTACTCGCTCTGCGCATGAAGCGGTATTACCCGCTCGTAAACTTGCGGTGCGAGAGCTCGATATTTGCGTGGACGCTTCGGTGCAAGTTCAGGATCTTGACGCTCGGTCGGAAGCCAAGCGAGCGCCAGTGGCATCTAAGTGCACCGGCGGAAGCAGAGCGCGCGCGGGATGTTACGCGCTTTAGTGAACGTCATTAGCGCACGCAGTGGACCCCACGCCAACCGTGCGCCAGCGGGGTCTGCCAGTGGACGCCAATCCCGCGCTAGTAGCAGCCAGGCGTGCGCCAGTGGACGCCAGGTGTGCGCCAGCGGACGCCAGGGGTGCGCCCAGCGGACGCTCGGGTGGGAGGCGAGGATGTGGATTTTCGTCGTCACCCACCTGTTTTGATGAGACTTTGCAAGTTACTTCGGGTCTTAGAGAGACGACCAGAGTGATTTCTATTAAGGAGTCAGCTTTGCCTTCCACTCACAGCAACGCTCCTCTTGGAAACTTAGACCAGATAGTCTTAGTTCAGCCTTACTTCCTCCAACTTCACCTGTGTCGGAAGCAGAGGTTAGCGACGCTTCGGTTGAAGTTGATGATGAGAAACCTTTGGCGGCAGTCTCTTCTGACTACCAGGTATTGACCCGCCTTCTTCAATCGGAGTTTGGAGATACGTTTCATCCGGAAGCTCCTCGCTCTCCTCCTTCGCAACTTTCTTCTTCCAAGATCAACAAGGTCTCGGCATTTGTCAGAATGAAGAAGTCCCTTTCAACTAAGAGGGCTCTTCGTAAGGTCCATGACTGGATGGAGAAAAGGAAGTCTCAGGGAAAGACTTCTTTTGCCCTGCCACCTTCGAGACTTAGTGGGAAAGCTGGCATTTGGTATGAGACGGGGGAGAAGACGTAGGTATTAGACTTCCCTCGTCAGCTCAAGGAGACTTCGCAAGCATTGTGGATGCCTCGAGGAGGTCTCACCTGTCCTCTTCGAAAGTTTCCTGGTCTACTACGGAAATGGACCACCACCTTAAAGGCCTCTTTCGGACGTTAGAGGTCTTTAATTTTCTAGATTGGTGTCTGGGAGTTCTGGATGCCAAGTCTAGGAGTTCCAACTCGATTAGTCTGGGGGAGCTGTCCAGCGTAATGTCGTGTATGGACAAGGCCGTCAGAGATGGTTCGGAGGAGCTTACAGCTCACTTTGCACAGGGCTCTTGAAGAAGAGATCCCTGTTTTTTGCAATTTTACAGCTAAATCTGTCTCTCCGTCACAAAGGCAGTTTGCTCTTGCGCTCCTTTTTCGGATCATCTCTTCCCCCAGGATATGGTAAAAAGACATTGCTACCAGCCTACAGGAGAAGGCCACGCAAGATCTCCTCGCACAATCTTCAAGGAGACCTGCGGTTCCTTCGTCCTCAAGGGAGTTTCGATTCTCAGAAATCGAAGCCCTTTCGAGGTAGTTCTTCCTTGAGGACCAGCCCATCGAGGAAGAGGCACTTCCAGAGGCAGAGCCACTGCGCTTGCCAAGAACAAGAAGTGAAACAGAAGTCCTTCAGTCACCGGTTGGAGCCAGGCTTCAGCTTTTTGCGCAAGCCTGGGAAGAGAGAGGTGCGGACAAATGGTCCTTGGACATCTTAAAGAAGGGTTACTGGATCCCGTTCCTGAAACCACCCCCTCTGTCTACGACACCCAGGGACATGTCACCTTCTTATTGGGGAGAAAACAACAAGTGCTTTACGATCTGTTAGATCAGATGATCGTGAAAAACACGCCGTAGAACAGGTCTCCGACCTGAATTCCCCCGGATTTTTACAACAGACTGTTCCTGGTGCCAAAGCAGTCGGGGGAATGGCGACCGGTACTCGATGTCAGCAACCTGAACCTCTTTGTCATCAAGCAGAGGTTCAAGATGGAGACACCTCAGTCAGTGATGGGAGCCTTAAGACCGGGGGATTGGATGGCTTCACTAGATCTCCAGGACGCGTATTTCCATGTCCCCATCCACCCCCAGTCCAGGAAATACCTGCGGTTTGTCCTGAAAGGAAAAAGTGTTTCATGTTTCCGACACGGCATACAAACCTTCGGTCCTTTTACAATAGGAAGATACTAGCGGCCAGCTGGATAGGTCGTAAGCTTTCGAACAAGGGGTTCGGTAGTTAACTGCTTGTCCGACAGGCGCGCGCGCGCGACTGGGAGGTAAACAAATCACTTTTGCTTTCGGCCTCACAGTGGATGGACGTGTGTGTTCGCTCTCTGCCCGCTGCTCGTCGTTTGCTTTCTAGTTTGTTTGTAATTGTGTATGAAAGAGCTTGTAAGTACAGTTATTCTCTCTTATCATATTTATTACGCTGCAATGAATTATGATGGAATCTCCCCGCCTCGCTACCCCAAGGAGACTTTGCCCGGGTACCGAAGGGCGCAAATGCGGGAAGTCAGATCATTCCCCGAGATTGACCCTCATGTTTTGTGTGCTCGTTGCCGGGGGCGCGAATGCACCCGGGCCGAGCCCTGTGATGTTTGTATGGACTGGTCGGAGGCGCAGTGGACATTGTATGAGGGCAGGAAGAAGCGAAGGCCTGCAAAGGAGTCGTCGGAAAGCCTCTCCCGCGACTCCTTTGGTGACGGACACTTCGTCTTCTTTCCTGCCGCCCGCTCAACTTCCACGTCTCGCGCCTTCCCCTTCGGGGGCGGTGTCTAGGTCCTTCTCCTCTCCCGATGTGTCGAGTGTGGAGGAGGGCGCTAGATACCCCGACGTAGAGTTGTACTCTGGGTCCTCTATCCGCTCGTCTTCGCGCGAGCGGGTAGAGGATCCTCCTAATCACCCGACTTTTGCCTCCTCAGGTGCGGTTGCCGTGAAGGATGACCTCGGACAGGTGGTGGGCATCGTTGGGACTGCAGGGCGTGCCGAGTGTCAGGGGCTGCTCTATCATCTCGCTGGCTCCGTGGCGGTTACGCATGCTACGGTCACAACCACCACCACGACCCTGACAACACCTGGCTACGCGTCACCTCCTCACCTGGTGTACACCCAGCACGCGGTCTCTGTGACACCCACAACATCGGTGCAGGGGCCAGTCGCCGTAACTCGGGGGAGTGTGATGCCGCCACCTGGGTTTGCCGTGCTGCCGCGACCGGACTTCATGTGCCCGAGGAGGTCGCCCCTGGACCTCCCACCGGTACGATGACGTCTGTGCCGTTGGTTCGACCAGCTGTATCTGCTGTACCTGCCGTGACCACCGCTTGCTGTTCCTGTTCCTGATCCTGCCGTGTCTGCTGCCGTTCCTGTGATGCTCGCACCTGCTGATGTTGTTCCCGTTCCTGGCGCCGCTGCTCCCGATGCTGGTCTGTTCGGACAGGTACGTCCGGGCCCTGTTGCTTCGGCAACAGCAGCCCCGGCTCCGTCCTGGATGACAGACCTGACGTCGGTCCTGAGGAGGTTGACGAAGAAGAAGAAGAAGAGGAGGAAGGTGTCGTCGTCGTCTTCATCGTCTTCTTCGTCGTCGTCGTCTGCCGCCTCTTCCCCTTCTTCTTCTAAGGCTCCCCCGCCTAAGAAGAAGAAGGTCGCCTCCCCCCCCCCCTAAGAAGTCTCCTTCGGGAGCTTCTAAGGGCCCGTCTCGCTCTGGTGAGACGGGGGGTTCTTCCGCTGGTCGCCCCTGCTCCTTCGGGAGCAGGACCCGTCTCTTCTCCCGCAAGGAAGAAGACTACGGGGACCAGAGGGGTGCCGGCTAACACCGGCACTTCCTCACCTGCTGTCAGTGGTTCGGCCACAGCAGCAGGATCCGGCTCGGCCGCTCGTTCGCGAGAGGTACCGAGTGTACGGTCGCCTACCAGCGACCGTGCAGCCAGGAACCAGACCTCTGAGTCCGCTCAGCGTCAGGTTCACGGCACGGAGCGGAAGACTGGTGACAGCCGCTCACGCGACTCTCACCATACCAGCTCTCGCTCTCGCGGCGAGCAGCTGGCTACCGGGCGGACGTGACGGTCATGACCGGCCACGGGCTGAGGCTGGGAAGAGGTCCCCCCGTTCGCCGGCACCAGCCACGCTGGTACCAGCGAACTGACGCACCGTGAGGACACGCACAACGTCTCACCGTGACAGTGGAGCTCGCCGGTCGCCTGACCGTCGCTCTCACAGAGAGCGATCGGGTACGGTAACCAGCACCAGCTCCTCTGACACACGAGACCGGGGCCGCTGTTCTCGGTCCAGCCGTTCTCCACAGCGAGACGGCTCGACTAGGTCTGCAGCTCGATCGCCACCGCGGGTTGACGATCGCCTGCAGTCCTCCAAGCCCGCTGGTTCTGCCAGTGAGCGAGGAGAGAGCGTCGGGTCGCCTCTCCCATACCTTCAACCTCCTCGGGTTACACCGGGAGGGGCGAGGTATTGAGGAGTGATCGTGAAGGGTGCGCCCTTCAGGATCCCGCCACGTCGTCGTACGCACCAGGCTCGGTTCTCGGACCAGCCAGGTCTTACGCACAGGTGGTGGAGGAGACCGAGAGGGGGCTGTCGCTGCTCCTCTCCTTGAGGGAGGAGGGTCTCGGGAGGTGCTCCTGTTTGAGGGACTGGACGGTCCGACTCCACAGGATGCAGTCACTCCTGAGATCCAGAGGAACTTTGCCGAGGTTATTGCGCTGATTCGTCAGCACAACGACTCGGGGAAGGATCGCCGCTCCCACCATCCGAGCCCACGTCCCGGCTCGAGTCGTTCTGGGGCCCGAAGAGGGAACCCAGACCGACGGTGGGTTTGCCGCGGTCAGAGCTGGCTGACTCAGTGCTGGACCAAGTTGAATCGCTTGTCTCTGGACAGGACGGTCACTGAAGTCTGGCAGGTCTAGCAAGCTACTTCCACCCCCTCTGCTACGACATCGGCGGTTTTACGTGCCATCTGAAGATCCGATGCCGCCCAAACAGGTGAACCCGGAGTTAGCGAGGCTGACTCCGGGTGTGTCTCTGCAACAGCTCCTGTCCGAGAAACCTGTGGTTCTCGC
>NC_087216.1:42982641-43062982 GCF_015104395.2 Macrobrachium nipponense | reverse complement strand
ATTAATTAATCATTAACTATAATACAAAAAAAAAAAAAAAAAAAAAATCAATCGATTGTTTACATTCAGCTCTTACCCGCCTTAGTGTATCGAACGAACGCCAAGCAATCATTTTTCCTAGCACACAGTAAGCCATAAATTTTCATTAGTATATCTCTTCAACTAATGAAACTACCCAACAGTATAATAACCATTCATTTCTTTTCTTTATTCTATCTTTACCTAATGGAGATAGCGAGTTACTGACAGCTATAATGAAACATACGTACGTATACGTAACGTAATAATAAAACAGAAGAAGAATTAAAAAAAATACATTTTCATACAATCAACTTACCTGTCAGATATATACATAGCTAAGACTCCGTCGTCCCCGACAGAAATTCAAATTTCGCGCCACTCGCTACAGGTAGGTCAGGTGATCTACCTGCCTGCCCTGGGCGGCAGGACTAGGAACCATCCCCGTTTTCTATCATATTTTCTCTGTCGCCGGTGGTATCAACATTGTTGTTATTACCTCCTGACTTAGATTCATTTTTCAACCTTTGATCAACGTTTTTCGGCTTTTTGGTGACGTATTTGGATCGTGTTTTGGCATTCGCTACTGTGGACTGTTTTTGGAATAACTCTTTTGGATTTTTCTCAGAATGTCTGATTCTAATGTGAGTGTGAGAATGTGTGTGAATGTAGGCTGCAGAGTGAGGATACCGAAAGCTTCGGTTGATCCTCACACTGTATGCCGTAAATGTAGGGGGGTTCAGTGTTCTGCTATTAACACTTGTAAGGAATGCGAGGGTTTGAATGCAGAAGAGTGGAAGACTTTAACTTCTTATTTGAAGAAGTTAGAGAGGGATAGAGTTAGACGACTGAAAGGTGTGAGTTCAAGGCCTATTGAGCCTTTCACGGATAATTCTAACCCTACTGATGTAGATTCTCCCTATAAATCTCATTCTCAGAGCGTGTTTTCGGATTCGGCATCGGAAATCGCCAATCTGAAAGCGACTATTAGAGACTTGAAGTCCAAGATGGCTGACTCGAAAGGTAAGGCTAGTGATAGTGAACATTTTAGTGAAGTGAGTTCTATCAGTGTTGTGGAGGGGGCGTTTGATCGTCCCTGCGGCGCTCCCAGGCATAGACCTCTTCAATCTCCCATGCCCAGAGGAGAAGGAAAGTCGAAAGCCTTAAGGAGGTCGTGGGGAATCCCCAACGGTCAGACGTCCCTTCAGCTAGCTCTGCTTCATGGCAGCCAGCTCAAGGGCGCTATAGGAAAAGCGTCCTTCGCGAGCGTTTCTCGTCCTCTCCCTCTCCCTCACCTAAACGAGGGTGGAAGGAGTCGAGCTTATCGAGACCGCTGAAGCGTCATATGAAGCAAGACATTGATTCAAGCCCAGAGCGCTTCTCGGATGACGCCCCGTCTGCTATTAAGAAAGCGAAGATGGCGTCAGCGTCACCTGACGCTTCTGAGGAAGTACCCCATCTTACTTCTTCCCCGAGTGATGACGAGAAGCGTCATGCACTAGACGTGGGAGAAGCGTCAAGAAAGATCATTATGGCGGTTCAGGAACAACTGTCATCTCTTGTGGGAGTTTTAGCGCCCCGTCGGAAGGACGTGACGCTTCCAATTAAGAAGTCTCGTCCTCTCTCACCTGCTCGAAGAGAAGCGTCAGACAGATGTGAAACTGTTAAACGTCTGGCAGGAGCTTCGAGTTCGAGAACTAGAACGGGGGCTGACGAGAGCGTTGAAAGACAAGAGAAACGAAAGACGTCTTTTAGAAGTGAAGCGTCATTTCAAGCGGAACGTGACGCTCCGTCCAAGTTTGTGACGCCGAGTAGGACGCCCTTAGAGAGCGGAGCGTCTTCCAGACGCGAAGCGTCATCAAGACGTCAACAAGAGACGTCATACATGACGCTCGGAGAGCGGGAAGCGTCATACAAGACGTCTTCTAAAGTGGAGAAGCCGCAGGTTGTGACTCCTTCCAAGTCGATCAAAACGGGAAAAAGGAAAGACTTTCATTCCCTTAGCCCCTCTCCTATCAGGAGTTTGTCTCCTCCAGAAGAGGAAAGTTCAGAAAGGAGAACGGAAACTCAGAGTTATCCAGAGTTGGAGGAAAACTCGGATGATGACGATCATGGAAGAGAGGGCTTGTCCAACTATAAGGTGTTGACTACCCTGCTTCTGGAGGAATACGGAGACGAGTTGACTCCGGCTGCTCCTCCTTCTCCGCGCTCGCTCTTTTCGAGTGCGAAGGCGAAGAAGCCCTCGTCTTTTCTGAAGATGAAGCCCACCATCTCGATGAAGCGGGCTTTACACGCCTTAGACTCCTGGATGAAGTCGAAGAAAGACTTAGTCAGGACAGTATTTTGCATGCCTCCAGCAAGGTTAGCTGGGAAAAGAGGCATATGGTACAAGACGGGGGAGAATATGGGTATCGCTCTCCCTTCTACAACAGAGGCAGATTTTTCGACGTTAGTTGACGCTTCAAGGCGTCCTAGTCTTAATTCTGCTCGTATTACATGGAGTATTTCAGAACTGGATCATCTCCTCAAGGGACTCTTCCATGTATTGGAAGTCTTCAACTTCTTAGATTGGTCCCTTGGGGTGATGTCCAAGAAAGCTCATGATTCTGAGGGAATCGAACCTGAAGCCCTGTTATGCATTTTGTCTTGCATCGACAAAGCGGTACAGGATGGATCTTTTGAAGTATCTTCATTATTTGGAGCAGGTCTTTTGAAGAAAACGGGACGGTATGGCGCCTTCTTAACAAAGGCAGTCTCGCATGCTCAGAGGCAGCTCTACTGTATGCACCTCTGTCTGACTATTTGTTCCCTCTCAGTTAGTGAAGGACGTGTCTCACTCTTTAACTGAGAAGGCGACGCAGGATCTTCTGACGCAGTCGGCTAGGAAGAAGAAACCTGCTTTAGTTTCTGACAAGAAAGGACCTAGCACTTCTACGCAGCCCTTTCGAGGTGGTCCGATCTCCAGACCTCCCGCAAGAAGGAAGGCTCCAGAGAAGAGAGGTAGGTCCGCCTTTCGTCCCTTTAAAAAAAAAAGGAAAATGAAACATTTCTCCTCCAAGCACCAGTAGGTGCCAGGCTCATGGGATTCGTGGAGGCCCTGGACAATGATAGACGCAGACGCGTCTTCATTGAATATCATAAGGAAGGGATATCGTATCCCTTTCCTGAACACTCCTCCCCTAACGTCAATACCAAGGGAACTATCAGCCAAGTACAAGGACCCTGTGCTGAGGGATACTCTTCGATCGATGGTGGAACAAATGTGGGACAAGAGTGCAATAGAACTAGTACTGGATCAAAACTCCCCGGGGTTTTACAATCGCCTTTTTCTAGTGGCGAAAGCCTCGGGAGGCTGGAGACCAGTACTAGACGTCAGCTCTCTGAACAAATTTGTTCAGGAGAAGTTCTCCATGGAGACTTCTGCTTCAGTCCTAGCGTCATTACGACAAGGAGATTGGATGGTGTCTCTAGATCTCCAGGACGCCTACTTTCACGTCCCGATCCACCCTTCGTCGAAGAAGTACCTCCGTTTCATGACGGGGGGAAGGATCTTTCAGTTCAGAGCCTTGTGTTTCGGTCTGTCCACAGCTCCTCAGGTCTTCACAAGCCTGATGAGGAATGTGGCGAGATTTCTTCATCTCAAAGGAGTGAATGTCTCTATGTACCTAGACGAACTGGCTCATCAGGGCCAGATCGGAGAGACAGTGTCTGGAGGACCTAAAGTTAACTCTGGATTTGACCAAGGCGTTGGGATTGCTTGTGAACCTCGAGAAGTCTCAGCTGACCCCCAGACAAGACCTAGTCTATCTGGGGATTCGGATGGATTCTCGGGGTTTTCGAGTTTTTCCTTCGCAAGAGAGAACCGCAAAAGGTTTGAGGATAATCTCTCTCTTCTTAGAGAAGCAACAAACGTCAGCGAGGGAGTGGTTGAGCCTTCTGGGGACGCTTTCCTCGCTGGAACAATTCTTCCATCTCGGAAGACTTCATATCCGTCCACTTCAATTCTTCCTCAAGAAGTCTTGGAGCTGGAAAACCGGACAACTGTCGGACGTTTTTCCCATTCCAGTGGAGATAAAGGCACACCTACAGTGGTGGTTTGGCTACCTCTGGAAGAGAACAAAGGATCTCTCTAAGATCACAGAAACCCAGACCTAGTGTTGTTCTCCGACGCGTCGGAGACGGGTTGGGGACGCGACATTAGGCTCGGAGGAAGTGTCAGGCACCTGGGAACCAGCACAGGTGGCCTGGCACATAAACTGCAAAGAGCTCTTCGCCGTACACCTGGCCTTGAAGAGCCTAGAACCTCTGGTGAGAGACAAGATAGTGCAAGTAAACGTGGACAACACCACCGCACTTGCCTACATTCGGAAACAGGGAGGGACACACTCCTCGTTCCTTTACGAACTCACGAGAGACCTATTACTTTGGACGTCTCAAAGGAACATCTCCCTGCTGACAAGGTTCGTACAGGGAGTAAGGAATGTGAGGGCGGACAGGCTCAGCAGGAGGAACCAGGTCCTTCATACAGAATGGACTCTGCACGAGGAAGTGTGTCTCGATCTCTGGTCTCTGTGGGGAACTCCACATGTGGATCTCTTCGCACATACATTTCAAAAAGGAAAGGCTCCCAGTGTTTGCTCGGTCGTGGAAGATCCAAGAGCTTTATTATGGTAGACGCCTTTCCTGCTAAACTGTCTCGAATAGACGTTACTGCTTTTCCCCCATTCAAAATCCTGGGGTTAGTATTGAAAAAGTTTGTGGCGTCAAAAGAGACGAGGATGACATTAATAGCCCCCTTTTGGCCGGCACAGGAATGGTTCACGGAGGTGGTAGAGTGATCGTAGACTTTCCGAGATCCCTACAGAAGACAGATCTTCTCAAACAACCCACACTTCAAGAGTACCATCAAAAACCTCTCCCCTCCCCGCTCTCGCTCTGACTGCCTTTCGACTATCGAAAGACTTGTCAGAGCGAGAGGCTTTTCTCGCGAAGTGGCAAGCGCGATCGCGAGAGCTCGCAGAACCTCCACTACGAAAGTATACCAGTCGAAGTGGGAGGTCTTTAGAAGGTGGTGTAGAGCCAAGAAGTTGTCCTCCTCCTCTACCTCTATAGCGGAAATTGCTGATTTCTTGCTATTCCTGAGAGTAAAATCTCATCTAGCCGTATCCACAATAAAGGATACAGAAGTATGCTCTCGGCTGTATTCAGAAACAGAGGATTAGATCTGGCAAATAACAAAGATCTCCACGATCTCATAAGATCTTTTGAGACTTCAAAGTCTAAGGAACCAGTACCTCCGAACTGGAACTTGGACGTAGTCCTCAAATATCTGTCTTCGGATAGATTCGAGCCTCCGCATCTGGCATCATTTAGAGACATAACTAGAAAATGCCTATTCCTTTTATCTTTAGCTACGGCAAAAAGAATTAGTGAATTACAAGCTCTGCAGGATAAAGTAGGATTCAAGGGAGACTCGGCTATTTGCTCGTTTAAGACCTGTTTTTTAGCGAAAAACGAGAATCCTACGAATCCCTGGCCTAGGTCATTCGAAGTCAAAGGAATGTCGAGTCTCGTAGGCAGAGAAGCAGAGAGGTCTCTATGCCCGGTTAGAGCTCTGAAGTTCTATCTTCAGAGAAAGCGTCAGTTGGGAGGCTCTAGACAAGGTCTTTGGTGTGCGGTCAAAGACCCCACAAGACTGATGTCCAAGAATGCTCTGGCGTTCTTTGTAAGGAACGTCATTACGGACGCTCATAAGGTCTGTCCTGACGAACAATTACAACTACTGAGAGTAAAAGCTCATGAAGTAAGAGCGGTTGCGACGTCTCTCTCGTTCTATAAGAATATGTCGCTTAAAAACATTATAGATACGACATACTGGAGATGCAACTCAGTATTTGCATCTCATTACTTAAAGACGAAGACGTGCGTGTGACGTATGAGAAGTGTTTTTCTCTAGGTCCTATCGTATCGGCAGATACGATTCTGGGTACGGGAGCCGACACCAATCCTTAAATGTATATACTGTTCTTCTGTTTGGATATGGTCGAGAATCTCTTCGAACAATGGAGGATTCAGGCTCGCACGGGCGGCCGTCTATGTTGTTTCATAAGAAAAATTCTTGTCATATCCAAATTAAGTTGAGTAGGAAAATTTTTTTTTTGAAAATTTTGTATGTGTGCGTAGTGGTTTTTGAGTTACGGTTGTTGTGACGAGTTCGGGGATAACTCGTAACAATCTTAGTTCTAACACATGGTTAGGATCAGGTGGTCGGGATTGGTTGTGTGCTCCTTCATAAGGTGTATTGTCATATAAGTGGATCAGCACCCATTGACAAAGTCCTTTTAGGCTCTGCTGAGTAAGTGGGTAAGACCCCATCGGCAGACCCACAAGAACTCTTGGCCATAGATCACATATCTCGCTAAAGTTTCTTGAGGTGATGCAGACTACTGGGCAAACACCCACGAAGTCTACCACCTATCAGGTAGGAACCAAGGTTTTATTTATACCTACAACATATGTTGTTTACCTGTCTATTCCATATAGTAGCTGTCTCTTACCCTCCACCGAAGGGTGCCAATCAGCTATGTATATATCTGACAGGTAAGTTGATTGTATGAAAATGATATTGTTATGTTACAATAAAGTTTCATACATACTTACCTGGCAGATATATACATAGCTAAGACTCCGTCGTCCCCGACAGAAATTCAAATTTCGCGCCACTCGCTACAGGTAGGTCAGGTGATCTACCTGCCTGCCCTGGGCGGCAGGACTAGGAACCATCCCCGTTTTCTATCATATTTTCTCTCTTCCACCTGTCTCCTGCGGGGAGGCTGGGTGGGCCTTTAATTGTATATATCTGCCAGGTAAGTATGTATGAAACTTTATTGTAACATAACAATATCATATTTGTTGGCACTGATTTATTTTATATTTTATGATATCTAATTCATAATTTTTTTATTAAATGTATTGCATGTACTCATTTCAAATATAATTATTAAGTAACCATTAACTATAATAAACAAACAAAAATAAGCTTCCAAACTTCTGTTTACATCCAGCACTTACGAGTATCGAACGATCGCCAAGCAATCACTTTGCACCGTAAGCCATAAATTTTCATTATCTCTCTTCAACTACTAAAACTACCAAACAGTATAATAACCATTCATTTCTATTCTTTATTCTATCTTTACCTAATTTTTTTTTTTTTTTAAATGTATTGCATGAATAAGTTTTTCAATTTACAGCATCCTTTTACCAATAGAATACTTAAAGCACAAGGGGTAGATGCTGACCAATAGGAGAGCAGGACCTTATGGGGTGACTAGCATCAGGAACCAATGGGAGAGCGGGAGGATGGTGGCGAGTTTACTCAGTTGGCGGCGTGGGAGTTTTAAAATTGTTCTCTGTGGTCCGGGCGAATCTTGTGACTTTACAGCAACAACCTTTCGTATCTTGAAAACTTTTCGTATGTAGAGCTGTAAAATTGTTCGTATTTGCTTTCATATCTCGAGTTTTTCGTAAGTCGAGCCTTTCATATCTCGAGGTACCACTGTACTATATGATTTCTGAGCAATAAATACTAGTAATGGTATACCAAACCTTTTTGGCACCCTGTACATTAAGAAAAAAATTGTTCCCGCCATGGTTATGCTGTCAACACACTCAATGTATTTCAAGTGCAATTTGGAGTGAATTAAGAACAAAATGTGTATAATTATAATCAAATAAGCACTGTGGAGTTTCATTTGTGATGGCAGTAAGGATAAAACCACCGATTACAAGGTAAAAATTAATATATACTTTCACTAATATAGGCAGCAAAATGTTTTATTGTGCTGTATTAGACAGCCTACTGGGTCTTACAAGTTAAACTGTATTACATTATAGTATAGTTTAATTATAACAATATTGGACAAAATAAATAAAAGTATAAAGTATTTAAGGGGACCGTCCGCTATGGCGGATGACTTATCAACTTGAAAAAATAAAAAATCGAGTTATTATTTCTATCTATGCAGAAACATGCCGTACATGCTTTTTAGAAGTTTCAGCCAATTATTTATACAAATAATGAAGATGTAGCGGTTTTTAAATGATGACGTCATCATAACTGCGTCGTCTGTATGACCGAGTTTGACAGGATCGTCTTAGCGTGTTTATTTTTGCATATATACAGCAATTTTTTCAGATTTGTTTCAAAATTCTCATATGTATGGCAGCGATGAAAGGTAGTGTGAGAGCTCTGGGCAGTTTTAGGCGAGACTCACGTCACTCAAGGGAACAACTCAGTTACTCCACAGACGTCAAAGTGGTTGTATGCACATGCGTTTTTTTGCCGTTTACGTTGTTTTTATAACTTCCTAGTGAACGTATAGCAATGCCGAAGTTACCTAAGATCAAGAAGGCTACTAAGCAACTAAGGCTAGCAAAATTAGTGAAGGCCAGGAGTGTGCTGAAAGAAAAACACAAAAATTCATTGTTATCAGCTCCCTCATTGTCTCATGTCACGCCGTCAGCATCATTGTCTTGTGTCATGCTTAGGGTATTAATACCACTTTTAGGGGGAGGACCAGGATCCTTGATGTAGAAATCAACAATAAAAGTACAAATAAAGTAATTATAATAATGTTGTTTTGACTTTTCTAAGAAAAAAGTGAAAATTTACATAGCAAATCTTTGGGAGCTCATAACTCAAAAACATACTTATTCGCATGTTGATAGCCATTACAGGCGGTCCCCGGGTTACGACGGGGGTTCCGTTCTTGAGACGCGTCATAAGCCGAAAATCGTCGTAAGCCGGAACATTGTGAAAAATCCTAAGAAAACCTTACTTTTAATGCTTTGGGTGCATTGAAAACTATGTACAGTGGTCCCCCCGTATTCGCGGGGGATGCGTACCAGACCCCCCTGTGAATAGTTAGAATCCGCGAATGTTTGGAACCCCTATGAAAATGCTAAAAACAGCCTATTTTGTTAGTTAAAACTCAAGAAAAACCCACTAAAAATGTTCATACTTGGTTTTCTAATAGTTTTGTCACAAAAAGTGCATTTTATGATGAAATTCATAAAAAAAACAGGAATTTGTGGATATTTATCATAGAAAAATACCGCGAATGCGCGAATTTTCCGCGAATAATGCAGGGAAACGTTCCCCAGAGAAATCTGCGAATGTGTGAGTCCGCGAATCTGGAGAACGGGAATACGGGGGGTCTACTGTAAACTGCATTCTTATTGCATTTTTCATAAAAAAAACCCTTCAAATATTGATTATTTTGCATTATTGGTGTCATATTTCATCTCCCAGATGAGCGTTGTAGGCGTCGTAACCCTGGAACATGCGTCGTAACCCAGGAAATAATGTCTATTGACAAGCGTCGTAACCTCGGAACGTCGTAAGCCAACAGTCGTAACCCGGGGACTGCCTGTACTCGGTTAATTATTATCCAATTTTAGAGAGAAAGATATCATTGGAAAGAGGAATACAAATCCCATAATTCCTTGTGAGCCAATTTTTTTTTTCTTTTTTTTTTAAGGATTTTTTTTGAGTAGACAAAATTAAAAAAATTCATAAAAGAAATAGAAAATAAAAATTCGGTCCTCACAGAATTATTCCACATATAAAGTAGTTTTTATGGTATGATTTTCAATAAAATTGATGTCATATTAGTGGAGAAATTGCTACCTAAATTTGTTTTTTAAATAGTAATTTTCACTAATAAATCTAAAAGTTTTTGCTCAAATTACTTGAAATTTTTGTATGATGAAGGTATTATATATATCTAAAACATATAGGGAAATTATGTATTTTGAATAATAAAAAAAAATACACAACATAGCGGACGGTCCCCTTAACCCTCTTACGCCGAAGCGGTAAAAAAAAAAAATGGTCTCCCGTGTGCCGGAGGTGTTTCAGAGTGAGCGTGGAAGCGGAAAAAATATTTTGTTCAAAATATCACAGCGCGCTTAGTTTTCAAGATTAAGAGTTCATTTTTGGCTCCTTTTTTTGTCATTGGTTGAAGTTTAGTATGCAACCATCAGAAATGTAAAAAATTATCATTATCATATATAAATAATGCGATATATGATAGTGCAAAAACAAAATTTCATATATAATTGTATTCAAATCGCGCTGTGCGCAAAACTGTTAAAGGTAACAAGTTAATTTTTTTTTTCGTTGTAATGTACACTAAATTGCGATCATTTTGGTATATAACACATTTTAAAACAATAAAAGCAACACAGAGAAAATATTATCACAAAATAATGCATGAATTCGTAACGCGCGGACGTAAACAAATATTTTTTTCAAAAATTCACCATAAATCTAAATATTGTCCTAGAGACTTCCAATTTCTTTC
This sequence comes from Macrobrachium nipponense, assembly GCF_015104395.2. NCBI lineage: Eukaryota > Metazoa > Arthropoda > Malacostraca > Decapoda > Palaemonidae > Macrobrachium > Macrobrachium nipponense. The sequence goes on along the minus strand of NC_087216.1, from coordinate 43,052,597 downwards.
AAAATGAAGACAAATGATTGAATATTACTATACTGTAAGAGTATTAGCTTACAATTGCAGTTTTTTTGACCCATATCTGATGAGTTCAGTTGACCGATGTCGAGTTTTTTTATATATATATTTTTTATATGCAATTATTTCGGAAATAAGAAAAGCTACAACCTTCAAATATTTTTCGTTTTATTCTACATGAAATTGCGCACATTTTCATATATAAAACTCTATGAAATGCCTAATATGAAACGGCGCAAATATTCCGAGAATGGTACGTACGCATTTCGGAGATTTGTGGCGGAGAATCCGCGCGCGGAGGAAGAAGAAAGATTTTTTTTTTATTCACCATAAATCTAAATATTTTGCTAGAGACTTCGAATTTGTTTCAAGATGAAGATAAATGACTGAATATTACCTACTAGACTGTAAGAGTTTTAGCTTACAATTGCGTTTTTCGACCATTTCGGTAGAGTCAAAGTTGACCGAACGTGGTTTTTTTTTCTATTTATCGTGATTTATATGCAAATATTTCAAAAATGAGAAAAGCTACAACCTTCAATTATTTTTTGTTGTATTCTACATGAAATTGCGCACATTTTCATATATAAAATTTATGTAACGGCTAATTTAAAATGGTGCAAACATTACCACAATCGCACGTATGATTTTTTCGGAAGAGTTAGACCGCGCGGATGTAAAGAAAATGTTATTTTTTTCATAAATTCACCATAAATCGAAATATTGTGCTAGAGACTTCCAATTTGTTGCAAAATGAAGGTAAATGCTTGAGTATTACTAGAATATAAGCGTTTTAGCTTACAATTGCTTTTTTCGACCATTTCGGTAGAGTCAAAGTTTACCGAAGGTTGAAATTTTGGCAATTATCGTTATTTATATGAAAATATCTCAAAACTGATAAAAGCTACAACCATGGGTTGTTTTTAGTTGTATTGTACAAGAAAGTGCGCACATTTCCATATATAAAACTTTATATAACGGCTAATTTTTAAAATGGTGCAAACATTGCCACAATCGCATGTATGATTTTTTTTCGGAAGAGTTACCGCGCGGACGTAAGGAAAAAGTTTTTTCATAAATTCACCATAAATCAAAATATTGTGCTAGAGACTTCCAATTAGTTGCAAAATTAATGTAAATGATTGAATATTACTAAAATATAAGAGTTTTAGCTTACAATTGCGTTTTTCAACCAATTTGGTAGTCAAAGTTGACCGAAGGTTGAAATTTTGGCAATTATCGTTATTTATATGAAAATATATCAAAACTGATAAAAAGCTACAATCATGGAGTATTTTAATAGTTGTTATTCTACATAAAAATGCGCACATTTTCTATCTACAGGGGTCCTCGAGTTACGACGTGATCCGTTCTTACGATGCATCGTAACACGATTTTCAGCGTAAGTCGGAACATTGAAAAATACCACATGATTTAATGTAAATACCTATCAATAACAACGAGAGAACAATTCCTTACCTTTATTAGTTTGATTGGCTTGCACACTGGAGAGGAAGCTGCGGTGCTGGAGAGACTGGGGGAGGTTAGTGAAGAGAAAAAGAACCTCCAGAAGTTGCTGGAGATGCTGAGGCAGATGATTCTTGAGGTGAGGCAGAACATACTAGTACTGGAGATGCTGAGGCAGGTGATTCTTGAGGTGAGGCAGAACATACTACTGGAGATGTTGGGGCAGGTGAGTCTTTAGGTGAGGCAGAACCTACAGAAGGTGCTGGAGATACTGGGGCAGGTGAGTCTGGGTTAGCAGAACATTCAGAAGGTGCTGGATTAGCAGAGGCAGCTGAGGTAGAGGGTACAGGATCTCCTGCAGGCCTCTCTACCTTCTTAAAATACTGCTCCAGGTTAGTCTGAACAGAGAGCGACCTCTTTTCATCCAAGATCTCCTTGTAACACTGCATCAAATCCATGACGCCTCTGGAAACCCTAGTGAACCTGTCCAAGTTGGGATCCTGAGCCTCAAAAGTTGACAACGCTTGCTGCAACTCTGCAAAACCTCTTATCAAGTCCTGCCTTGTGAAAGCCTTAGGCTCTGGGTGGGTGCGTTCTTCTTCTTCCTCTATTATCTGCTTCTCCAGTTTGTATCAGGTCCTCAGCAGATAACTCCTCGCCATGAGACTCCAGCAGCTCTGTAACATTCATCAACCTCCATCTCCAAATTGATTTCCTTACTCAGGGCAACACGTTCTTGACAACTCGCTGAACTGTGTCCTCAAACCCATGGAAATCATTCACAAATTGAGGACAAATTTTCTTCCAGACACCATTCATGTTTGTTTGCTTAACCTCCTCCCAGGAATTAGCAATGTTCTTTACAGCATCAGGATGTTGTAGGATTTCCAAAAGTCCTTCAGAGTCAAGTCCTTCTTGGTTTCAGTTGCCTGTAAAGCCATAGCAATTGTCCTTCGTAGGTAGTAGGCCTTGAACGAAGCAATCACTCCTTGGTCCATAGGCTGTAAAAGGGCCGTGGTATTAGGTGGAAGGTAAACCACCTTGACATTAGGGTTGAAGTCTCCCAGCTGGGCAGGGTGTCCAGGGGCATTGTCCACACTAGCAACACCTTAAAGGGGATACCCTTGGAGGCGCAATACCGCTCCACACTTGGAACAAAATGGTTTACGAACCAGTCCTCAAACACTGCAAGTGTCACCCATGCCTGCTTGTTGGACTTCCAAATTACTGGTAGTTGACCCTTCCAAATGCCCTTGAGTGCCCTTGGATTTTCAGGCCATGATACACAACAAGGGCTTCAGTTTGAAGTCGCCAGCAGCATTACCCCCAAAGAAGTAAAAGGTTTAGCCTCTCCTTGCTGGCTTTATGACCGGGTGCTGACTTCTCCTCCTTGGCGATGTAAGTGTCGGTTAGGCATACGTTTCCAAAACAAACCTGTCTCGTCTACGTTAAACACTTGCTGAGCAGAATAACCCCCCCTCCTTAATTATCTCAGACAAACGCTTTAGGAAATTCACTCGCTGCTTTCTCATCCCCACTAGCAGCTTCACCTTGCAATTTAAGGTTATGGTAATTGGCCCGAGCCTTAAATCGCATAAACCAACCCCTACTAGCCACAAACTCTTCACTTTCACTTCCCTCCCCCTTTTCTTTTTTCAACGCTTCAAACAATCTTTTCGCCTTTTCCTCTCCTGAATCACCATAAGGCTGACTGGGATGACGCCGTTGATTTTGGTCTTCCAACCAAAGCACCAATAACCTTTCCATTTCAATTATTAGACCACTACGCTGCTTAGTTATCACTGTCGCTTTCATAGGAGCAGATCCTTTCACATGTTCAACGATGCGCTCTTTATCTTTGATAATGGTAGCAACGGTCGAACGGCTAAGGCCAAGCGAGCGGCCAATGTTTGTTGGCGTTTCTCCCTTCTCAGATCGCTTTATAATGTCCACTTTAATTTCCATGGTGATGGCCTTTCTTTTCTTCGATGCACTACCATCAGAAGAGTCCGCCTTGCGCTTGGGAGCCATAACAAAGAGCAAAAAGTTACAAAAACGATACAACACGAGGGAGAGAGAGGCAGTGTAAACAACCAAAATGGCGTATGGGCGAGGAATGAGCGTAGCGAAGCGACGCCGTCCTCTCCCCCACAAAGCGTATTCTTCCGCCGTGCGCCTGGAACTAGTTCGCGTTTGTTTACGTTGCTTACGACGCTAAACCGCGTAAGACGGAACGACGCAAAATATTATTTTTTATATTTTTATGGGGGCGCGTTCGTAACCACGAAACATCGTAAGTCGAGACCAGCGTAACCCGAGGACTTACTGTATAATACTTCATGTAACGGCTAATTTACAATGGTACAAAAATTATGTCAAAGTGATGAAATAATTTCCGAGATGTGTCACAGATACTTTTTAGTGCGGCAAGAAAGAAATTCGCGCCTGTGCGCCTGCGTAACGATTGTAAACAAAACAACACCTTGATCCGTGAACTCCCAGCATCCCCCAAGGCGCGTGATTCAAAAGTTTTAGGCTGGTAGGCCTATAAGTATTTTTCCACGAATTTTAAAAAAAACTTTTGTAAGTCGACGTAAAATACGTCCAGTCGGTGTAAGAGGGTTAATATAAAATTTAGCTTTCAGTATAACATTTAGCATAAAAGATGTATAAAATCGTATGTAACCACGGTGACGTCACACCCAGCTGACTTGAGACTGAACGAGGGAACGTTGATATGTTGAGGAGAGAAGGAGAAGAGAGAGTTAAAGTGTTACTGTATGTACTATGTAAAAGCAATAACAATTCACATAAGGGAATTTCCCAATAAATTTAACATAATGATAAATTATGAAATCAGTCAAATGCAATGCAGAAAAAGTCTTAATTAAACCAGTGTTCAGTGCGCAGAGTGAGACTGTCTAGTTGAACAATATTAACAAAATAGTAAATGAAAGAACAAAGCTTTTCACAATAAAATTTTGCACAAATGATTAACAGAGTCATTCATCATTGCAGTGATACACAGCTAACTTGAGGTAGAGGGAGGGAGCGTTTATATTTTTGAGGAATAATGAATGAATGATTTTAAGTTATCGTGCGCCGTGGTATTGTTGAGGAGAGAAGAGACAATTAAATCTACTATAATATGTACGTAAAAACAGTACCCATTCACATGAAAAATAAAATTTTATTTTACAATAAATTTAATAATATGAAAACAATCAAACACAATACAGAAAAAAAAGAAAGTCTTAATTGAGCCAGTGTTCGGTGCACCGAGTGAGACGGTCTAGTTGAACAATATTAACAAAATAGTAAATGAAAGAACAAAGCTTATCACAATCAAATTTAGCACAAATGATTAATAAAATGATTCGTCATTGCGGTGATACACAGCTAACTTGAGGTAGAGGGAGGGAGCGTTTATATTTTTGAGGAATAATGAATGAATAATTTTAAGTTATCATGTGTCTTGATATTGTTGAGGAGAGAAGAGACAGTAAAATCTTTACTATAATATGTACGTAAAAGCAGTACCAATTCACATAAAAAAATAAACTTATTTCACCACTAATTTTAGCATAATGATACAACATGAAAACAAATGCAAACGGTAAAAAAAAAAAAAAAAAGCTTGCTTGAGTCAGTGTTCGGTGCGGTGCGCTGAGAGAGAGGGGGCGGGGGGCGTCTCTGCTTCCCACTGACTTATTAACTGATTTGGGTGATCATTCGCCCATTTCTTTCACTTTCACTCGATCTGCAGTAAAGACAATAGTAATGCTTTTTAGTACTGTAAAAGTATTGCAGCTCTGTAATAAACAAACTGGCGCCGCTTTCAGCTTCTGTGTGCCTTTGATTGTTTGTTGAAACGGCTTCCTTGTGAAAAATTATTATTGGAGATGAATCTTACCTACTGTTAAATTAGCTATATCTCCCCGCCAATTAGGCGAGTCGGCATTCAAACAAAAAAAATTGAATTGCTGCCCGGATGACTGTCTAGTTTACCTGTTCTCCTCCAGGTGTGTTTCAAATGTTTTAGCTCTTGTCAGAATTCTCCTTGCCACCATTGCGGCTAGGCGATTGTTGCTATTTCATTTTCCTAGGATATCTTCCAGCAGAAGTAAAACCAATAACATCAGGCTATGTAGGAATGTTTTGGTGCAACCAGGATGGTGAAATTGGAAGTACTGGCAGGGGTACAGGGTGTGATTTTGGAACTACTAGATGTTAAGAATGTAGGGAATTGTTCTGATAAATTTATGCCTGAATGTGTCAGATATAGGAAGATTGGAACTAATAGATTGCATAGCAATTAGTTAGATCAGGGCTTAAACCTGTCAGGTTATCCCTACTCAGACTATGCATTTTAGTAGGCTAGTATTGACTTCCATTGTAGCTCCACCTTCTACTCCCCATTCGGTTTAGGAAAAGCGTAACGAGAAGTTAGAATATTAACCTATTTTTAGTTCTAATACAATTTGAACTTAGTTCGTGACAGGAACATTCCGAATCCCTCCAGTGTGACCTCATTTTCGCATTCCCTGTTAGAAGTAAGGTGTTGGTGCCCTCGTCTGTACGTAGCCCAAGCCTAGGACTGCCCTGCAACAGTTGGAAACGTCCACTGCCAGGGAACCAGGTCGGTTCTCGGGACGATGGGATTCTGTGCCCTCCAATACCTACTTCACCCTTTTCATGGTCTGAATCTCGTTTAAAGCGTTCGCCAAAGGACCGTGAAAGAGTTCACATAAGGACAGCTTCGGTAAGCGTTAATGCTCGCTCCGTAGGCGCATTCTGTTGTCTTCAACACCTATTTTGAGGTGTTAGCATGCATAGGCTTAATAATATATGATATAGGTGTAGACATTTTATTGAGATGATAATGTATCTGTAGCGAGCTTTACACATTCAGATATGTCGATTCGGTCGACTGTTTATCTCTCATGTTTTGGTTATTCTAAATTCTTGTATGCTAGCATATTCCTTTCTCTTCATAATGCTTGTGTTCTTTGCGTGCTTCCTCTTCGGCTATCGGCAAATCTCTTACTACTGCCTTGATTAATGTTTCTCTTTCAAGTCTACACTGTCTGTAGTATCTACAGTTCTCGCCGAGTTAGATATTTTAGCTTCAGAGATTTCTTACTTAGTTTCATATAGGAATGCTTTCAAGTATTTACGATCGCTTTCGCACGAGGCGGGAGCGTTGTTGTAACTCTTCTCCCACCGTCTTCCACTTTTGGCGCCTCGTTCTCTCTCCTCCTGTCGACTCGTGCGGACTGCGGACCAGGGTTCCCGGACGTACGATAATTATTGTACGAGTACGGTAATTTGACCATCTGTACGATGAACGATTATTAAAAAAAATACGATAATTTGAAGAGATTTGGTACGATAATTTGGTCTGATACATCGGGGAATCCTGCTGTGGACATTGTTGACTTGTGTGAACGCAGTTGACTCGTGCTGAGTGCGGACTTGGCCAAGTCCCGGGTCGCTTAAACTTTCTTGTTCTCAATGAGTCGTTGTGGATTCGATACAGCACTCAGCTGCTGTCACCTCTTGTCGACAAGTGTCGCTTTTTGTCGCCAAGGGTTGCAGAGAAAGAGCAATCCTTTAAGCTCTTTGTTTACCTCCTGTCGGCAGCTGTCTCCTCCCGTCACCTGCTGACGGAAGAAGAGTTTGAATGGAGTTGGAGGAACTCGTTTGGGCCTGTCGGCGTTTGTTGCCACAATATGCCTTGCTGTATCCTCATTTTGTTGAGGATAGAGGCCACATATAGAATATATCTTAATTGTCTTAGCATATTTTGGCTCACTCTTAAGTAATGGAAAAGAGAACCAATGCTTTCTCCAATTTGAGAGCATTTCGTAACTTTTCTCGTCCTTGGACACAATCTCCCTTTGTCTGGCTTGGCTTGTCGTCTTGTCTTTTAAAGTTGCGGAGAGCCGAAGGCCGACTTTTGCTGTACAACGCTTATTGGTCCTTTAACCGTCTTTAATAGGAGGGTCGCTTTCTTTCTCTTTCCTGTGGGGAAATAAACTCGAAACTGACAGACATGCTGATGGATTTTCAGTCTGCTTGAGTTTATTACCTTTTATATACGTTGTCTCGTCTCTGCGACTTCTTAGACGCCAACCCAGCGTGGTTTTAGCGAGGAAACAAGTAACTAAAACAAGTAACTTTTCTGATGCTGCAGGGTAATGTCCTCATGCTTATACGCACTCTGTTTGGAAGAAGTGAGAACACTTTTGCTTCCTGTCTGATTATGCAGTTCTGGATTATCTATTGGTAGTCTTCTTTTATACCTTTCGGGGATAAGTGCAGATTCAGGTTCTGGGATATGGACAGTTGCAGCCTCCTAACATACGTGGAGAGACTTGGGACCAGCATGTTATATGGTGGAGACGGTGAAGGGCAGTTGTGATTCTTTGTGATTATCCTCCACTGGTTTATTCTCCTTTTTATAGCTTCCCTTGTCTTCAGCAGAGATCTCTCATAAGTCTCTTTTAGTAGGAGATTGTATATAAGGGAATGATGGTCCAAGGGTAATTCTTTAGGGAGACACCCATAAGTAATTGGAGATATTCTTGGACATTTGGAGACTGAATAACAGTAAGTGCCTGCCCATATACTTGTTGGTTTTCTAGCATGGTTTTAGTGCCTTTCCAAAGAATGGTCAGACTTGTGGTACACATGGAGAATGTATTCATTCCACTTACCATGCATCCACAGTCATGCAAGTTCCTTCAAAGGGTTTTCTGTGCACTTTGTTTAGGTTAGTGTGCAGCCCTCTGTAAGTTAGGTCAGGGACTTGTTGCCCATTGGTAGATGGTGTCGACTTTAGGAGCAAGACACTTCTACTGAATCAGTTATTCAAGTTAGCCCACTCTGTCAACAGTATTCCAAAGGCCAAGGACCTGTTGCTTCTTCTGGCCCAATTTCTATGCACTATATTGTTAATTCTTTATATCCCCATTCTTATCTATGGGGATGATATTTAATTATGCATGCTTGTCGGTCAAGGTGAATAGGCATGTGCTACTTGAAGATTTTAGACCGGAAAGAAACTTCCTATATGGTAAGGGCTTTACCTCATTAGGAAACATGGCCTTATGGGTTATTTTCTGATAATCATGCTCAATTAATTATGGTTTCAGCGTAAGAATTACGACTTACAAATAACTTTAATTAAATTTGTAAGTAATCCAGAACCAACTTTGGCTCCAGGACTGTAGGAGGGACACTTTAACCAGGAATCGTCCATTTGGTTCTTAAACCTAAGTCCAAGTTTTGGTCTTTTCCCTCTGTCATGCAACACAGAGTTTAACTAGTGTCATTAACCTTTCATGCAACATAGAATGGTCAACTACACCTGGTAAAACTTTTTAGATGTCAGGGCAGTGGAAAGACATCAGGATGCTTAGCAGGTTTATTCCCGGTCAGAAACAAAGTCTTTGTGGGAAGTTTGCTGCTTTGAGTGAAATGAAACAACATATTGGTTTGATCATCCATCCTGTGGAAGTACAGTGTTTTAACAATTGGGGATTCGGGAAGAACAACTGCCTACAAGGGCCCTGACATCCATAAGTTTGGCATTTGGGTGGATTTAAGGAACACTCATTTAGCTTCCTAGCATGTAGATGAACAGGGACAGCTGAATGATTACTACTACTTTGTTGGCCCTCAGGCTTGAGTAGTAGATGTTTCCTTAAATTTTGCTTAATTCAGACTCATAGGCCTGCCCCTTGTATCTACTCTGAATTCTATGAGCAATTTCATGTTCAAGAATTGCTTAGTCTCCTGTAGAGCCCTTGTAGCCTCAGGGCAAAACTTTTCAGAATTTCCAATGCTCTTGGTAGATGTCTCATTCTTCCGTTGAGAAGAAATCAACTCTACTACACAATTCCATACAGTTCCATTGACGTAGGCATCTCCTTAACTGCTTGGAGAGGTTAGAATGTCCCCTCCCAATAATAAGATTTTCAAGTTATCATAGGATCTGTCCTTAATTTAAAATTGCAATGGCCTGGGGTCAGAAGCAGTGGTCTGTGTGTTGCTGAGGGTACCATTCTGGAGGAATTTTTAGCTCTGGAACCTCGTAGACATCAGTGTTTTCTGTTTAGAGGAGATAAGACTTTTCACTGTCTACTTCCAAAGTTATCGTTCCATACGTACTTTCCTCAGTATTGCATCAAGCACTTTTAGATCTTGCTGAGGACCAGCACTGTAAGGTGTTGAAATTGAAGCCCCTTCATCTCTATATCAGTCTCTCTCTGGAGTTTAGATGCATGTCTAAACTTTATCTGAATTTACCGTAAAACCTTTTATTTCGCAGTGGTTAATAGATAAATTTGCTGTCAACACCCTTCTTTAAGCTGGTGTAAGGGAATTCTATTTTAGCTTTCTGCCTTAGAGCTGAGGTTGATGGTAAGGCTATGCTTTACAGTTTCCTGTAAGAATTCCAATCTAACCCTTTGGGTGGGGAGGAGAAAGAGGAAACTTCTCTATTCTTTTGGGCATTTAAATTTAAAGGTTAAACCTAGAACATTTTTATCATCCTTTTAGAGACCTTGAATATCTTTGTCAAAGGTAAATGCTGGAAGAGGCAAAATTAACCTTTGGTTTTGTGGTTTTAAGAAAAAACGGATGTTGTGGCCAAAGGTTAGCCTGAAGAGGCAAAAATCAACCTTTTGTTTTGTGGTTTTAGAAAACCTAGAATATATTTGTGAAGGTTAAGCCTGAAAGAGGCAAAGTTAACCTTTTGTGTTGGGATTCTTAGAAACTTATAACGCCTTTGCCAATGGTTAAACTTAAGGTAAAGTTAACTTTTGTTTTGTTCATGACACTTACCTGCCAGATATATATATAGCTGTATTTCTCTGACGACCGACAGAATTTCAAAACTCCCGGCAAATGCAGTGGTCGGCCAGGTGGTTAGTACCCATTCCCGCCGCTGGGAGGCGGGCCTCAGGAACCATCCCATTTTCTATTCAGATTTTTTTCTGTCGCTGGTCTGTAAACAACCGTTTCCAGACCTCCGCCTAGGATTTTGAAACTTCATTAGCTGCTTAAGTATCTCGGTTGTTTTCTTTTGGGTTTATTAACGAGGATTTGTGGCTAGGCATACGCTTTTATAAATTGATTTAATTTTGATTTTTTGAAATAAAACATCTGAATCTAGTTGGGCTAGTTTCAGACTTTGTTGTCTGCAAAGGGGTTAGGTGAGAATAACGAAACCGTCGATAGATTCTCACGTAATATGCACGATGTGCACATAATTTTGGTTAATCATTAATATGATTAGTGTGATATTTGACTGATTCCGAATAGAGATGTATGATTCGTATGTACGCAAATAGAGCGTAATAGAATTAGGTTTTTTTTTTTCCTCCAAGATCAGTAAACAGAAGTCAGGGTAATATACCTACAGAACCTCCTGTTAACTTTATTTTGCATAACCTTCCGGTTGGCCTACGGGCCTAGAAAGAAGTGTCTGTGGGAGGTAATGTTTTTCTGTTTTGGTGGATTATATCAGTAATTGGAATCTAAAGTATTCGCTCCCCAGTCAGTGTTGTGAGTGTAGTGATACTGAATTAATGCCCCTAGTGTAGTGGAGGGGGCGTCAGATCGGCCTTACAATGCCTCTAGGTCTAGACCTCTGTCGGACTCCCAGGACCACAGGGAGAGGGCATGTCGTAAGCCGAAGGAGGGTTACGAGGAACCCCCACCTATCTGGCGTCCCTTTGGCAGGTCCTGAGGACGCTACCCAGGCTGCCAAAGATCGTGCACGTGCACGGATCATGAAGAATTGCCTCCCTTCCTCCGAGACCTCCCCCCCCCTCCCCCATAGGAGGGGAATCTCGGAAGGCCTCTCCAATCGAGAGTGGTAAAGAAGACGCCATCGTCTTTCTCGCCCTCCGAGGAGAGGTCTTACGGAAGAGGACGCTTCTTCGAGAAAAGTGTGCTTCCCTTCCTCCGAGACTTTCCCCCCTCATAATGGGGGGAATCTCGGAAGGATATCCGAGACTCCCCTCCCCATAGGGGGGGGAATCTCGGAAGGCCTCTCCAATCGAGAGTGGTAAGGAAGACGCCATTGTCTTTCTCGCCCTCCTAGGAGAGGTCTTACGAGAGGACGCTTCTTCGATAAAAAGATTGATAGTATCCTCCGCCTCGATTTAAGCTTCTCGTCCTCCGAGGCGTCCTCCTCGCACGCGGGTTGGAGCTCTCGGAAGGACTCGCGCCCTTTAAACAGAAGCTTATAGAGGAGGACGCTTCACGTTCTCTCTCTCTATTGTTATGCGATTGTTATCGCAACCTTAAAAAAAAAAAAAAAAAAACTTTCCAACGTACACCAGGTTGTTCTGGAAGAGACTCGGAAAGCGCTCGACGTCTTAAGCATTGGGACGCTGGCCAGGACGCTCGCCAGGACGCTTTTTGCAAGACGTTCGAAGTAGTAGACATCTGGACATTTTTCAGGATGCTAGGCATCCTACGAATCAAGACGCTAGGGAATTAAGAACGCTCCTCAGATGTGTAAGAGCCCTATGCTTTAATGCCTTAGACAAAAGTCCTATATGGACACTCGTCAGGAGTAAGTTCTAGGACGAGGCGCAGATAGAACCTGAGAACGCATACCAGGTTTCCTAAAAATTGTGCACAAGCACGAATCTTAAAAGAGTGCTTCTCTTCCTCCGAGACGCCCTCCCCTCATGGTGGGGGGGGGGGGGGGGAGAGTCTCAGAAGGCCTCTCCAATCGAGAGTGGTAAGGAAGACGTACGATGTCGCACAAGCGACCATTGTCTTTCTCGCCCTCTTAGGAGAGGTCTTATGGAAGAGACGCTTCATCGGGTAAGATCGAGTACGTCCTCCGCCTCGATTTACGCTTCGTTTTTCCCCGGAAGACTTTGAAGTTAGTATCCCACAGAAAGGACGCTTTCCGGGCGTCCGGAGAGAAGGAAGAGGGCGTCCCCTCGCCCATCTTCTTCTCAAAGGATAACTTCTTCGTATGGATCTGCACCATCCAAGAAGGGCCTAGTAGCAATTCAACAATAGTTAGATGCATTTTTCGCAAAGAAAGAATTAAGAACGAGACATCGTAAGAAAGATCTATGTCTACTCGTAAAGAAATCTAGACGTTCTCCTTCTTATTCTTAGCGTTCTTCGTCCTCTCCGAATTCGTCGCCTTCTAGACCTCTTACTCATTCAGGAGCGCATAAGCACTCCTGTTGATAGAGTCTCTAGAAGTATCGGCGAAGAAGACAAAGATAATAGATGTCGCACAGGCGACCATCGTCTTTACCAAGAGTCGAAGGACGTTCAGAAGGATATTTCCGACGTCGAGTTGGAGGAGAATGATCTTGGTGTTCAAGAACGAGAGGAAAGTGCTAAACACAAGAAACGCCTTACTCGTCAGGACGCTTTTCAGGATGCTCATGAGGACGCTCGACGTTACAAACAAGACTAAGAAGTCGCATCATGGGTTCAGAAGATATTGAACGACTTAGATGTTACGACAGGTTGAAATATGAGGACGCAAAGCGTCCTACTTCTCAGGATAAACTTAGAGGAGTTTTAGTACGACGTCCATCACGTCAGGTCGTAGATGAGGTCGCTTTTGAGGACGTTAGGCGTCCTACAACGCTATATCGAATTAAAGATACTTTGGCAAGGCGTCCATCACGTCAGGACGCTTTTGAGGACGCGAGGCGTTCTATAACGCTATATCGAAATAGAGATGCTTTGACAAGACGTTCATCACGTCGGGACGCAAATGAGGATGCTTTTGAGGATGCCAGGCGTCCTAAGCGTCGAGAGCATTTTAAGAAGGCTCATCGTCCTTCTCATCAGGACGCTATGCAGGATCAGAACGCTATACAGGACGCTTTTGAGGACGCTAGGCATCCTATGCATCAAGAAAATTTTTAAGGACGCTTGTCGTCCTTCACATCCTGGATTATTTTCTGTCAGGTATGTGGATTTCCCCCATATAGTAAGATACTAATGGTTTGTCAATAAAGGTTTTGTCAAAGTAAGTGGACGAACTCTCATTGACAAAAAGAAATTCTTTATCCCGTACAAGGGTTAGTTCTCATTGATAAAGATCTTGATAACATTTTATTGTTTAAACGGATAAGCTATCATTGACAAGATTCTGAAGAGCTCTTATTCATTAGTAAGAGATTCGTCAAGAGAAAAGACTTGTAGAAGACGTCCATGAAGTCTTCATTCCAATGGCATCGGAAGCTTGAATTGTCCTTTTCGTTCCTCGGTTCTCATTGGAGGATCTCCTTTGAATAACATTAATTCATTCTCTTGACGAAGAGAACGAAAACAGTCGTTTTCCATTCTCTCTCTTCCTCGTTGAGGAAAGAATGTAGTAGAGAATTAGCTGTCCAAGTGGCTATAATACTTATGTATTTTATTTTTGCGTTATATTAGTACTGTATGGTTCAAGTCATATACGCATATCGCAGCTTCTTCTATGGATGGCAACCGAAAGGACTGTTATTCAAGTTGTGTTTAATTAGGGGGAATTATAACATGCACTCCCTTCCAAGAGTTTCCGGGGTAAGAACAACGCTAAAAGGTATTGTTACTACAACATCAACTCAGCTTCTACATTTAGCGAATTCTATGTCGCTTAAATATGCTTATTTGAGAGTTTTTCTTCTGCTAGATAATAATAACAAACTTCTTCCTTCGTAGAAGGGAGTAGATGGTAACGCAGTCAGAATAGTGCGTGACGATGAATCAATGCTGCTTTCACTGTGGATGACGCAATATTTTTAATCGGTACTCCCTGCAACCTTCCAGGAGTTTCCGATTTAACATTTTGGATATTAAGAGTAGTGTTACGACAACGCGAACTCAACTTCTGTATTTAGCGAATCCTGTTTCGCTTAAAGATGTATCTTGAAAGTTTCTTCCGGCTCAAATAATAACAAACCTATTCTTTTGTAGAATAGGGTAGCTGGCAACTCAGACTTACTAGTGCAAGAAGGTGAACGTCGGTACACCAAGTCACCAACTCAGTACCAAGTAGCGCGCTGTCATGCTCTGTATGTTACGTCTCTCTCTCTCCCGAAGGATTGATTGACTAACCGTATCTGTGCCCTACAATCGTGGACTTTAAGCCTAGAATTGAAGGGAATTATAACATGCATTTATTAAACATTGCCTTCGTTGGCGAAACAATTTTTCAACAGAGATATCTCTTAATCCTTTCGGTGCCCTTTACTGCACTGTTATAGGATTCTGTAAGAGTCTACCGCGGCATAGCACTATATTAAGGCTCTCCTGCTTAGGCAGAGCGCAGCCTTATTACGGAGGGAAGCATGCTCGGTAGGGGAAGGAATTAGTCTGCTGGGGACCATTTCCTCCCTGAAGAAGTTTGTTTCCCTGAATAGACTGCAATTCAGACCTGTACAGTTCTTTTTTCCCTACCAAAAAATGGAATAATATCCAAGATCTAGAAACGATTCTGAATATCTCGCAATGCTTCAGGTAACACCTCAGGTGATAGCGAAAAGTACCAGGCATCTCTAGAGAGTGTCAGATGTCCTGGCACATATTCTGAAAGAATTGTAAGCAATTCGGTCGTCCCTACATTTGTCCTGAAGGAATAGATCAACTCTGACAAATACCACATCTCTCTTGTCTCTCAAGAACTATCGAGAAATTGTCTCTCGATCCCTGTTCAAGTTAATGGCAGAGAGCCTGTTATGAAAATAGACATGAATGTAACGATTCTCAAGAGGTTCGTTACAGGATTGCACACAGTCCGTACGAATCTTCTCGATCGACGGTAATAAATAATGGCATCCGAATAGAATCTTCGATTGGAAGTATATAGAGAGTTGTTGAGAATTTAGGGAAGTCCTTTGTTACATCTCTTCGCAATGTTTAGGACGAAGAGGCTTCTTCTACTCTGCTCTCTTATTCTCGATCTGGGAGCGATAGCAATAGACGCCATCCTATGGTATTGAACGGGGATGGATGTTTAGTCTCTTTTCCCCGATTTCAAACTCTGGGGATGTAATAAGTTATTTCTTGAAGTCAGAGGGAGCGAGAAGAACACTGTTCGCCCAAGAACATTGATTGCCCTATGTGGGCCTTCGAGAAGATAAATTCACAGAGGTCACGGTTTACTTTAACAGCGTCACTCTGAGAGGTATCGCACAACCTCTTCGCCCTAAGTCTGACGGAGTTCAGACTATCGAAAAGGTTGACCGAAACAAGAGGTTTTTTCAAAACTAATGACAAATGTCATTGCCAAGGCAAAGGAGTGCTGCCTATTTTGCTTTATACCAAATCGGAGTGGGCTGATTTTGGAAATGGTGTAGGAATTAATAGTATTCTTTCGCCTCAATCTCTGTGAATTGCATTACAGTCTTCTCTTTCCATCTGAAGAAAGGACTAAGTTGTAAATCCCGATTATTACAAATACGGGAGTATGTGGTTGATGGCATTTGGTCTTAGAGATTTGGATCTGTCAAACAATAAAGCCCTTCACAATATTTAAGGTTGGTAACTCTAGTAAAGCAAAAGCAGGCTTCGGTGACAGTAATCACGAAGTCATATGCTAACAGGTAAGGAACCAAGATGTCAATCATCTGCACTTGAGGTGTTTCCAAAATCCTTCTATTCTGTCCCTTCCCACC
This sequence comes from Macrobrachium nipponense, assembly GCF_015104395.2. Taxonomy (NCBI): domain Eukaryota; kingdom Metazoa; phylum Arthropoda; class Malacostraca; order Decapoda; family Palaemonidae; genus Macrobrachium; species Macrobrachium nipponense. Next base: position 43,036,458 of record NC_087216.1, on the reverse strand, counting down.
CCCAAGGGTGGGAGTCAGCTATATATATATCTGGCAGGTAAGTGTCATGAACAAAATGATATTGTCATGATACAATAAAGTTTGTTCATACTTACCTGACAGATATATATAATCAAGTACCCACCCACCTCCCCTCAGGGGACAGTGGTATACAAAATCTGAATAGAAAATGGGATGGTTCCTGAGGCCCGCCTCCCAGCGGCGGGAATGGGTACTAACCACCTGGCCGACCACTGCGTTTGCCGGGAGTTTTGAAATTCTGTCGGTCGTCAGAGAAATACAGCTATATGTATATCTGTCAGGTAAGTATGAACAAACTTTATTGTATCATGACAATATCATTTTGTGGTTTTAGAAAACCTAGAATGTGTGAAGGTTAAGCCTGGAAGAGGCAAAGTTAACCTTTTGTGTTATGATTTTTAGAAACTTTGTCAAGGAACACAAGGTCCACTGTGACATAATGGATAGGCTAGTGTATGAGAACTAGCTCCATATCTTCTACCTTATTGAAGTTAAACATTCATAATGTGAGCAGCAGTTGCAACTTCATTTAGTGTAAAGGCAATTTGTCGCTCCAGAATAGGATTGATGTGTCACAGTAGAAGTACAACTCGGTTTTTGCCTGATCACTACCTTAAGTATACAGAATTGTGTTTGAAAACAGTTAAAGCCCTTAATCCGCTACTAGTAGTGGGTAGTCTTTTCCTGAACCGAAAAAGAGCAATTCTTTAGGCTCTTTTGTTTAAATCCCGGGGTTTTAATATTTTGGAGAGCGTGAAGGTACAAATTTTGTATATTGTATAGGTATTCATTTTAAGTGACTGTCGTTTGATAGGGCTTTTGGACCCAGGTACAGGGGTCCCTCATAACGCTTGCGTTTTATGCTGCCTGAATCGAAGCGGTTTTCTCCGCATTGCTACTCTGCTGCATACGTATGAGAGCCTTGCTCCCTGAATGGAATCCAACTTCTGGTGGTAGTAAAATCCCCCAAGGATTCCAGATCAGGTGAGAATGTTTTGGGTTTCGTATAAGAAACCTTAAGCTCGAATGGCCGAGCGGAATTTTGTCTAGCTGCACTACCCACCATTCCCTTCTTAATGTGGGAATCAGCTGATTTAACAGTAGGTAAGATTCATCTCAAATAATATAAATTTTCATAATAAAATTTTTTATTTGGATACTTACCTACTGTTAAAGTAGACCCACCCAGCCTCCCCACAACTTAGTGGGCTGTCAAGGAGAATTCTGACAAGAGCTAAAACATTCGAAACACACCTGGTGGAGAACAGGTAAACTAGACAGTCATCCGGGCAGCCATTCGATTTTTTTTGTATGAATGCCGACTCGCCTAGTTGGCGGGGAGATATAGCTAATTTAACAGTAGGTAAGTATCCAAATAATAAATTTTATTATGAAAATTTATATTTTAACTCTTTCCTTTTCTTGAATTCTTGACTTATTACTATTTGTTTGCAAAATCCTCATGTTTTTCTTAAAACTCTGCTGTTTGCCAACAGTAAGTTAATGTATTGTGGCATAATTAATCCCCTTCGTGCACTTAAGATCCAAGTGTAAACTCTCTCTCTCTCTCTCTCTCTCTCTCTCTCTCTCTCTCTCTCTCTCTCTCTCTCTCTCTCTCTCTCTCTCTCTCTCTCTCTCGGACACAAACACTCTTGATTCCTTTGATTATCTATGTACCTAATATGTGAATAAAATGGATTTTATCAACCTCAGCATACTGCAACCAATTTGGTTTGCTCAAAGGGTTCCCATCTCTCCTCCCTCCCAGCCGGCCGGTGCTATTTTTACCAAACAGTTTGTAACTCGTACACAGAAAGAATAAAATTGAGACAATTTTACTTTGTATAACGTAGTTTCATTAATTTACACTTTTAATATAACTTTTGAACTCATTAATAATAGAAAAGAAAATGTGAAAAGGGGGACTTTTTGGGCTGGCTGGAACGAATTATCCTGATTCCCTTTATTTCTTATGGGGATATTTGTTTCATATTTCAAACATATCTTACTTCAAACAGCCTTCTGGAATGGATTAAGTTCGAGTATGAGGTACTACTGTACATTTAAATTAACATTTCTGGGCTCTCATTGTAGTGGTCCAGGGTTTGTTCAGAAATAAAACATGAAAACTAAAGCAAGGCAGAAGTTTTAAGAGTTGGTTAGCTAAGTAAGGAGAAGCTAGAGGAAAGGATGAAAAAACTATATCAGACAACAGTGTTGTTGCAGCTGAAGAGAGTCTGCTAAGAACCCTTAACGATTGCTGAAAGTGTGCTTTTTGTGGTACTTCATAGCATAATTCCCCATGGAAAAAATATCAGTTAATGCATTTAAATTTTGTTATTATGACTTATTTGGGTAAGATTTTATGGTAAGAAAAGTTGATGACAGTGCAGTTTTTATTTTCATAATTTTATGGTAAGAAAAGTTGAGGACAGTGCACTTTTTATTTTCATCATCATTTTATGGGAAGAAAAGTTGAGGACTGCAGTTTTTATTTTCTTCCGTATGATTAATAGATGTTCAGTATTCTGAGATCCTTATCTCTTTCAGTTTGCAGCAGAATTTCGTCGCTTCAGTCTTGAACGTGAAAAGTTTGATAAATTGGAGGATTTCCAGAATCTAATTGAAAAGCTGCACAAGCTTACAAACATAGCATTTGTGCTATCATACACAGACCCAGGAGATGGCAGCTTATTACCCATAAACAATGATGACAACTTCAAGAAAGCATTACAACGAGCAAGACCAGTACTTAAAATCATTATTCAACATAAAGGTAAGGGACATTATGATATTCACTGATCATGACTGGTAAAATTCACTAAGGGAACCTCAACTTAATGGACAGTTTTGTATATGTAACTTCATAGCTATAAGTCCCACTTATATGCCAGCTTGAATTCAAAATTTCGCGGGTAACACTTCAAACTGTTGTGTAGGTGACCGGTTCTGCTCACGAGTGGGAGAATAGGAACGACATTAAGCAGAAATCATAGCTTATTCCTGCCGTCATCAGGTAAACACCGGTGATGGTGGTAGCTTGTTCATTATTGGATAAGGCAATTTTTCATGAATTTATCTCATATCTGTAGTATAAGATGGCATCTAAATTAGGAAACCATTAGGAAACTGAGTTTTTGAGAAAAGTGATTACTATTTGCAAAAATTAAATAGTACGACTATATTTATAATAATGATTATATACTTGAATAAAAGTTGTTTTGCTTGTTGTATCCGAGTACAGCACAGATGGCCCACAGTTAGCGGTGCAATCACTTAACGTCGAATTGGTTTTACAGCTGTCGTCAAAAATATTAATTAAAAAATGAGGTAATATAAGGTATTTTTTACGGCACAATTTTCAGTTAACAGTGCTGCAAGCGCCGTTGTGTAGAAATAACTTTCAGAGCATAAAGGTTATGCAAATATTAAAAATCTGTATTAACCCTCTTATGCCGAAGCCCTAAAAATCAAAACCTCTCCCGTATGCCTGGGCCGGTATAATTTTTTCAAAAAATCACAGCGCGCTTAGTTTTGAAGATTAAGAGTTCATTTTTGGCTCATTTTTTGTCATTGCCTGAAGTTTAGTATGCAACCATCAGAAATAAAAAATAATATTATTATCATATGTAAATAATGCGATATATGGTAGCGAAAAAAAAATAATTCATACATAATTGTATTCAAATCACGCTGTGCAAAAAACGGTCAAAGCTAACGAGTTACTTTTTTTTCCGTTGTATTTTACACTAAATTTCAATCATTTTGATATATAATACATTGTAAAACAATAAAAGCAACACCGCAAAAATATGATCACAAAATGATGTACGAATTCGTAACGCGCGGACGTAATAAAATGTTATTTTCAAAAATTCACCGTAAATCTAAATATTGTTCTAGAGACTTTCAATTTGTTTCAAAATGAAGACAAATGATTGAATATTACGATACTGTAAGAGTTTTAGATTAGAATTGCAGATTGCGACCATTTCGGACGAGTTAAAGTTGACCGAATGTCGAAATTTTTATATATATATTTTTTTGTATGCACATTTTTTGGAGATGGGAAAAAATACAACCTTCAATTATTTTTTATTGTATTCTTCATGACTTTGCGCACATTTTGATATATGAAACTCTATAAAATGGCTAATATGAAAAAGGGCAAATATTAGGATAATGCGATGTACGCATTTCGGAGACTTGCGGCCGCGAATCGGCACGCTGAGGGAAGTTAAATATATTTTTCAAAAATTCACCATAAATCACAATATTGTTCTAGAGACTTAAAATTTATTTCAAAAGGAAAATAAATGACTGAATATTACTAAGCCGCAAGAGTTTTAGCTTACAATTGCTTCTTTCAACTATTTCGGTAGAGTCAAATTTGACCGAACGTGGTTTTTTTTCTATTTATCGTGATTTATATGCAAATATTTCTAAAAAAGAGAACAGCTACAACCTTCAATCATTTTTAGTTGTATTCTACATGAAATTGCGCACATTTTTATGTATAAAACATTATGTAACAGCTAATTTTAAATGGTGCAAACAGTTCAACAATCGCACAAAAAAAATTTAGATTTTTTCGGAAGAGTTACCGCACGGACGTAAGGAAAATGTTTTTTTTTTTTTTTTTTTTTTTTTTATATATATATAAATTCACCATAAATCGAAATATTGTGCTAGAGACTTCCAAGTCATTGCAAAATGAAGGTAAATGATTGAATATTACTAGAATATAAGAGTTTTAGCTTACAATTGTGTTTTTCGACCATTTCGGTAGTCAGAGTTGACCGAAAGTTGAAATTTTTGCACTTAACGTTATTTATATGAAAATATTTCAAAACTGATAAAAGCTACAACCATGGGTTGTTTTTAGTTGTATTGTGCATAAAATTACGCACATTTCCATATATAAAACTTTATGTAACTGCAAATTTAAAATGGTGCAAACATTAGGACAATCGCACGAAAAATTTATCAGAAAGAGTTACCGCGCGAACGTAAGGAAAAAGTTTTTTCATAAATTCACCATAAATCGAAATATTGTGCTAGAGACGTCCAATTTGTTGCAAAATGAAGGCAAATGATTGATTATTACTATAATATAAGAGTTTTAGCTTACAATTGCGTTTCTAGACCATTTCGGTAGAGTCAAAGTTGGCCGAAGGTTGAAATTTTTGCACTTATCGTTATTTGTATGAAAATATTTCAAAACTGATAAAAGCTACAATCATGAGTATTTTTTTGTTGTATTTTACATGAAATTGTGCACATTTTCATATATGGTGCAAAAATTATGTCAAAGTGACGAAATAATTTTTGAGATGTGTCACTGATACTTTTTAGTGCGATAAGAAAGAAATTCGCGCTTGCGCACCTGCGTAGCCATTGTATTCAAAACAATGCCTTGATCCGTGAACTCCCAGCATCCTCCAAGGCGCGTGATTCAAAAGTTTTCGGCTGGTAGGCCTATAAGTATTTTTCTGCGAATTTTTTAAAAAACTTTTTTGAGTCGATGTATGATACGTCCATTCGGCATACGGGAGACATTTTGACTCGACGTTTAATACGTCCATTCGGCGTAAGAGGGTTAAAAGTTATTACATAGGTGTTAGGGTAAACTATATGCCCATGACGCTGTTCAATGCCGCCGCTGTTCAATGCTGCTCTTCTGAAAATCTAGAATTAAAAAAGTGCAAATATAGCGATCGATGTGTCGATTTAGAAATTTTCTTGCTTTTATGTTTAAAATGTGTATGAAAATTTATATCTATAGGGTACAGTGGTCCCCCCTTATTCGCGGGTGATGCATACCAGACCCCCCCCCAAATAGTTAGAATCCGCAAATGTTTGGAACCCCCCTCTGAAAATGCTTATAAACACCTATCCTGAACGTGGAAACACCAAACTATCCCTTTAAAGACCATCCTACATCAAATATACATTAAAATATTATCCTATTACGGTTCATATTAATCATTGAAATATTATTGATACTGTTTTGAAGTAAATCTTAAAAAATCTTACATTTAATGGTTATAAACACGTATGTTCTTACTGCATAACTTAGTTACATATGTGAAAGTAATCCAGTCCCTCATAAGTATTCAGTCATGCAGGTTTTCTTTCATACAGTTACTATTTAAGACGTCCAGTTTTCTTTTTACAAGGGGAACAATTGTATGTAAAATCACAAGAGAGAAAGAACATAATATTTATGAACATTAAACTATTGTTTTACACTAGTACAACATACGTACCGTATATTTCGGCGTATAAGTCGACCCTTTAGCCCCAAAAAATCATGCCAAAATTAGGGGGTCGACTTATCTAACGGTAACAAAAAGTGAATCTTTATTATTTTGGCATATCGGTACAGGAATCCAGGCTTTACAGTTGGCTAATAACAATGACAGCCTTGTTGAGGTAACTATGTATGTAAATACCAGTATTAAAAACATTTCACACTGTAATACGACAATAATAATACATTTGAACATCCATTACCTTAAATAAAATTAAACAAATCAAAGTAACTTAGAGAAACCCCAATCGCACAGCAAGTGTAAACATTGCGTAGCTATTTGTAGTACAGTAATTGAGAAGGATGCGTTCACTCTGACAGTTTTGTATTTACCGGGGTATTGTTCAAAAACATTTATGGTATGAAATCTTTATTTATCACTTTAAATAAAATACAGAAAATTGTATTTAATAGTAAATATGTATTTAAAAATACTTCAAAATTACTTGAGTCATCATACTTGAATTAAACAATTCATCAGACAAAATCATTCACGGTTTCATCATAAGGATCCCAGTTTGAATCTGGTGAATCAACTGCAGGTTCGTTTATGCCATAGAAGAACCAATGGTTAAGGAGTATTCCAACATAATAATAAAATACCGGCACGTCGTTTTAACAACCCAGTCAAAACATTAACTTGAGTGGCAGTTTGTACATACATATATACGTAGGCTGTTATGCAGCGTTAGTTAGCGCTTTGTTTGTTTACATACACTCGAGTAACGTATCTTTCATTTAGTCATTTCTAATCATATTTGCTGCTATTCATCTTTTATATTTTACACAGATTTGTTAATATACCGAGTATATTACCTGTATTTCTTATGGTAAGTAGAGCAACATATGTACCGTAATAACATTCAGGTTATTTTATATGATACGTTTTACCCTGCTGCTTATTTTGAGCGTACGGTTGGCCTCACATTTTATAGGTCGACTAATATACCCGATATTAGTTAAAATCATAAAAATTTACTCAGAATTGGGGGGTCGACTTATCTTCCGGTCGACTTATACACCGAAATATACGGTAAATAGGGTATCCACCAATGATGAATGTTGATTCAAGATGATGATGATGAATTAGCTGTGCAGTCCGATGAATGACAATGAAGATATGACTGCACAGCTAAGCAGAGGAGTTATATATCTTCTGAGGGTGCCTCTTCACCTTCAGGAGGCACTTCATGAGGCACTTCTTCAGGCGATTTGGGAGGCACTTCTTCAGGCGATTCAAGGGGCACTACTTCAGGCGATTCGGGAGGCTTTGGAGGGTCCTTCTTCGTTCGTGTGATGAACATTGTGATTGGCAGCTGCTGCCGTTGCTTCTTCACGGTGGTGAAGGCTTGGTTATAGGGCTCCAATGCTGTATTAAGAATATTAGAAAACTTTAAGGAGCATTCCATGTAAGGATCCCATGTTGCAACAAACTCCTGGAGGTCGTTTATCATTTTTTGAACTTGGGACAGGCGTTCCAAAGTCAGGCCCCCCTCCTCCTCCTGTTCCTCTCCTGAACCTGGAGTGTCTTTTTCCTCACTGGCAGACTTCATCATCAGCTCTTCCAAGTCCTGGTCTGTCAGGGGGTCAGAGTGGGCAGAATTTTTGCCAACTGGACCGCCTCATTAATGGCTGAATGCTGCATTTCCTGAGGAGAAAAGCCTGTATAATTATGGACACGGTCTGACCACAACTTACTCCAGCAAGCATTCAGGGTTTCCTTCTTCATGTCCTTCAGGGACTGGTCGATGACAGACAGACACACATGGCAATCGTGAATTTACACCAATAATTTTTCAGTGTAAATTCACTGTCACTGTCCATTGCGTCAACAAGGTTCTGGAGGGAGTTCCCGGTGTAGAGTGCCTTGAAGGTACAGTGTGGCGGGATCACAAGCTTAAAAAACAAGTGGTAAATCCCCCCCCCACATAAACTTAATCAATCCAGCTGCCAAACTCACCCCATCACACTTTCCTCTTTACACTACAGAATATACGCAGGACAATTGACCTATACAAACCCAAAAACAAAAAACTCAAAACACATGTACGTACCCAACTGCAGATACACAGGGCTATGCTGTGCTGTCTGCCGGTTGAGGTCACGGATACCAACAACAATGAAGACAAGAACCACAACCCACAACCTAACAACACAACACCCAAGGACCACAACTCCACAACCCAACAATAACACAACACCCAATGATCACAACTCAACAACACAGCAAACCAACAAGGAACACAACCACAACTCAACAACAAACAAAGAATACAGCCACAACAAAAGACCACTGCACACCACCAACACAAAAAAACAAAAAAAAAAGGCAACACACACACACACCCACTAACAACACCGAGGGATCACAACAGCTCACCAATAATAACCCTCAACAACTCACAACCACTCGACCACAACAACTCACACATAACAACAGAAACTCACAAGCACAACAAATCCATCACAGGCACAACAACTCTTAAGCAACTAATATCAAACCCAACAACAATCAGCAACAAACCAATAACACATTACTCAAATGACTTTCAATGCCCTCAACACTTTCCACAGACCGCTGCCAACACTACTGATCATCACCGATTCTGACTAAAGACTGACCAAAGACCGACTCAAACACAGAACTCAAACAGCAAACTCCAGCTGCAACAGCAGACAACCCAGAACTCACCAACAGCCAATTCAGTCGTTAACTATCCATACAGCAATTACTCTCTCTCTCTCTCTCTCTCTCTCTCTCTCTCTCTCTCTCTCTCTCTCTCTCTCTCTCATTATCTTTTTTACTAAAACTAGTGGCTTGACTTTGGACCTGAAATGATTTAATTTTAAAACTTTGAGATATTTTGGATGAAAATTTGTGAGCTTAAGTTTTTTTGTCACCTGTCAGTTTCTTTGCAATGCTCCTTTTGAGGACAAAACAACGACTAGGTTATAAAAAAACAGGTTTTGATGTAGGAAAAACCTATTTTTGGTAGTCGCTGTTGAGTCCTCAAAACCCTCCCACTTCCCTGACGAAAAACCATGGGATTTGGATAAAGGTACATCCTGCGTTGACCAACAGAGTAATGGACTTGGTTTTTTACCTGGCCTGAGCATAAAACAAGATGGCTGATGTGCATGTTCAGTAGTCATTTCTACAGGTTTTGACGTAGGAAACTGGATCCAGCCTTCCTGAAGACAAGATGCAGATATTTCTTTGATATTAGTCTGATCACCATGGGGCGCTGGCACACACCATGGAGGGTAAATCCTTTAAGGATGCAATAGCAACTACTTAACAGTAGGTTTTTCCTACATCAAAAGATTTTTTTTTTTTTTTTTTTTATGAATAAATATTTAAATATTCAAGTATTGTACAGTATTTAACTCTACTTGTAAATTTCCAATGTTTCCTTATCTGAAAAAAGAAAATAGGACAGCCTCAATATTGTATGCAAGAAAATGGTTGTGCTTAAATGTAGGGGGGGACTTAAGTTTAGTTTTCACACAGTTGTAAGCCATATATTTTTAAGGGTAATGTTGTAAGGGAAAAAAGCGATTTAGGATGATAGGTATATTTGGTGTTTGTGAGCTATTAAGATAGGCAGTATTAAGCATGTTTAGAGGGTAGTAGGGTGGCCTTTGGTGTTTGAACCGTTAAAATAGCCAGTTATAAGCATTTTCTTAGGCGGATATCAACTTAATGTGGATGTTCACTTAACATGGGTGGTTGTGGTTCTTACCCCAACGATTACTGGGGGTCATACTGTACCTCTGTTAAGTATCACCCCCTCAACTGCCCCACATAATGTGGACAGAGAAAAAACTGAATGGTAAACAATAGACGCTCAAGTTCCCAAAGAGATGGGTCAATAGACACTTAAAACTAAACAATCCTATTAATTTTTTAGTTTTCACATGTTGTCTCCCACCTGATGCAGGAAATACAGCAATCATAATAGAGAGGTAAGTATTTAAAAATAAATTTTATTATAAAACAAATACTGCTTTTTTTTTCCTGATGATATAACTCAGATGTTAAATTGCAGGTGTTGTCTTTTCAACAGGGAGCTTGGAACATCTTCAGAATGGCAGCAGCAAGATCCCATCAATACTGTCCCCTTTTGTCACACAGCCAAGAAATAAACTATCCATATCCTATCCACAGGACTTCAGACAGGTCAGTTGCTAATGTGTGAAGTTATATTCTGATTTTTTAATGTAGCAATACAGTAACAGGTTTTGGGTGGTGGACGGATTCACTCATGGTGAGCGACTGTAAACAGGTTTTGGGTGGTGGACGGATTCACTCATGGTGAGCGTCATTATCACGCGCCATTGATTTGAAGGATTTGGGCGGGAAAGAGGTTCCAATAGACTAGCCAAGATCAAGGAAGCAGTTGGCTCATGAGTTGTGATTTTTCAAAGGAGCATGTGCGCCTCTCTCATAGGACATGTTGTTATGCATTTTGTCATAAACATACCTAGGGGTTGCTTTTGGTATTAGTTCTTATCTTTTGTGATAGTATGTCTGCTATAATGTAATTTTGCAAAGAAAAGTGCAAAGAAATATTAAAAAATGACTTGTAATCCAAAAAAAGTTACTGTATCTTCTATCAGTAAATTTACATAAATGTTTTGCTGTGTAAATTTACATATATTTTACAGCAAATAGCAAATATACTCGGAATTTGTTACTGACTTTAGTGCTTATTTGTTTTTATATTGTGAGATGTAATTATAATTTTTGTACATGCAACTTCCCCGGCAGATATATGCTTAGCTAATGTCTCTGACGTCCCGACAGAATTCAAAACTCGCGGCACACGCTACAGGTAGGTCAGGTGATCACCCTCTCCCGCCTCTGGGTGGCGGGAATAGGAACCATTCCTGTTTTCTAATCAGATTTTCTCTGTCGCCGGTACCAACAACATCGTTGTTGGTTCCTCCTACATGGAATTCTTGCTTGCTTTGCTGAGGATTGTTTTTGGTGAAGTATTTAATTTTTGGCTTTCGCATACGCTGTTTTTGGACAGTTTTTTGGATTTGCTTTGGAATTTTTCTTCAATATGTCTGATGTTACACCTGAAGCTCGCTTTAGAGTGTGTATTAAAGAAGGATGTAAGGTGAGGTTGGCGAAAGCTCCGGTGGATCCTCACACTATTTGTGTTAAATGTAGGGGGAATGAATGCTCTGTTAGTAACACTTGTGATGAATGTGGAAGTTTGACGGAGATTCAATGGAAGAGTTTGACTGCGTATGTAAAGAAATTGGAGAAAGATAGAATCAGGAAGGCTTCAGCTAGAAGTTCCAGTAGGTCCTGCTCTATTGATCAGGACGGTCATTCTAACCCTAATGTAGTTTCTCCTACTTCTAACGTGGTTTCAGCTCCTTCCCCCCGCAGCGAACTCGTAGATTCGTCTTCGGAGAGGGCTGCTATGAAAGCGTCGATCCGTAATTTGCAAGCGCAATTACGAGAGATGGAACAAGGTAAGAGTGAAGTGTGCAGTGACGTGTGCAATGTCCCCAGTGCAGTGGAGGGGGCGTTTGACCGACTCCGCATTGCTCCTAGGCCTAGACCTCTTTCAGACTCCCATGACCAAGGGAGGAGGAATGTCGAAAGCTGCAAGGGGGATGTAGAGTATTCCCAACGGTCAGGCGTCCCTTTGGCAGAACCTGTAGACTCGTCCCAGGCTGCCTTGGATGGCTATAGACAAAGCATCCTTAGGAAGTGTTTTTCTGACTAGGATTCTTCCTCACCGAGACGTGGATGGAGCTTTGCTTCGAAGTCGCGCCCCCTGAAAAGAGCCTTGAAGCCTCCTGGAGGAGACGCGTTAGACTCCAGCCCCGAGCCTTTTCCGGAGTATTCTCCTGCTCAGAAGAAGAGAGCAATTAGGTCGCCTGATTCTTCTCCTGAAGGAATTCGCTCTTCGACCAAGAAGTTTTTGGTGGGCCTACAAGAGCAGTTATCTAAGTTAGTAGGCTCTCTTTCCAAGGGGTCTTCTCGCAGGAAGGACACCTCTCTTCCTGTCAAGAGCTCTTTTAAGAGACCTTCGTCTAGTCGGCATTCGGACACTAGCAGGCGCCTCTCTCCTGGAAGACGCTCCTCTCCAGCTAAATCTTTTGACTATGCTTTGTCTCATCATGAATGATTGGCGACTCCGGCCAGGCGCTCTTCATCGAGTAAGCTCCTGGATTCTTCTAGATGCCCTGGGAAGGGCTCAAGCCCCTCTCCTGTCAGGCACCAGGAACAGCGCTCCGTACGTAGGAGTAGCGGACTCCATTCTCTTTTAGGGCGCTCTCCGAGGGATAGAAGCTCCTCCCCTTGCCGGCTAAGGGAGCAGGAGAGTCTCCACTCTTCCCGTAAACACAGAGAGAGCGGTGAGCAGTTCTCTCCCCCCAGACGTTCTCGGAGAGATTCTAGCGCCTCTCCTAGCAGGCGCCATCATGATGTCAGGCGCTTTTCTCCTCCAAGGCACGTTACTCCTCCCAGGCGCTCACGACGTGACACTAGCGCCTCTCCGGACAGGTGCCAAGAGCCTGAGAAGAGCCTGGTTAGTGCTTCGCGCCCTACTCCTGTTAGGTGCTTTTTAGGAGAATCAAGTTATTCCTCTCTCAGGATTCATCGAAAGGAAGTAAGCTCCTCTCCTGGCAGGCACCAGGATGAGGGCAGGTGCTTTTCTACCCCAAGGCGCGTAGTTCCTGACAGGCGCTCCCTATGTGACGCAAGCGCCTCTCCTCACAGGCACCAAGAGCCTGGAAAGAGCCTGATCCTGGATTCGCGCCCTACTCCTGGTAGATTCTCCTGCAAAGGCGCAAGCTCTTCCCCTCTCAGGCGCCAAGAGCCTGTGAAGCGTCAGTCATGCTTCTCCTGCTAGGCCCCTTCCAGCAGAAGTGAGTTCTTCTGTGGGTAAGAACATCTCGGGAAGTGGACTCAGTTCCTCTTCCAAGCTTCCTTCGAAGGAGAAGAGCCCCTCTCCTTCTAAGACTCCTTCCCTGAAGAAGCCTTCTTCCCCTAATGCTACTTTTAAAGACGTTTCTGAGGATGAAGCTCCTAAAGATGCGAGCGTCTCTGATTACAAGAGACTGGCAGCCCTGCTACTTCAGGAGTTCGGGGACTCGCTTTGCCCAGCGGATCCTCCTTCGCCAGGATCTCTTCTATCAAGCACTAAGCTTTCGAAGTCCCCTTCTTTCGTCAAAATGCGTCCAACGCTTTCTATGAGGAAAATAATTAAGAGCTTAGAGAGCTGGCTCCTCTCTAAGAAGGGAGCGGGTAAGACAGTTTTTCCTGTCCTCCATCTAAGCTGGCAGGTAAACCAGGTGTCTGGTATGACACTAAAGAACCTATGGGATTGGGTCTACCTTCTTCGGCCGATGCTGACTTCTCATCTTTAGTGGGTTCTTCAAGAAGACGCTCTCTTCTGTCGGCGAAGACTTCTTGGGGGATGTGCGAAATGGACCATCTGCTTAAGGGTCTGTTTCGCACCCTAGAGGTCTTCAACTTTATGGATTGGGCCTTGGGAGCCCTGGCCAAGAGAGCTCAGGACCCAGACTTTGTGACGATGGACGTGTTGACCAGTGTCCTTTCTTGTTTGGATAAGGCCGTGATGAATGGATCCACGGAAATTGCTTCTCTCTTCGGATCCGGAGTTCTTAAGAAGAGGGCGGTCTACAGCTCTTTTTTGGCCAAATCAGTGTCTCCTCTACAGAGAGCCTCCTTGCTGTATTCGCCCCTTTCAAGCCACCTGTTTCCACAAGAGACTGTTAAGGACATCTCGAGGTCCTTATCCGAGAAAGCAACGCAAGATCTACTTGCTCAGTCTGCTAAGAGACTGAAACCTGCAGTGCCTTTGGCCAAAAGAGAGAAGACTTCTTTTCAACAGCCCTTTCGAGGGAGAACTGCATCTAGATCCTCTCTTAGGAGTAGGAGACCAGTCAAGAGAGGAAGATCTTCACGAAAACCATTCACAAAACCCCAGTGAGACAGCAGTCTCCAGACTACAGTAGGAGCCAGACTTCTGAAGTTTGCAAAAGTCTGGGCTCAGAGGGGGCCAGACGCCTGGTCCCCCTCTATCCTCGAGAGAGGATACCTTTTCCCCTTCAGGGAGAAACCTCCCTTAACAACAACTCCAAGGGAGTTAACAGCAACATACCAAGATCCTAACAGCAAGATACCAAGATCCTATAAGAAGCCAAGCCCTTCTGCAACTAGTAGAACAGATGTTGGACAAGGAGGCAATAGAAAGTGTTCAAGAGCTTCAGTCCCCAGGTTTTTACAACCGTATTTTTCTAGTGCCAAAAGCCTCAGGGGGGTGGAGACCAGTCCTGGATGTAAGTGCCCTGAATCACTTCGTGATCAAGACAAGGTTCACAATGGAGACGACATCCTCTGTCCTCGCAGCTCTTCGTCCGGGGGATTGGATGGTGTCACTGGACCTTCAGGACGCCTATTTCCATGTGCCGATTCATCCTTCGTCCAGAAAGTACCTAAAGTTTATGGTACAGGGCAAAGTTTTTCAATTTTGAGCCCTATGCTTCGGTCTTGCTACGGCCCCTTAAATGTTCACGGGCCTGATGAAAAACGTAGCTCATTGGCTACATCTCAAAGGAGTAAGGATCTCTTTGTATCTCGACGATTGGCTGATCCGTGCCCAGTCAAAGGATCGCTGTCTGGAGGACTTGAATTTAACACTGGACCTAGCTCAGTCCTTAGGACTGTTGATAAACCTCGGGAAGTCCCAGATGAATCCCCAGCAAAGCATTGTCAATCTGGGGATTCTGATGGATTCTCAGGGTTTTCGAGTGTATCCATCAAAGGAAAGACGGGAGAGATGTATACAGAAAGTGAAGACGTTCCTAGAGAAAGAACAATGTTCCGTGAGGGAGTGGATGAGTCTTCTGGGGACCCTTTCCTCGTTGGGAACAGTTTGTTTCTCTAGGGAGGCTGCACTTAAGACCCCTACAATTCTTCCTGAGGGAGAATTGGGATCAGAAGTACCAAGACCTTTTGGACTCCTTCCATCTCTCAAAGAGAATAAAGGATTTTCTCTGTTGGTGGTTAGAGCCAAACAGACTCACCCAAGGACTCTCTCTTCATTTACCGAGCCCTCGCCTAGTGTTGTTTACAGACGCCTCGGAACTAGGATGGGGAGCGACTCTAGGCTCGAGAGAAGTGTCAGGCACCTGGAGTGGGGAACAGGTGTCCTGGCACATCAACAAGGAGGAGCTAGCAGCAGTACATCTAGCGCTCCTTCACTTCAAACCTCAAGTCTCGGGTGCTGTGTTGCAGGTAAACTTGGACAACACGACAGCTCTAGCCTACATAAGAAAGCAGGAAGGAACTCACTCCTCCCTATTCGAAAAAGCAAGTGAGCTTCTTCTTTGGACCGAGGACCGAAACATTACTCTCCTAACCAGGTTTATCCAAGGGGAAAAGAACGTGAGAGCAGACCTTCTGAGCAGAAGGGATCAAGTCCTTCCCACGGAATGGACTCAGCATTCAGAGGTGTGCAACAAGATTTGGAACCTCTGGGGGAGACCCAATATAGACCTTTTCGCAACGCATTGGAATGCGAGACGAGAACTACTGCTCACCAATATCAGATCCAAGGGCAGTAGCAGTAGACGGTCTCCTTCTAGATTGGAAGGGGATCGACGGGTACGCTTTTCCCCCTTTCAAGATCTTAGGAGAGGTAGTGAGAAAGTTCGTCTCAGCGGAGGGAGCAAAGCAGACCCTCATCGCTCCATTCTGGCCAGCTCAAGATTGGTTCACAGAGGTACTGGAATGGATGATAGATTTCCCGAGGTACCTTCCACTACGGAACGATCTTCTCAAACAGCCCCACTTCGACAGATACCACAAAAACCTCCCCACTCTCGGTCTAACTGCCTTCAGACTGTCGAAGGACTCTTCAGAGCGAGGGGTTTTTCATGCGGTGTTGCAAAGGCTATTGCAAGAGCCGGAAGACCTTCAACGTTACGCGTGTACCAGTTGAAGTGGGAGGTGTTCCGAAGGTGGACCAGGGCGCGGAAGGTATCCTCTGCCAGTACCTCTCTGACGGACATAGCTGACTTTCTCCTGTACTTGAGGGAGAAATGCAATCTGGCCGTTTCTACTATCAAAGGCTATAGGAACATGCTTTCCTCTGTTTTCAGACATAGGGGCCTAAATATCGCGGAGGACAAAGATCTACATGACTTGATAAGGTCCTTCGAAACTTCGAAGTCCAAGACTATAAAACCACCTTGTTGGAACCTGGATGTGGTCCTTAAATACTTGATGTCTGAGAAGCTCGAACCTCCTCATACTTCCTCCTTCAGAGATTTGACTAGGAAGTCTCTCTTCCTCTTTGCGCTAGCCTCTGCTAAGAGGATTAGTGAACTTCAGGCTTTGGAAGGCTCGGTGGGCTTTAAGGAGGACTCTGCGGTATGCTCCTTTAACCTCCTTTTCTTAGCAAAGAACAAGAACCCTTCTAAGCCATGGCCAAGGACGTTCGAGATTAAGGGACTGTCCTCTCTGGTAGGGAGAGTTAGAGAGGACCCTGTGTCCAGTCAGGATCCTCAAGTTCTACCTAGAAAGGAAGCTACTTGGAGGAAATGTGGAGAGTCTTTGGTGCTCGGTCAGAAATCCTAAGAGAGTGATTTCTAAAAATGCCCAAGCTTTCTTTATTAGAGACATTAGAGAAGCTCATACATCCTGTGAAGATGAACACTTCAAAATCCTAAGAATCAAAGCTCATGAGGTCAGAGCCGTGGCTACCTCCTTAGCTTTTCACAGGAATTTGTCTCTACAGGCGCTTGTCAAGTCCACCTACTGGAGATGCAATTCAGTTTTTGCATCTAATTATTTGAGAGACGTTCGCGTCACTTATGATAAGTGCTTCTCTCTCGGACCGTACGTGTCTGCGGATTCGTTGCTGGGGCAGGGAGCTGAAGCTAATCCTATATAGTTAGTTAGATTAGGAATTTTAATTTTTTGGTGTTGTGTTTTTTGGTTGATTGAAAGGGGATTTGGGAAGTGTACCCCTTTCAAATCGTAGTTTCTAACAATGATAGTGTGGTCAGGTGGTCGGGATTGGCTGTCGTGCTCCTTGTTAGTTATTTGGACCTAAGCTCTGTCATGTAAGAGGGTTAGTCCCCGTTGATATGATGAAGGTGAAGGCTCTGCCATGTAAGTGGGTCTTTCCCCATTGGTATGATCCGAGACAAGGCTCTGTCAAGTAAGCGGGCTGGCCCCCATTGACAAGACTCAGAAGAGCTGTCAGTAACAGGTTTCATCCTCACTTAAGTTCTGGAGGCAAGCAGACTCATAGACAGTAACCATGAAGTCTTCTGCCCAATCAGGTAGGAACCAGGGTTTTTATGTTACCTACAACAGATGTTGTTTCCCTGTTTTTTATTATTTTTTCTAGTGTTTAGCTATCTCTTACCCTCCACCAAGAGTCCCAATCAGCTAAGTATATATCTGCTGGGGAAGTTGCATGTACAAAAATGATATTGTTATGATACAATAAAGTTTTGTACATACTTACCCGGCAGATATATACGATTAATGGCCCACCCAGCCTCCCCTCAGGAGATAGGTGGAAGAGAAAATCTGATTAGAAAACGGGAATGGTTCCGATTCCTGCCACCCAGCGGCGGGAGAGGGTGATCACCTGACCTACCTGTAGCATGTGCCGCGAGTTTTGAATTCTGTCGGGACGTCAGCGACATTAGCTAAGTATATATCTGCCGGGTAAGTATGTACAAAACTTTATTGTATCATAACAATATAATTTTACAAAACAATGAAATTATTTATTACAAAAAAAACCTATCTCCTTTGGATCTCTGCATTGATAATAGACCTCCTCCTTTGGTGTCATCTCTCATAGAGTCTATCATTCTGATACCTGTTAAGAATAGCAATTTTTGCTGTTTCAGGTGTGTTTCTGTGATGCACATAATTGTGTGGTGTGTGTGTTTTTTGTGTGTGTGTAAGTCCACTAGTTTAATTAGTTTTACTTTTTGTCAGTACTTGGATGTTTATGAACTTTACATCAAGATTTTTTTATGCATCTTCTGTGTTATTCACTATGTTAATTTATTTATCCAGTAAAGGGCTTCTACCAACTAACCTTTTATTTATTATTTACTAACTACTATATTCTCCTAAACCCACCAGCCTATGATTGTTACTAAAATGATTTCCTTCATCTACCTTCTCTAAACTAATTTCCCTTCTTCAACAGCCTACCTCAAAATTATTTACATTACTACTAGACATTCTGTTTTTTCCTAACTCTAAATTATTTACATTCCTATAAATTTTATTATTCCCTACCTCCAAATTATTTACTTTTCTAGTGATTTTATAGTTTCCTACCTCTAACTTATTTATACTACTAAAGATTTTATTGTTCCTATCTACAGTTCTCTCGGCTTCTAAATTAGTTTAGAGAAGGTAGATGAAGGAAATCATTTTAGTAACAATCATAGGCTGGTGGGTTTAGGAGAATATAGTAGTTAGTAAATAATAAATAAAAGGTTAGTTGGTAGAAGCCCTTTATTGGATAAAAAAATTAACATAGTGTATAACAATAACACAGGAGATGCATAAATAAATCTTGAAGTAAAGTTCATAAACATCCAAGTACAGCCAAAAAGTAAAACTAATTAAACTAGTGGACTTAAAAAAAAAAAAAAAAAATTGTGCATCACAGAAATGCACCTGAAACAGTAAAAATTGCTATTCCCAACAGGTATCAGAATAGTATACTCTATGAGAGATGACACCAAAGGAGGAGGTCTATTATTAATGTATATAGATCCAAAGGAGATATTCAGTTGAAAAAAGAAAAATCAGAACACAAAGACATTCTAATAGTAGAGGAGAGTTATAGAGCAGCAAGATATAACCTAATCCTAGTCTACATGTTAACTTACACGTAGCATTAGAGAAGACCACAGACCTGTCTCAGATTGTCTTTGGGGACTTCAATGGGCATTTAGGTTTCATAGGGATGCAAGAACTTGACCAAAATGGGAAATATGTTATGGACCTAATGGAAAAATATGACCTAACACTATTAAATGGAGATTCTAACTGCAAAGGGGAGATAACCTGCAGTAGAGGAGATCAGACACCACTAGACTTTACCCGGGTCAGTCAAAAATGTATACAAACTACAAATGTAGTGAGATAGATTAGGGAAAGTATGAATATCACCTGTCAGACCACCACCTAATAAAGTCCAATTCAGAATGAATACAAAAGTAAGAAAAACTTTTCATAATAAAACAAAAGAAATCAAATATTTCTGAAAATAACAGAAGAGTCCACCATGAAATACCTTGATTATGTAGAATGTAAACAAAGCAGGGTGGATTGGGTTAAACCAATGGTTTAAAACCAAGTGGTTTAAACCATAGTCTTTTTGGTTTGGCTTTTTTTTTTTTTTAAAAACCATGTGGTTTTTTGGGGTTTGTTTTTTCAATTTCAAGTGTCAGATATTTTATAAATTAATGCAAAAAGTGCATTAGACAAATGAGTTTTATTCTATATTTTAGGAAAAGGATGGGTGATGTTCCAATAACTATTGCATCTTATAATTCCAGATGTTGAATTTTAAAAAGAACAGAGTTGAGAAAAATTTGGGAAATAACATTTGAATAAATGAGGGATAATTTTTTTTTCCCAAAATGTTTCCATTGGGTCACGCTGTCTGCCAGTCATGGTGATTGCACCATACTGGACATATGATAAAAAGTCGAGACCCCTGTTGAGGCACACTGAGCCAAGCAGAACTTAAAACAATATGAGGTGGAAACTGATTGCTGTCAGTGTTGCCAACAGTGTTCCCAGATGCCACTATTACTAACTAGCCAAATTCTACCATAAAACCAGCCAAAACCCTCTCAAATGGAACTAAACCAGCCAGCGCCTCAGTAGCGTGATCATTATGGTCTTGTCCTGCCACCTCGGTGGCCGAGAGTTCGATTCTCGGTCATTCCATTGAGGAGTGAGAGATGTGTATTTCTGGTGATAAAAGTTCACTCTCGACATGGTTCAGAAGTCACATAACGCCATTGGTCCCTGTTGCTGAATAACCACTGGTTCCATGCCAATGTAAGAACACCATGCAAACAAACAGAACTAAACCAGACATGTGTAAGTGTGTTAAATATAAGATAAGGACATTAAAACCAATAAAACCTAATTAAACCATGTTTTTTTCTTTAATAAATCATTGGGTTGTGTTAAAAAAAAACAAAAAAAACATGGTTTTTTTCCACCCTGAAACAAAGCCAACAAGACAGAAAAGGCGATCTAACCTACCTGGAGGAAACAATGAGTGAAGCAAAAGCAAAAACCCTAGAGAAGATAATAAAAAGAAGTTAAAGCAAGGAAAGCAACAAGAAATAGAATCAGCATGGATCACCAAAGAAATAAATCTATTGTCTTTTCGAGTATTTTAGGGTGGAGAGGGTGGGTGTTCGCTAGTATCTGAGAGAAGGGGTTGGGGGAATGCGAGAGAAAGATTTCCTGCTCAGCCATTAGCTAAGACGGAAGGCTCTGCTTTGTGCATTTGTGACGTCTTGGTGTAGTGTGTATGAATGATCTGTATCATCATCACCGTGCATATTATTCAGAAATGCTAAGTGTATTCTGATCATCCGCATCATGTATGCATCTGCCTAGAAGTCGAAGAGGAAGACCTATTTTCTCGAAACTAAAAAGCTTGTTCATGAATTAAAGATGAAGGAAAGAGGAACTTCCATTTTGGCAGCAGTTGACAACTTGAGATGCGTCATTGCTGAACATGAAGTAAGAATTCTTTTTGTCTAGGTTAACCCTCTTACGCCGAAGCGGTAAAAAAAAAATTGTCTCCCGTGTGCCGGAGGTGTTTCAGAGTGAGCGCGGAACCGGAAAAAATATTTTTTTCAAAAAATCACAGCGCGCTTAGTTTTCAAGATTAAGAGTTCATTTTTGGCTCCTTTTTTTGTCATTGGCTGAAGTTTAGTATGCAACCATCAGAAATGAAAAAAATTGTCATTATCATATATAAATAATGCGATATATTATAGCGCAAAAACAAAATTTCATATATAATTGTATTCAAATCGCGCTGTGCACAAAACTGTTAAAGGTAACAAGTTACTTTTTTTTTTCATTGTAATGTACACTAAATTGCGACCATTTTGGTATATAACACATTGTAAAACAATAAAAGCAACACAGAGAAAATATTATCACAAAATAATGCATGAATTCGTAACTCGCGGAGGTAAACAAATATTTTTTTCAAAAATTCACCATAAATCTAAATATTGTCCTAGAGACTTCCAATTTCTTTCAAAATGAAGACAAATGATTGAATATTACTATACTGTAAGAGTATTAGCTTACAATTGCAGTTTTTGACCATATCTGACGAGTTAAAGTTGACCGAATGTCGAATTTTTTTATATATATATTTTTGTTCATGAAACTTACCTGTCAGATATATATATATAGCTGTATTTTCTGAAGTCCGATAGAATTTCAAAAACTTCCGGCACACGCAGTGGGCGGCCAGGTGGTTAGTACCCATTCCCGCCGCTGGGAGGCGGGCATCAGGAACCATTCCCATTTTCTATTCATAATTTTTCTGTCGCCGGTGCTGGAAACACCTGTTTTCAGTACCTCCGTCTTAGGATTTTGGAAACTTCATTGCCGCTAAGTATCCTAATTGTCTTTTAATTTATTTACTTGGATTTGTGGCTAGGCATACGCTATCTTAAATTGATTTGAATTTGATTCATTTTTGCATAAGATATCTGAATCTAGTTAGGCTAGTTTCAGAGGGTGTTGTCTGCAAAGATAGGGTGTGGCTACCGAAAGCTTCGGTAGATCCGCACTTGGTATGCACGAGGGGTATGGGTCTTGCTTCTTTGTTGAGATTTGTCATGCAAGGAGTGTGAGACTTTGTCTAATTCCGTAAGGAAGACGTATGATTCGTATGTACGCAATTAATCAGTAAACAAAAGTCAGGGTAGTGAACCTGCTAACCTTCCTGTAGACTTTATTTTGCCTAACCCTATAGTATGGCCTACGGGTTATGAATATGTCTGCGAGAGGTGATCGCTCTCCTTCATTGTTGTGAAGAGTGCTACTTCTGTTATTGTTACTCCTAACCCTGTAATGTTGCCTTCGGGCCCTAAAACAGTGTCTGTAGAGGTTATTGCCCTTTCTCTAATACTCTTTCGATTCGTAACTTAGAATCGAAAGTGCTTGCTTTAGAGAGCAATAGTGAAGTGGCTAAGTGCAATGACAGTGCCCCTTGTGTAGTGGAGGGTGCGCCAGATCGGCCTTATTTCGCCTCTAGGCCGGGACCTCTGCTTGACTCCCAGGACCCGGGGAGAGAGCATGTCGAAAGCGGAAGGAGGGTTACGAGGAACCCCCACTGATCTGGCGTGCCTTCGGCAGTTTCTGATGAAAATCCCCAGACTGCCAAAGTGCGTGCACGTGCACGAATCCTGAAGGATTGCTTCTCGTCCTCCGAAGCGTCCTCCCCGCGCAGGGGTTGGAGCTTTCGGAAGGACTCGCGCCCTCTAAATAGAAGCGTTATAGAAGAGGACGCTTCACGTCCCCTCTCTCGTTATGCGTTTCAGTGAGAAGTAAGAAGGCGAACGTCGCCTGATCACGTGTACGTCTTTCCACCGAGAAATATGAAGAAGTCTTAGTAGCAGGACGCTTTTGAGAGCGGACGTCCGAGCTTTGTTACTGTGAGAATAAGAAGGCGTTCCCTCGCCCCTCGTATTCTCACACGATCAGCCCTTCTGAGACTGCTTCGTGCAGTCGGATTTCTCTCCGAGATGTATCTCGCTCTTCCCTGAAGGCAGTTTCTCTCGCTTGTTTTGACGCCTGTCAGGAGCGTGACGCTTTTCTGCACGCTTCTTTTGACGCTCAACTTGAACGGGACGCTCGGATGGACGCCAGGCGCGCGCCAGTGGACGCCGAGTGCGTGCCAGGACGCCGAGCGTCCTCACCAGTGGACGCCAGCGCACGCCAGGTGTGTCTCCTGGCTGAACGTTTCTGTTGAACTCTTCAAGCTCTTGTTTACGATTTGGGCCTCAAGAATTTTTTACCTCTACCTTCGGTGATACCTTATACCTCACATGCAAAGAATGTGAAGTAAACAGTGCTTCGGAGGAAGCTTAAAGTGAACAGACAACTTCGTCTTCGAAACCCAGCAAGACCTCGGGTTTCGTG
Source organism: Macrobrachium nipponense (assembly GCF_015104395.2). Lineage (NCBI taxonomy): Eukaryota > Metazoa > Arthropoda > Malacostraca > Decapoda > Palaemonidae > Macrobrachium > Macrobrachium nipponense. The sequence continues at coordinate 43,012,888 of NC_087216.1, read as the reverse complement.
AATTCAAGAGGTCTCTGTCAATATTATATTGCTTTTCGCAAAGGTGGATGGAGTTAAGGAAAGCTCAAGGGAAGATCTCGTTTGCTCTACCGCAGTCAAGACTTTGCGATAAGGCAGTTACGGGTTATGTAAAGGCTCGACGTCCTGCACGTCAGGACTCTCGGCAACGTTCAGTAGGATTCTTGCAAAGGCACTCATCAACAGGACGCTCTTCAGGAAAGCGCAAGACAGGACTTCCTTTGCCATACTGCCAATAAAATTTAAGCTTTAGCAGGCATTAGTTGTGATACGGGAGAGGAAGCTGGTTGGAGAGTTTCTTCCTCTCCCCAGGATAATTTTGCAAGCTTTTTAGCCCATCTGAAAGGGTTTTTCGGATGATAGATTTTGTTAGTTTCTAGTCGGGATTACGCTGCCGAATTGAACATTGTCATTCTACCTGCCGTAAGCCCAGTCTCTTAACAGGATTCTTGCCCCTTCCTCGTTTGAGACGGGAATCGGAAAAATAAAATGCTCGACTTCCTGGATTACGTTTTGTCAATTCAGTGACTTTCCCCCATTGACAATATACTATCGTTTTGTCAAGTAAGTGGATATCCCCTCATTGACAAAATATCTCTTTGTCTCGTAAATGGGTTAGTTCTCATTGACAAACATCTCATTAACTTGATATTGCGTAAGCGAATAAGCTCTTATTGACAAGATTCGGAAGAGCTCTCATTCGTCATTCGCAGACTCGTACAAGAAATAGACTTGTAGACTACGTCAATGAACGCTTATGTCCAATAATATAAGAAGCTTGAGCTGTCTGCTTCGATTCTCTAAGTTTTGTTCATGAAACTTGCCTGTCAGATATGTATGTAGCTGTATTTCTGAATTCAGCTAAATATATGTCTGCCAGGTAAGTATGAACAAACTTTATTGTAATATAATATCATATTTTGCCTTGCGTTATTTTACTACTGGTTGGTTCAAGTCATATACACTTGCTGTAGTTACACCTCTTCGGATGGCAACCGAGAGGTCTATTGTCTATTATTTTAAGGACATTTAATCGTTACTCCCTGCAGCCTTCCAGGAGTTTCCGATTTATCTTTTACCGTTGTATGGTAGTGTTATGACGACACAAACGCATCTATATATTTAGCGTTTTCTGTTTCGCTTAAATATACCAGCTTGAGAGTCTTTCTGCTCAAAAATAACGGACCTATTTCTTCGTAGAATAGGGTAGCTGGCAACCCAGGCATAAAGTTAAGAGACGACTTTCGTAAGCTGCTGCTGTGACTGTCGACCTCCAGTCCAACCGAGCCAGTACCAGCTCGTGCGCTGTCATGCCCGGTAGGTTACGTCTCTCTCTCCTGCGGGATTGACTGACTAACCGTATCTCTGTGCTGGCGGTTACGTCTCTCCTGTGGGATTGACTGACTAACTGTATCTCTGCCCTACAATCACGGACTTTAGCCTAAGATTGAGAGGATTTCTTACATGAATGAATAAACATTGCATTCGTTTTGCCTTACTATGTTCAACAGAGATATCTCTTTCTCCTTTCGGTGCTCGTTACCGCACGGCATAGGACTACGAGTCTACCGCAACATTGCACTATTATATGCTCTCCTGCTTAGGTAAAGCGCAGTCTTATTAGGGAAGTAAACATACTGTGTGAGGGAATGGATGAGCTTGCTGGGGACCATTTCCTTCCTATAGAAGTTTGTTTCTCTGAATAGACTGCAATTCTGACCTCTACTTGTTTTTCCTTCCGGGAAACTGAAATTTTATTCGAGATCTAGGAATGATTCTGAACATCTCTCAGTGCGTCAAGTATCACCTGAGGTGATAGAAAGAAGGTGCCAGACAACTGGAGAGGGTTTCAGATGTCCTGGATCATAATCTGAGAGAAGTGGAAGCAATTCGGTCGTCCCTCCAGTCCTCGAAACGAGTTTTTGGAACCAGTGGTCCATATCAACTCTGATCTTCCACAGCTCTCTCATATCTTGGGAAGTATCTTCTCTCGGTCCCTGTTCGGGTTTACGAGAAAGAGCCTATTATAACAACAGACGTAGAATGTAACGATCCTCTAGAGGTTCGTTACAGGATTGCAAAAGTCCGTACGAATCGTCTCGATCGACGGCAGCAACTACTGACTTCCGAGTGGATTCTTTCTTTAGAAGTATGTTGAGAGTTGTGGAGACTTTAGGGACGTCCTTTCATTCATCTCTATGCTATGTTGAGGACGAAGAGGCTTCTTCTTCTCTGCTCCCTTATTCTCGATCCAAGAGCGGTACCATTAAACGCCATCCTATGATATTAAACGGGGATGGATGTTTAGTCTCTTTTCCCCTTTTTCAAACGCTTAGGAATTGTAATAAGATGATTTATGACGTCACAGGGAGCGACAATGACGCTGATCGCCTCATGTTGGCCTTCAAGATCCTAGATTCACAGAGGTCACGTCCTTCCTAGTTCACTTTTCAAGGACCTTTTCCGAGAGAGTTGGTCTACTCTAACACGAAAGGTACCTATAACCTCTCCGCTCTGGGTCTGACCACGTTCAGACTATCGAGATGTTGACAGCATAAGATTACCGTCTTCCCTTTCTGTTTGAGGAATGGGATAAGCTGGCAGTCACAACTATTAAAGAATACGCAAATATTGGTTGATGGCCTTTGGGCTCAGAGATTGCTTCTGTCAAACAACAAAGCCCTTCACGATCTTTGAGTTCTGTGGAATCTCGAAACTCGCTCACCATCTACTTTTTGTCTCACCTGTTTTCTCGGAGTCAGACACTCGTGCGAGATCAGGCGACATATAGTAGCCCTGAGTTTCTTGTTGACGAAGTCGGTTGCGTTTATACACCCCCGATGATCGTTTTACATGAGACCAGGTTGGACTGTCAGGCATTCGTCCTTCGGGACTGAATCGCCTTTTTGCTCCTCGCTCCTTTCTCCTGGCACCAGAAGCTCGAGTCAGGAGTTGATTCGCTAACGACGTGGGGTTGCGTTGATACACCCCCCAAGGTTTGCTTAGCTTGAATCGCCCAGGCAGTCCAGACACTCATCCTTCAGCGAAGAATAGTGCCTTATGGTCTTCAGGGTACAGCCTTGCTGTCCTAGATTCATCTGACTGGTCTACTGGTCGGTCACCTGACTTTAGTACAGACGGACTGACTGTCCATGTCCAGATCGAAGCTTTCTATATGGAACTTAGACATAGTCTGAAGTTCTTGATGTCAAAGCTTTCGAACCTCTCCTTTTGGTTAACTTATTGCACATGACCAAAAAGGCCTATTTTCTAACCACTCTAGATACGACAAAGAGGGTTAGTGAGGTTTTAAGCCATCGTCAGAAGTTTTGGCTTTAGGGAACACAATGCGGTGTGTTCGCTAAACCTTCCGTTGTGGCCTAAGAATGGAAACCCGTTTTGTCCTTGGGCCAGGAGCTTGGAATCAAGGGATGGCAAAAGTTATTGGGCAAGAGCCAGAGAGAGTCCTGTGCCCTGTCGGGTCTCTCAAGTTTTAGCTACATAAAACTAAAGAAGTCGAAGTCCATTGGACAATCTGCAGTGTTCCGAAAAAGACCAGACTTGCCCATATCAAAGAACACCCTGGCTTTAGTGTTGAAGAGTTCTTTCGAAAAGGCTCCTTCATTTTGTTTGCACAAAGATTTGATATCTTTTGATCTGAATGCTCACGAGGTGAGGGCACGGCCTCGGAAGCATTTCAACAGAGCATGGCACTCAGTAACATACTGGAGTACCACGTTTAGCGAAGCAAACTCTGTGTTCGCTTCACACTTCCTGCGAGATGTGAAGACGGCATATGAGATCTGCTGCTCGCTAGGGCCATACGTGTCTGCAGACACAATCTTGGGGGCAAGAAGTACCACTCATCCTATCCTGTAGAAAATGGTTAAGAAGAGCTATTGAGTTATTGAGTCGCCGCCAATGGCGACTTCTTAACTCTTAAGCCTTAGTTAAAACACCTTAACTTTGGCTAGGTTGGTCAGGTGGTGATATATATATATATATTATATATATATATATATATATATATATATATATATATATATTATAATATATATATATATTATATATATATATAATATAGTATACTATATATATATATATATTATATATATATATATATATATATATATATAGATATATATCTACGTATGCTACTTTAGTTTTACGTTATATATAATCTTATATGGATATATATATATATATATATATAGTATCGTATATATATATCATTATTTATTTTACTTCTTAGCCCTCATGGTATGGTCAATATGGTCTAGTCACATTGTGGTCACGCCCCCGTTGACAGATCATCTGGAGTGCACCAGCTTTATAGGTCTATACCTCGCTGGCAACTCTAGTAAAGCAGAAGCAGACTTGGGTGACAGTAATCACGAAGTCAGCTATGCTAACAGGTGGAACCAAGATGTAAATCATCTGCATGTATTTGTTTCCCAAAATCCTTCTATTCTGTCCCTTCCCACCTCCAACGGTGGGATTCAGCTATATATAGTATATCTGACAGGTAAGTTTCATGAACAAAATGATATTATGATACAATAAAGTTTGTTCATACTTACCTGGCAGATATATATAATCAAGTACCCACCCACCTCCCCTCAGGGGACAGTGGAAATAAAAATTATGAATAGAAAATGGGAATGGTTCCTGATACCCGCCTCCCAGCGGCGGGAATGGGTACTAACCACCTGGCCGACCACTGCGTGTGCCGGAAGTTTTTGAAATTCTGTCGGACTTCAGAAAATACAGCTATATATATATCTGCCAGGTAAGTATGAACAAACTTTATTGTATCATAACAATATCATTTTTATATGCAATTATTTCAGAAATAAGAAAAGCTACAACCTTTAAATATTTTTTGTTTTATTCTACATGAAATTGCGCACATTTTCATATATAAAACTATGAAATGCCTAATATGAAACGGAGCAAATATTCCGAGAATGGGACGTACGCATTTCGGCGATTTGTGGCGGAGAATCCGCGCGCGGAGGGAAGGAAAGATTTTTTTTTAAATTCACCATAAATCTAAATATTTTGCTAGAGACTTCGAATTTGTTTCAGATGAAGATAAATGACTGAATTATACCTAGACAGTAAGAGTTTTAGCTTACAATTGGGTGGGTTTTTGTTTTTCCGACCATTTCGGTAGAGTCAAAGTTGACCGAACGTGATTTTTTTTCTATTTATCGTGATTTATATGCAAATATTGCGAAAATGAGAAAAGCTACAACCTTCAATTATTTTTGTTGTATTCTACATGAAATTGCGCACGTTTTCATATATAAAACTTTATGTAACGGCTAATTTAAAATGGTGCAAACATTACCACAATCGCACGTATGATTTTTTCAGAAGAGTTACCGCGCGGACTTAAAGAAAAAGTTATTTTTTTTCATAAATTCACCATAAATCAAAATATTGTGCTAGAGACTTCCAATTTGTTGCAAAATGAAGGTAAATGCTTGAATATTACTAGAATATAAGCGTTTTAGCTTACAATTGCGTTTATCGACCATTTCGGTAGAGTCAAAGTTGAACGAAGGTTGAAATTTTGGCAATTATCGTTATTTATATGAAAATATCTCAAAACTGATAAAAGCTACAACCATGGGTTTTTTTAGTTGTATTGTGCATGAAATTGTGCACATTTCCATATATAAAACTTTATATAACGGCTAATTTTAAAATGGTGCAAACATTACCACAATCGCATGTATGATTTTTTTCGGAAGTTACCACGCGGACGTAAGGAAAAAGGTTTTTCATAAATTAACCATAAATCGAAATATTGTGCTAGAGACTTCCAATTAGTTCAAAAATTAAGGTAAATGATTGAATATTACTAAAATATAAGAGTTTAAGCTTACAATTGCGTTTTTCGACCATTTCGGTAGAGTCAAAGTTGACCGAAGGTTGAAAATTTGGCAATTATCGTTGTTTATATGAAAATATCTCAAAACTGATAAAAGCTACAATCATGAGTATTTTATAGTTGTATTCTACATAAAAATGCGCACATTTTCATATATAATACTTCATGTAACAGCTAATTTACAATGGTACAAAAATTATGTCAAAGTGATGAAATAATTTCCGAGATGTGTCACAGATACTTTTTAGTGCGGCAAGAAAGAAATTCGCGCTTGCGCGCCTGCGTAACGATTGTAAACAAAACAACACCTTGATCCATGAACTCCCAGCATCCTCCAAGGCGCGTGATTCAAAAGTTTTAGGCTGGTAGGCCTATAAGTATTTTTCCGCGAATTTAAAAAAAAAATTTGTAAGTCGACGTAAAATATGTCCAGTCGGCGTAAGAGGGTTAACTTGTATTGACTAACTTTGGCATTTGATCATTTATTTTTTTCTATTGTTGAAATATTTGATGAAAATGATTAGTAAAAGTGATAACAGAGAAGCAGATGTGTTTGAGAGATAGAGAGGGAGAGAATCGTTCAATGTAAACTTTTCAAGAAACTCATTTTATGTTGAATATCTAATTTTTATTTCTTTTTAAGAAATTGTAAATTCATATCAAATTTTGAATTTTCATCAATTCTTTTATATCATAGAATAAATAAACTTAGATGAAAACGAGATCGCAATTACTGGAAGATGTTGAGAAGCTGTTGTTGGAGTGGATCAGTGAAAAACAGTCAGTAGGAGATAGTTTGTCTGAAGCAATCATTTGTGAGAAAGCTAGGAGGTTGCATGCTGATTTAAGTAATAAAATTCCAATAAGTGCTGCTCTTCATGATTTCAAGGCTAACAGAGGCTGGTTTGAAAAATTCTGAAAGCAGACGGGTATCTGTAGCGTCGTACGGCATGGGGAGGCTGCAAGTTCCGACAAACGTGCTGCCAAAGAATTTATTCAGGAATTCAAGGAATATTTTGAGGCTGAAGGATTCCTCCCTCAACAGGTCTTCATTTGTGATGAGACAGGCTTGTTTTAGAAAAAAGAAAAATGCCAAAACGAACCTACATCACGCAGGAGGAAGGTCATTGCCAGGGCACAAGGCTATGAAAGACAGGCTAACACTCTTGGTCTGTGGGAATACCAGTGGGGATTTCAAAGTGAAGCCCCTACTTGTGTATCACTCTGAAACTTTGAGTGTTGAAGAAAAACAATGTAAACAAGAATAAATTGCCTGTGATGTGGAAGGCCAATATTAAGGCATGGGTCACGAGGCAAATTTTACATTGAGTGGATCAATGAAGTGTTTGGCTGGAGTGTCAAAAAATACCTCTAAGAAAAGCAATTGCCCCTCAAGTGCTTCCTGGTAATGGGCAATGCTCCTGCACATCCTCCTAGCTTGGAAGACCAGTTGCTAAATAAATTTTAAATTCATCACTGTGAAGTCCTTGCCTGCTATCACTCCCCTCATTCAGCCCATGGACCAACAGATCATTTCAAACTTCAAGAAACTCTACACCAGTGCACTGTTTCGAAATTGCTTTGAAGTGACCTGAGACACTGAATTGACCCTAAGAGCTGGAAGGATCACTTCAGTATTTTCAGCTGCATGAGCCTTATAGCCAGGGCTTGGCAGGGAGTGACTTCCAGGACAATGAACTATGCTTGGAAAAAATTGTAGCCAGAGTGTTACTTCGAGAAGGATTTCAAAGGGTTTGGGGCTGACTCTGACGACCCTACATCTGTTGTGGAATCTATTGTGTCTTTAGGGAAGTCCAAGGTCTTGGATGTTAGTAGTGAAAATGTGGAAGAGCTAGTGGATGCCCACAGGGAAGGGCTAACCACTGAGGAGCTGCAAGACATTCAGCAGGAACAGCAACAGATGGCAGATGAGGAAGAGGAGGAAAAGAGAGGGGATACTGTGCTCTCTTCGTGATTAAAGAAATGTTTGTGAAGTGGAATGATGTGAAAAACTTGAGACACATTATCCCAACAAAGATGTTGCAATCTGTCTCTTAACATGCTTAATGACAACGCTTTGTATAATTTTAGGCAGATATTGAAGAGACATAAAAAACAAATGTCTCTGGACAGTTTTGTTATTTGTCTGGGTCTAGTAACTCTCAAGCTGGTCCTAGTGCCATTAAAAAATGGAGCAGGGGAAGTAACCTCAGGCAGTGCCACTAAATAACGTAGAGGAGTAACCTCAGAAAGGTTCATGATACCTGATGACCTTCTGGAGGGGGATTCCCCCTACCAAACAGTAACCACTCCTCCTCCCTCTCCCCTCCTCTCTGTCTTCCATATGCTAACAAGAGTCTTCCATGAAGGTAAGAGTGATGTTAAAAGTTTATTATTCAATTCATTATCCATTTATGTTTATTTCTCATTGTTTTCTGTTTGTAAAACTGTTTATTCCCTGTAAAATGTATCTTGTTAATTTTCTGAGGGAGTCTGGAATGCATTAATACTATTTACATTATTCCTTATGGGAATTATTGCTTTGGTTTTCATACGTTTCAGATATCAATAGGCTCCGGAATGGATTATACACAAAAACCGAGGTACCACTCTAATAATTTTCTTTTCTAAATACATATGCATCTTCATTTTATGGGAATTTCCAAGTTAACATGGTAATACAAAAAAGGCATAAAGGGTAGAAAGTTGAAAAAAGATTTTAGATAAAGAAAAGATTGAAGGTCATTATATGCAGGAGAGATGATTTTTCCTACTTTGATAGCGAGCTATATTTATGCTTAGTAGTTCATTTTTATACAGTTTTTTTGTTGGTTTTATTTGAGTAAACTTTGGACAGTTTGAATATAAGTATGTTTTTATTATTTCTGCTAGATTGTTGCTGTAACAGCAGTTCTTCTGGAACAAGTTAATTGTCTTATGATTTTTTATATTATTTCTATTTTGAATAAATGTGCCGAACTCATGATTTTTTATTTTACTATTTAAATTTTTATTAAATCTGCTGAACTCATCCTCATTAATTTTTAATACATGGTCGTTATTTACTATTATTTTATAACTTGTTTTGTTTTTGTTTATTTAGTTTTTATTAGTGTTCTACTTAGTTCAGTGCCAATGACCCTCATAGTTGTGATGCCAGATGACTAACAATTAATCAAATAAATCCATGATTGTAAGACTGTAGTAATCAAAGCAGTGGATAAGGGTAAGAAGTATTAAGCATATGTGTGAAACTTTTTATCAAGTCCAGTTTTGCTTTTTTTCTTGATTTGAAGTCTAAGGATTACCTATTTATCTTTGGATTCATTTATCTTTTTTGTTTAATAGTTTTTCAGTTTTATTGAATTTTGCTATTTTGATGACACAGTCTGAATTGTTTTCCAATTTTGCCCATAGGTAGCAGCAATCATTGATGTAGATGTTGTCCCAGAAGTGTTCAGAAGAGTAAGACTTTTAAAACATGGTTCGGACAAGCCTCTAGGTTTCTACATTCGTGATGGCACAAGTGTTCGTGTCACCCCACATGGCCTTGAAAGGGTACCTGGAATTTTCATTTCAAGACTAGTACCTGGAGGGCTGGCAGAAAGCACTGGCCTCTTGGCTGTTAATGATGAAGTGCAAGAAGTCAATGGTATTGAAGTCCATGGAAAAACCTTAGATCAGGTAGGTAAGGTTGCAGACATAAAACATAGCTTAAGGCTTTTCTAGAACATTTAGTTTTGAATACTATATAGTTTTTGTCCTTTACTTTGCCTCACCAATATGTGTACATTCACAGCTGGTTCTTTATACTGGAAGTCTGTTTTGAAGTTTAGGGTATTGCAGGGTATAATCATGTTCTCTTGACCTTATCATAAAATGTCCTAAAGCAGAAGTCATTTTAAACTGCTGTAGTAGTAACAATTCTGCACCAGAACAATAAATTTTTTACAAGACTGATCTTCATCCAAGGAAATGTGACTGTGTTCTTACACAATATACAGACCACCCTCGGTCCTTTACATTAGGAATTGCTTACGGCGAAGCTGGAACACGACCATTAAAACTCTTGAACAGGGTGGTTAGGCAGTAAACTACCATCCAGTAGGTGGGGAGACTCGCTTGCCCACTTTGCTTTCGGCCATCATGTGATACAGATGTGTTTTCGTGAGCTTTTGCCTGACTGTCTCATTAACCTCATTTTTTTCGTGGTGGGATTTTTTATTTATGTATTTATATACTTTCAATATGCAGTGTTTGATATTTTTAATATACTAACCCATGATTTGTGATAGCCTTGCAGATTGCCCTCCCCCAGTGTGGGGGGGGGGGGGGGGTTTCTGAGGCCAAGGGTGTATGTAACATTTGCCCCCATCACTTCATTTATCTTTGATAGGGTGACAGTATATAGGCAGTCCTCAGTTACTGGTGGACTCGGTTAATGGCGATCCAGTTTTATGGCATTTGTTTACTGCTATAAAATCAGCGATTTATGTTGCCATAACGTGCTGTGTTTCGGTTATCGGTGCCATAAGGTGCCAATAATAGAGTTATGGTGTCATAACCCTAACAGAGGCGCCATTAACCAAAACTCGGCGCCATAAGCACCACAAATTGCCAAGTTTCTGTTAATGGCGGTTTTTGCTTATCGGCACCCCGCCAATAACTGGGGACTGCCTGTATTTATGAGATGTCACTCCTGCTTGTGCTGTTGGAGTCTGCCTGGAGGAAAACTTCAGAGAATTTACACTCAGTTTTTCTCTCCTGATGTTCTTTCTCCTTCGCCATCTTCACTTGCTTGTCAGGCGAGGATTATTGGGGGAGGGTGGTGTTGGCAATTGGGTGTCGTATTCTCGTGGGTTGCCTCTCGCCTCGGAGGGCAGTGCCCTTCAGAACTAAAAGTCTCTTTTATTCATTTTAAATTAATTTTTTTCTTCAGGATGGCAGTGAGCAGTTGTAGGACCCAGCAGTAGATGGTTGGTTATCTCCCTTTTCGTTATCCCGGGGGTATACCTGTGACACTAGTATGCTTTGGCACTGTCTCTTGTGTGTGTAGTTTCCCTGCTTTGCCCTCTGTTAGATTGTTACTGTTGGCCTGACAACCTGTCACTGGGCAGCTTCTGCAGTGGCTCTGGCCCCATCTGCCCTGCGATTCCTGCCACTGCTATTGATATCTTCTAATCAACGTCCTGTAGAAGAAACATCAACCACCACTGCCCTTCCATTCTTTTTCTGAGGTTCGAGGAGGTCCCAGAAAACTCGATTGGCCCCCTTTGGCCAAAGAAAAGGAAGGTTGCTTCCCCTCAAGGAGTCCTTTTGTAGGATTTCTCAGGAGATGCTTCCTCCAGAGGTGGCAGTGGGATCTCTTGTCGGCTACCGATTCGCATGCCCCTGGGTTTTGTGTTTCGGGAGCTTTGGGAGCTCAAGCTTCGGTTTGCATTCCCGCCATCAGTTATATAGGTTCTGCCTCCAGACTGGTGCTGTGTTAGGTGCTCGTTTGTTAGTCGCTTTGAGTGCTCATGTTTCTAATGAAATGTGAGCATCCTGAGCTGCTGACGTAGAGTACTCTCACTGTCTCAGTTCAGGCACAGGGTGAGAGAAAGGGTGAGATATTCACATGTTTGGTGTCTTCCTACCAGCAGTACCGCTAGCACTTGCTGAGTGCTTGCCAGTGCTCAGCAGGTTCCCACCTGGTGTCTCAATTCTGAGGGATGGCCTCTTTCTAAAGAAGCAGTGGTTCTCACGTTAAAGGGCAGGGTCTGATTCGCATTCTCCTATGGGGTCTTGCATTTTGGGGGCCTTGAGTGTGCGATCTTTGAAGTCACGCTCTTAATCCAGTTCTTAGAAGTCTGCATCTAAGACTGGCACTGTGCCTGGTCCTTGATTTCTTTGGAAGCCGAGAGCACACTGCTCCCGATGATAGTTCTTACAAAATAAGGGAGTCTTGCTGACTGCTTGAATTCCGTAAATTTAGGGAATTTAGGGCTCTCGCTGAGCACTCAAATTCTTTGGCATCATGTGCACTTGAGAGGCAAGAAGACCGATCCTGATGATTGTCCTGACAAGATTCGGGAGTCTCACTGAGCGCTTGAATTCCTCAGAATTTCTGGTGTTCACTGAGCGCTCGGATTCCTTGGAATTGCGAGTGCTCAGAAGTCGATAGATACTGCTCTCGATGATTGTTTTTATGAGATTCAGACTCATCACCGAGCCTTTGAATTTCATGGAACTTACTGAGTGCTTGGATTGTATTTTTGAATCATGAGTGCTCAGTTGATGTATTATTGACTGCCCAGGGTTTTTTGGAATCTTGGGTGTTTCTCAATCACTACTGGGGAGTTCGCTCTCCAGTCTGATTTAGGCATAAAATGAGAGAAGTGCCGATACGAGACACTTAACCCTCTTACGCCGAAGGGGTATAATAAAAATCATCTCCCGTATGCCGAGGCGGTCTCGGAGTGAGCACCGAAGCGAAAAAAAATATTTTTTCAAAAAATCACAGCATGCTTAGTTTTCAAGATTAAGTTTATTTTTGGCTCCTTTTTTTGTCATTGCCTAAAGTTTAGTATGCAACCATCAGAAATGAAAAAAATATCATTATCATATATAAATAATGTGATATATGAGAGTGCAAAAAAAATTTCATATATAATATTATTGTTCTATTGTACACTAAACTGCGATCATTTTGGTATATAACACATTGTAAAACGATCAAAGCAACACAGAGAAAATATTATCACAAAATGATGCATGAATTCGTAACGCGCGGACATAAATTTTTTTTTTTTTTTTTTTTTTTTTTTTTTTTTTTTCAAAAATTCACCATAAATCTAAATATTGTTCTAGAGACTTCCAATTTGTTTCAAAATGAAGAGAAATGATTGAATATTACTATACTGTAAGAGTTTTAGCTTACAATTGCAGTTTTCGACCATTTCGGACGAGTTAAAGTTGACCGAATGTCAAATTTTTTTTATATTTTTTTTATATATTTTTTATATGCAAATATTTCGAAAATGAGAAAAGCTACAGCCTTCAATTATTTATTGATGTATTCTACATGAAATTGCGCACATTTTCATATATAAAACCCTATGAAACGCCTAATATGAAACGGAGCAAACATAACGATAATGCGACGTACGCATTTCGGAGATTTGCGGCGGAGAATCCGCGCGCGGAGGGAAGGAAAGTTTTTTTAAAAATCCACCATAAATCTAAATATTGTACTAGAGACTTCGAATTTGTTTCAAAATGAAGATAAATGACTGAATATTACTAGACTGTAAGAGTTTTAGCTTATAGTTGCGTTTTTTGGCTATTTCGGTAGTCAAAGTTGACCGAACGTGGTTTTTTCTATCTTCTTCTTCTTCCCAGCTTTTTCCCATTTTTATATGGGGTCGCCGTTTCGGATGAGCCGTTTCCATCTATTTCTATCTTGCGCTTCTGCCTCATCAATTCCCTTCTCATGTAAATCTCCTCTCACACAGTCCTTCCATCTCTTTCTTGGTCTCCCTCTCTTCTTCTTCCTTGCACCTCCACTCCATAGTATGTCTCCCAGCGTGGTCCTCATCTCTCCTCAAACAGGTGTCCATACCATCTCAGCCTCCCTCCTGCACTTTCTTTGATACTTCCACCACCTTAGTTGACCCCCTTATGTAGTCATTTCTGATCCTATCCACTCTTGTTACCCCAGACATCCACCTAAGCATTCTCATTTCTGCCACATCCATCTTCTTCTGCTCTGCTTTTCTCATGCTTGCTGTTTCCGTACCATACAGCATTGCTGTTCTTACCACCGTCTTGTGAAATTTTCCTTTTAACCTAAGCGGCACTCTTTGTCACAAAGAACTCCCGAGGCCGCTCTCCAGTTGTTCCAGCCTGCTGTACCCGATGTTTTACTTCTTCCATACTTCCTCCAGCGTTAACAAAAGATCCAAATACTTAAAAAACTTATCAACTCTCCTTATTTGCTCTCCACCAAGCTGAATACTTTCTCTATCATCCCCCTCAGTGGTGGTACACATATATTCTGTCTTGGATCTACTTATTCTCATTCCTCTGTCCTCCAGTACTTGTCTCCATCTTTCCAATTTCACTTCCAGATCTTCCCTGCTCTCATGCACACAGAACAATATCATCCGCATACAATATGTTCCATGGTACTGTCTCCCTTACTTCCTCTATTATAAACATCCATCACTATGTTAAAGATAAATGGGCTCAGAGCCGACCCCTGGTGTAATCCTACTCTCACCTCAAAACCTTCTGTCTCCCCAACACTGCTCCTCACTCTGGTAAATACATTCCGGTACATCTCTTGTATCAATCGCACATACTTCTCTGGCACATCTTCTCCCTCAGGCTCCTCCATACCTCTTGTCTCGGGACTCTGTCATAAGCCTTTTCAAGGTCAATGAATACCATATGTAGGTCCCTTTGTCTTTCCCCGAATTTCTCCATTATTTGCCTCAGACAAAATATACCATCTGTTGTTCCCCTTCCCTTCATAACTCCCATCTGCTCTTTACCTATTTGTACTTCTTCTCTCAGTCTAGCATCTATCATCCTTTCCAGTATCTTCAAAGTGTGGGACATCAATTTAATGCCCCTATAATTACCACACTCTTGGACATCGCCTTTCCCTTTAAAAATTGGGATCAATATACTCCCACGCCACTCATTTGGTATCTTTTCCTGTTCAAGGATCTTTATCATAAGATCGTACAGTATATCCACTCCTTCATCTCCTAATGCTTTCCATGCCTCCACCGGGATCATGTCTGGTCCGGTTGCCTTCCCATTCTTCATCTTCTTCAGTGCATTTAGTACCTCTTGCCTAGAAAACCTCATTACCATGCCAATGTTCACTTGCCCATCCTCTCTTATTAGTCTATTATTTTCTTCATTTAACAACTGTTCGAAATATTCTTTCCATCTCTTCACAATGTCTTCCTCCTTTTCTTAAGCACTACACCCTCTTGATTCTTTATTTGTTTGATGTGTGTTATATCTTTGGTGCTCTTATTTCTAGCCTTTGATAGCTTCATCATCTTCTTTAATCCTTCCTTTGTCCCCAGCTCATTCTACACATCATCATACGACTTTTGCTTTAGCTTGGGCTACCACCTTTTTCACCACCTTGTTTTTCTCTCTGTACCTATTTCTGTCTTCCACTGACTGTGACTCTTCCCATCTTTCTTTGCCTCCTTCTTATCTTTTACTACTTTCTCAATGTCTTCATCCCACCACCAACTATCCTTTTCTTCCCATATGATACCAGATGTCTCTCCTAGCAGCTCCTTTCCATGCCTTCTTATTACTGCTGCATTTCGTGCCCACCATTCTTGAACATCTTCAATCCCTATATCAATATCCTCCAAAACCCTCCTCTTAAACTCTCTCTTCTTATCCCCTTCCTTCTGTAATTCGTACCATTTAATTTTCCTTATCCCTTTAGCCTTGGTTTTTTCTTTCCCTTTTCAACTTCAAGTCCATACATAGCAGCCTGTGTTGGGGGGCTACATGGTCGCCTGGAATAACTTTGCAGTTCTTGACCTCCACCAGATTTATCCTTTTATACAAGAAATAGTCTATCTGGGAGAATCTTCCCCCACTCCTATATGTTATTAGGTGTTCCCTTTTCTTCTCAAAAAATGTGTTTACTATTGCCATGTCGAATGACACAGCAAAGTCCACTACACTCTCTCCTTCTGGGTTTCTCTCCCCAATTCCATGGCCCCCATGCACCCGCCCAATCGCCTCATTTTCACTTCCGACATGGCCATTCAAATCTGCCCCAACTATCACCCTCTCAATGCTCTTCCAGTTCTTGCATTATTCCATCCATGTCTCTCCAGAAATTTCCCTTCTCTTCTTCTGTGCAACCAACTTGTGGTGCATATGCGCTTATAATATTCAGAATCTCTCCTCCATAACATATCTTCAATCTGATGATACGGTCATTCTTTCTATGCACTTCTATTACCGAGTTCTTTAGTTCACTAGACAGTACTATGCCAACTCCATTTCTACCTTGTTTATTTGCTCCACTATAATATAGCTTATATCCATCTCCCAACTCTTTAGCTTTATTTCCTTTCCACCGCGTTTCTTGCACACACACAACATCTACTTTCTTTTCTCTCATCAAGTCAGCCAATTCTCTACCTCTCCCAGTCATGGACCCAACATTTAGCTGACATACTCTGAACCCAATGTGAGCTCGCTTCTTTAGCTGCACCCGCTCCTGATGCAGTAGCCCTCGCCTTACCACAGAGTTAGGGCGATGTCTCTGTGCGTCGTTTACGGAGTACGCCCTAGCATTACCTCTTTCCATATTTCGGCTCATTCCATTTTTGGTTTTGGCACAGATTTTTACAGCCGGATGCCCTTCCTGACACTAACCCTCCCTATTTATCCGGGCTTGGGACCGGCACCCATAAGGACTTGGTTGCCCCCCCATATCGTAATTCATATGCAAATATATCGAAAATAAGGAAAGCTACAACCTTCAATCATTTTTTGTTGTATTCTATATGAAATTGCGCACATTTTTATATAAACTTTATGTAATAGCTAATTTAAAATGGTGTAAACATTACGACAATTGCACGAAAAAATTTTGATTTTTTTCGGAAGAGTTACCGCGTGGACGTAAGGAAAAATTTTTTTTTTACTTCCAATTTGTTGCAAAATGAAGGTAAATGATTGAATATTACTAGAATATAAGAGTTTTAGCTACAATTGCGTTTTTTGACCATTTCAGTAGAGTCAAAGTTGACCAAAGGTTGAAATTTTGGCACATCGTTATTTATATGAAAATATTTCAAAACTGATAAAAGCTACAACCATGGGTTGTTTTTGTTGTATTGTGCATGAAATTGCGCACATTTCCATATATAAAACCTTATGTAACGGCTAATTTAAAATGGTGCAAACATTACCACAATCGCACAAAAAAATTTATCGGAAGAGTTACCGCGCTGACGTAAGGAAAAAAGTTTTTTTCATAAATTCACCATAAATCGAAATATTGTGCTAGAGACGTCCAATTTGTTGCAAAATGAAGGTAAATGATTGAATATTACTAGAATATAAGAGTTTTAGCTTACAATTGCATTTTTCGACCATTTCGGTAGAGTCAAAGTTGACCAAAGGTTGAAATTTTGGCACATCGTAATTTATATGAAAATATTTCAAAACTGATAAAAGCTACAATCATGAGTATTTTTTTGTTGTATTCTGCATGAAATTGCGCACATTTTCATATATAGTACTCCATGTAACGGCTAATTTAAAATGGTGCAAAAATTGTCAAAGTGACAAAATAATTTCAGAGATGTGTCACTGATAATTTTTAGTGCGATAAGAAAGAAATTCGCGCCTGCGCGCCTGCGTAACGATTGTAAACAAAAAACGCCTTGATCCGTGAGCTCTCAGCATCCCCCAAGGCGCGTGATTCAAAAGTTTTCAGCTGGTAGGCCTATAAGTATTTTTCCACGAATTTAAAAAAAAACCTTTTTTATGTTGACGTTTAATACGTCCAATCGGCACCCGGGAGACAATTTATCTCGACGTTTAATACATCCAATCAGCGTAAGAGGGTTAAGTCTGTTGACAAGGCCTGCCAGCACTATTTTAAAGTGCTTGGTCAGGTACTCTCCTTATTATGTCTTGGACCTTATGGTCCAAGCGTGTAGAATAGCAGACATAGAATCCCTCCTTCGAACTTTCTTCTCAACGGGCTTTGGCCTCGAAGGAAGCTAGTGCATGTGGGAGGAAAGCGATAGTTCTTATCAGACCGATACCAGCCATAGTTGTGTTAACATGATCTGCTCAGCTCACTCGGTTCGTCTCAACCTGCTTGGATCAGCTGAATAGTGCGCTTGGCTCTGTCCAAGTGAACTATCTGCTCTCCTCAGGTTGGTGATTTGCCATGGCATAAGCACCCTCCTTCCCCATGCTGCATTCATCATAAGTGGTGATTGCCTGTGATCTACCCCTCCTGCTGTTTCTTTTATCAGGACAGGTAGGAATGTCCTTTCTCCATACCTGTTCTCTTGACCCTCTTGGCTGTTCTGAGAGGTACAAGGCAGACAGAGAATTCCAATGAGTTTATCTCTTTTTCAGAATTCAGGTGCAGGGGTTAGTATCTCGAGATCAATCCTCGGATCGTCTCGTCATACACTCGAGTAGTCAAGGAAAGTTTCATTGAGTCCTGTCGAATCTCCTTTCAAGGAGAGAAAATTGGGAGTTTCACGCCTCGGGAAAACTCAATGGTTTTTCCTTGGGATACGAATACCCACGATTTTAATTTTGCAGAGATCATTGTGCTGATTTATCAGCACACTGATCTCAGGAGTAGGACTGTGGCTTTCCCTGTGAATTATCTTCATTGATCAAGGCCCTTGCTCTTCCAGGAGTCAAGGGTTTTTGTAGGAGCACCTCATTCCTTCCATGTGAGGGCATTCTCAACTAGACAAATACCTTTTCTCCACATAAGGAGTTTAATCAGAATTTCGTTCTCTTCCCATCTGCTGCCATGACAGGAGCGATTCTTCTTTACCTCTGATGGGTCCTGTGCTGACTGCCGAAGGTTCTGTCTCTGCTTCCTCCGGACTTGGGTCGTTATCCGTTTTCCTTGCTGTTAACAATGTTATCGTTCAACAAGAAAAAGTAAAACTGGAGGTCATCACAATGATATCTCTCCAGGCAGTCTCCTGACAGGATTTGTGATCCTTCACTTTCTGTAAGGTTTAACTTCCTTACGGGCACATCCCACTTATATAGAAATAGTGATCCAATTTTTATGAAATCTTTTATTATATACATATACTATATAAGGTGATGTTCCAGAAAAAATTTCAGTGATCAGATGATTGATTTGGCTTAATGAAAAATTTTTTAAAAATTAAAAATTAAAGATGTAACTCCTTCATTTTTAGAGCTACAGTGGTACCTCAGGATACAAAATTAATCTGTTCCTAGGCGGCCTTCGTAACCTGAGCTTTTCGTATCTTGAACCGCATTTTACATGAAATTGCCTAATTCGTTCCAACCTACAAAAACACCCCAGTAAATTTTATAATAAAGCTAAATTGACCAATAAACAATGAAGTACGTACAACAATTTGGACCATTCAATACCTAACATAACCTTTATTGTAGAACGTACCTGTAAATAAAGTGTATTAGTGTTACATGGTACAAGAAATACTTTATGTACTTATGTAGTAAAATGTGGAACCTAGCCTTACCTTTCGAGTGAGACGATCTCCGAAAGTGGCGACAGAGGAGGAGGACAAATGGCAGAAAACAGGAACACTTAACTTCATGAAATACATTAAAAAATGGCAGAAAACATTAACACTAAACTTTACGAAACACATTTACAAATGGCAGAAAACATTAACACTTGATTATCTCCATCTTCGTTCTCCATAGAAAGCATCCTCTTCTTTCCGTGAACTTCAGCAACATTCTTGGGACCAATGGCTAATAACCTAAGTAATTAAGTTCACACACAACACGATAAAGTAACTTACATTACAACAAAAGTGAAATCACTAACACGAATTTACGTTAACAAACGAAATACTTATATGTGAAGGAACGAATTCCAGTGTTTACGATAACGCTGCCGCAAAATATGCTTGGAGGCCATGTTAGTCCAAGACTGCATCAGTGTAATTGTGATTAACCCTCTTACGCCGGAGCGGTAAATAAAAAATTCTCCCCCGTGTGCCGGAGGGGTTTCGGAGTGAGCGCGGAAGCGGAAAAAATATTTTTTTTCAAAAATCACAGCGCGCTTAGTTTGAAAGATTAAGAGTTAATTTTTGGCTCCTTTTTTTGTCATTGCCTGAAGTTTAGTATGCAACCATCAGAAATGAAAAAAAATTATCATTAGCATATATAAATAATGCGATATGATAGCGCAAAAACGAAATTTCATATATAATTGTATTCAAATCGCACTGTGCGCAAAACGGTTAAAGGTTACAAGTTACTTTTTTTTCATTGTAATGTACACTAAATTGCGATCATTTTGGTATATAACACATTGTAAAACGATAAAAGCAACACAGAGAAAATATTATCACAATATAATGCATGAATTCGTAACGTGCGGACGTAAACAAATATTTTTTTTAAAAATTCACCATAAATCTAAATATTGTCCTAGAGACTTCCAACTTCTTTCAAAATGAAGACAAATGATTGAATATTACTATACTGTAAGAGTATTAGCTTACAATTGCAATTTTTGACCATATCTGACGAGTTAAAGTTGACCGAATGTCGGAATTTTTTTATATATATATTTTTTATATGCAATTATTTCGAAAATAAGAAAAGCTACAACCTTCAAATATTTTTCGTTTTATTCTACATGAAATTGCGCACATTTTCATATATAAAACTCTATTAAATGCCTAATATGAAACGGAGCAAATATTCCGAGAATGGGACGTACGTATTTCGGAGATTTGTGGCGAAGAATCCGCGCGCGGAGGGAAGGAAAGATTTTTTTAAAATTCACCATAAATCTAAATATTTTGCTAGAGACTTCAAATTTGTTTCAAGATGAAGATAAATGACTGAATATTACTAGACTGTAAGAGTTTTAGCTTATAATTGCATTTTTCAACCATTTCGGTAGAGTCAAAGTTGACCGAACGTGGTTTTTTTTTCTATTTATCGTGATTTATATGCAAATATTTCAAAAATGAGAAAAGCTACAACCTTCAATTATTTTTTGTTGTATTCTACATGAAATTGCACACATTTTCATACATAAAACTTTATGTAACGGCTAATTTAAAATGGTGCAAACATTACCTCAATCGCACGTATGATTTTTTCGGAAGAGTTATCGCGCGGACTTAAAGAAAAAGTTATTTTTTTCATAAATTCACCATAAATCAAAATATTGTGCTAGAGACTTCCAATTTGTTGCAAAATGAAGGTAAATGCTTGAATATTACTAGAATATAAGCGTTTTAG
This sequence comes from Macrobrachium nipponense, assembly GCF_015104395.2. NCBI lineage: Eukaryota > Metazoa > Arthropoda > Malacostraca > Decapoda > Palaemonidae > Macrobrachium > Macrobrachium nipponense. The sequence continues at coordinate 42,991,962 of NC_087216.1, read as the reverse complement.
CTTACAATTGCTTTTTTCGACCATTTCGGTAGAGTCAAAGTTGACCGAAGGTTGAAATTTTGGCAATTATCGTTATTTATATGAAAATATCTCAAAACTGATAAAAGCTACAACCATGGGTTGTTTTTAGTTGTATTGTGCATAAATTTGCGCACATTTCCATATACTTTATATAACGGCTAATTTTAAAATGGTGCATGTATGATTTTTTTCGGAAGAGTTACCGCGTGGACGTAAGGAAAAAGTTTTTTCATAAATTCCCCATAAATCAAAATATTGTGCGAGAGACTTCCAATTAGTTGCAAAATTAAGGTAAGTGTTGAATATTACTAGAATATAAGCGTTTTAGCTTACAATTGCGTTTTTCGACCATTTTGGTAGAGTCAAATTTGACCGAAGGTTGAAATTTTGGCAATTATCGTTATTTATATGAAAATATGTCAAAACTGATAAAAGCTACAATCATGAGTATTTTATTGTTGTATTCTACATAAAAATGCGCACATTTTCATATATAATACTTCATGTAACGGTAAATTTACAATGGTACAAAAATTATGTCAAAGTGACAAAATAATTTCCGAGATGTGTCACTGATACTTTTTAGTGCGGCAAGAAAGAAATTCGCACTTGCGCGCCTGCGTAACAATTGTAAACAAAACAACACCTTGATCCGTGAACTCCCAGCATCCCCCAAGGCGCGTGATTCAAAAGTTTTAGGCTGGTAGGCCTATAAGTATTTTTCCGCGAATTTTAAAAAAACTTTTGTAAGTCGACGTAAAATACTTCCAGTCGGCACACGGGAGACAAAAAATGTTGACGTAAAATACGTCCAGTCGGCGTAAGAGGGTTAACCCAGTTTTCATCAAGGAAAACAAAATTTTTGAAGGACTGTCTGACTTGCTGCATCTCTCAAAAATCCTGTGCGAGCAACAGCAACATCACTTTGTTCGATAAGGAACTTGCTGCCATCAACTTAGGATTCGGAAGCCAATCTGCAACAGAACTCTTCAAAGTGACCAGATGCTACCATTGTAAGATGTTTTCTATCTTAGCTCTTCCATGACTTTGTAGTGTAGAGATTTGACTTATCAAAGTCATCAGAATTGGTAACTGTTGCTGGCTGAATTTTGGTCAGTGAACAGAAGACAGGTTTCTTGTGTTCAGCCTCTGACCACCATTCTTGATTTGCTTTGCAGCAAATCCTTTGAACTGTCCTGTCTCTTACTTTGGTGGCTTTGGCTGTCCGAGCAAGGGGTTGAGTGGATGTGACATAAAAAGTACTGATTCACATTATAAATGATTTCCTTCACTTGACTGTAGAGGCAGGGGCAGTGAGAGACACTGAATGACCTTGTTGAGCTGAGGTGGCAGCGGAGCACAAACCCAGCACAGCGGTGATGTCAAATCTCAGGAAAACATTTTTAATAATATTCATTTTCCCATAAAAATCTTAGGCATTCGTGAACAAACTAAGTTTTATTATAAGACAGATTAATTACCATATTTTAGTTAGTGTAAAAAATATCAAGTATCAGAGACATTTATTTGTCACTGTCGTGGCATATTTATAGAATTGTGGCAACTCAGCGGAAAATCCATGCTAAACACGGCCAGCACCTTAGTGGCCTAAGAGGCTGAGTTTGACTATAGTGTATGCGAAGCCCTTGAGGTACAAGCTTTGTGGTTGGTTAAAATCTCGCCCTTCTTGCCAAAAGTGACAGAGAGAGAGGAGGGGGTTGTTGCAAGCTGTTTTGTGATTTCACGGGATTTTCATTTAAAATTTTATTGATACTTGCTATGGTTACCTTAATATTTGAAAATTAGTAAATAATTTTTATATTATAAAAAATTTATTTAGCCATGAACATAAATAAAAGCAAATAATTATATAATTAGTGAATATTGCTGCATGAAAAAATCCAAGAATGTGAATTTTCTTCCATCAGATGCTTTAGACCAAATAGTCCAAAATATATTTACAATAGTAAGAAAACTATAATTCAATCCTTTGGGGGGTCTTGAAAGGAACTTATCCTGCATTTTTATTGAGTTTTTCTTAGAGACCTCCAAATATTGACCATTCTGCCCTTTTGATGCATGTTCTGTTAGGATTGGTGTTGTCCGAAATACTATTGAAAATTATAAGACAACCTTACTTTTAATTCTTTGAGTGCCTTGAAAGCATATCCTGCGTTTTTATTTAGTTTCTATAAAATAAAAAAAAGAAAACTCCAAACTTGACCATTCTGCCATTTTGGATGGATATTTCTTTCGTTTGGATCTGCTTCGTCTGAATTACGTATTATAAAAAATTGTAAGAAAACCTTACTTTTAATCCTTTGGGTATCTTGAAAACAATGTATCCTGCACTTTTATTAAGTTTTTCAACAAAAGAACTTCAAAATTGTTACCGTTTTGCCATTTTGGAGCTATATTTCTTCTGGCATTGTCGGCGTCGTAAACCTGGAACATGCGTTATAACCAGGAAATAATTTTTTAAAAATATATTTGAAGAGCGTCATAGCAGAGTTGGCGTAACCCCGGGGACTTCCTGTAGTACATTACATATTTATCCAAGATTCAAATGATTTGCGATAGCCTAAGCTCTCTTAATTTATGAAGTGTTTCAGATGTAAAATTTTCATAAATTTTTGTACGTATGTCATGAAAAATAAAGGTTGCTGTAACACATTAAAAAGGCCTTCTACACCCATTTCCATTTTTAAAATGGAAATACCAAAGTGCAGTACTAAATGGTAGCTCCTTGTTCCATATGAAACCAGCAGTTGTATACATACAGGTAGTCCCTGGTGTTTGGGGGGGGGGGGGGGGGATGTTCCGTTCCCGGGGGTGTGCTGATAATTGAAAACTGCCATTAACCAAAATTTGGTGATTTATGACGCCATAATGGTGCCTGTTGGATATGTTATGGTGCCATAAACTATTATTGGCGCCGATAACCGGAACTTGGCCCGTTATGGCACTAGACATGCACCATAAAACTGGATCGCCGATAACTGGGGAGTGCCTGTACATGTATGCATGTGTATATGTACATGTATGTATCTTGCTGTGTGTTGTCTTGCCCTTCTCGTACTCTCACGGTTATTCTAAAATAAAAAAATTTTTAAGTGTCCTACGCAAGCAGTTTAAGCTTGTCTTATAGGTTAGAGAAGGATTTTGATTTATATTGCACAGTTTGGTATTTATTTTGTGTACAGTACTGTACTCCATATTGTGTTTATATGGATACTGAACAGTGTTTGTTGTTTATTAGCATATTTAGTATATACAGATATGCATCATTGAGAACGTAAGGAGAGTAAGGGAATGAAGTTTCTATTTTATACATGCAGTGTTTTTTTTATCACATCTGAAAGTATTAATCTAGATAAGGGAGAGATTACTACCTTTAAACTTTTGTGTATGTTTTAAGCTAATAAGGGCCCATTACCCAGAAAAACCAGTAGATGTAGGTACAGGGCTTCCTCCTCATTGTCAAAAAAGTGTAAATTTAAAGACAAAGATTGATTGAGAGGGTATCATTAATGCTACATACCCTCAAATCAAGGTTGTGTAGCATGGTACATAGATTATGAGCTCCTTATTTGGATTTGTTTTGTTGCAGGTGACAGACATGATGGTTGCAAATAGCAGCAACTTGATCATAACTGTCAAGCCAGCCAACCAGAGAACAGTCGCTCATACTCCACGGAGAGGGTCTTTCTCTCGTAACTCTGCCATGTCATCAGGATCACAGCAGTCACACCAGTCAGCATCAGATGATGACAGATATGACCAGGATGAGATTAGGGACCTTACAGCTGGCGACTCGCTCACAGACGCACCTCTGTCCCATGCAATGTCTGCAAAAGAAGAAGGGGTTTTGCATCTCTAACATTCTATTTAATATATATATATATTTTTTTTTCCATGAGATTTTTTCTAGTTTGCAAGTTGTATAATTATATCTTGTATTATATGAGTGAAATGAAATGGGACATTTTTGGAGCATTATAGGAAAACTTTTAAACATTCACTTTAAAAATTTTTAACCATAGTACTGTACTTAATTAGGTATGTAGCTTGTGGTGAATTATCACGCTACATAAATTATAGATGATAAATCTAGCCCACCGTTGAGAGAATTCTTGTTCAGAGAGCTTATAATAAATGTGAATAGACATGAAAAGTGCCTGAATAGCATTAATGAATATAACTATGGGTGTCTTTAAACTGCCTTAAAATATTGTCAGTTGCCAGTACAGGTGAAGTAGTTCAACTAATATCTTGATGTCCCTTTTCTCAAGGAATTGATACTTAATGTTTGCCGTCTCGTACATAATTGTTGCCATAATGGCATAATCCATCCAATCTTTTCAGTAGTTACAACACTCTTTCCCCTGAAGGTTTCGTTTTTATCCTGAAATTATCAGTATTAGAGATGATTTTTTTTTTTTTTTTGAGGAATCACTTCTGTAAATTGATATCTTTTTTTTTTTTTTTTTGAGGAATCACTTCTGTAAATTGATATTCTTGAAAGTGTTAGATTTCATGACATAATAGTTTCCATGTCAAGGGTATATTTTTTTTAATATGGCCTTTTGCAGCTAATGTGGATGGTTTTAATGAGAAAAATACTGTGTAATATTTGTGCCTTCATGGATCATTTCAGGAGTCAGCTAATTTTGTGTGCCTTGTGTTAACAGTTTTACATTTGTAGTGCAAGCTTCCTCTGGCAAGCAGCTGTTATTCAAGTGCTCAGAGTGATATGAATATTTCTCCGGTGAGGGAAACTCAACTGAGCAGAGAAGATGCATACAAGAAAACAGGGATTTACTGTAGATACTGGTAGCCAGTGTAAACTGTTATTCTGTTTAGATTGTTGAGCATATTACATTCCAAAACTGAGGATGTTTATCTTGGTATGTACTTAGATTTTTGTAATTAGCTTTAAACTTGGAGTTCATTCAAGTGCGGTGCCGTCTTGCGATTGTATATACAATAATGTGCACATTGTATACTTTTGAAATAGAGCCAATGTTATACCCCATTGGCTTGCACATCATGTAGTTAACCATGAAGAAATTGCTACTGGTCGTACACATTACCTTATCAAGGTTGTCACTATAGTGTACAATTTTCACACTGAATGTATGAATATTCTTTAAAGTTTAGGTTGGAGCTAAGTAGTGCATCATCTAGCAGTAGGCTTCCATTCTTGTGTAAACTTCCGTATTGTATCTATTTTTTATTTCAGACTGAGCATTGCAGGATAGACTTTCTTTGTAAATGTTTTCAAGGAAATAATAAATTATAGAACAAAGACCAAACAGTAGCCCTAAAAATTTTAAAGATAGAGAGAGAAAACTAAGGACAAGGTTAATGCATTTAGTCTAGCTTACAAAGGTTGTGTTTTTCAGTGTTCATTGTAGGCAGACACAAATCCTAATTATCGTGAATAAAGTGACTTTTGAGTTGAATGTTCAAGATAAAAAGTGCTTTAGTTTGGTTTTATTTGTTCAAAAAAATGAGACAGCTGGATATTGTTGTTTTTCCACATTCCGTCCCTTAGGAACTTAATGTTGCTCTATTTTTGTTACTCGATGTTCTGGGTTTGGAAGACCACCCGTTGAATGAGTGCCTATGGTGTTTAGCTGTATATCCTTTATCCCTCCAGCAATAATATACTTTTTAGGTCATGACTGTAATGATGTGTTTTAGCAGCTTTTGAAGTCCATCCAGAAGTGGTCTTATCTACTATTTTGTGATATACACATCAGCTTTGTGGCCATCATGCTGAAGTTTTACATGTAAAGGTAAAGGCTGAGATTCTGCAGTTTTTATTCTGACTAAAAACTTTTTTTCATAAGGAGTTAACAGCACTGATTTCATGTGTAATAATGAATTCTAACATTCAAATTTCTGAAATTACAGGTATAATACATCATCAGCTCTTCCATGTCCCGTTGTATGTGCAGATCATTGTATTGCTAACAGATGTATTATCAAACAGTTTATTGATGTTTGTTATTGTAATAATTTATCTGATTGTGTCTAAGGGTAGCAGTATTTTAAAAATGGTGTATATTTATGCTGCTGAAATTTGCTGTTCTCTGTAGGATTGCATGTGCAGCAGCGAAGAAGTCATACAACTGGTAGTTTTACATAATCTTTGCACATAAGTTTAACAGATGAGAAATTATTTTATACATACATAGTTGTATGGACTATAGCTTATTAAAGTAAATATTATTTATTGAGTTATTCTTTCCTTACCTTCTGACATTGAATACAGTTGAAAAAAAGTAGCTGCCCAGCAAATTATCATCGTCATATGTAACTGTATTGGTTCACAGCATTAAATTTTACTCCAATACAAAGAAAGGCAATGGAAATGATTGGAATAAAATATGTTCAGTTAGGCTTGATACCAAGGAAGTAATAAATTTAAATTTAGAGGTGGTTTGTATGAGGGCCCCTGGTTCTTGGACTATTGCTGCTGTTGGAAGCTAAGAGGATAGCAGCAGAGAGGTAATGTCCCTGTGCTTTGATGTAAGGGTGCGTACACATGGTCGGACAAACACCATTTTGTACTATGTATGTATAGTAGACCCCTAGCATTCACGGGAAATAGGGACCAGACCAGACAAACACCCCCTCCCCCACTTCAAATAGTTCAAATCCGTGGATACTTGGTACCCCCTGTAAAAATGCTTATAGCTGCCTATCATGATAGTTCAAATATTAAATGTATGTAGTTCGTACTATATACTTAAAAGTATCATCCTACATGAAATATACCTTAAGTTATTAACATATTACTGTATTAATCTTTGAAATTATATTATTAATATTTCAAAGTCATCCTAAACACTAGTAATCTTAAAAATATTTTTCGTTGCAACAGACTGATTTTATGCGCTCCATAAATGAAATCTGCTGGTATAGTTTAGTTAACATCAAAGTCTGTGTCCTATCCCTATGGCAACCTGTGTCCTTCATAGAGCTAAGCCCAGCCATGTTGTCAGGTCAGTTGAAATCGAAGTCATAGCCTCAGCTCATACTGTAAACCAGTAACCTCTCGCATCTTTTCCCTGGCAACATTATAGTTCCATGCTGACACTGTCCGAAGCTCTGAACCACGAACACTGGCAATGCCTGTTAGGCCTTGGTGATTGCCTCTGGTGTCATCACCACACCTTTACTTTTCCTATTGTTATCTGGTAATTGTTTGTCTGATGAACACTGGTGTGTATGCACCCTCAGCCATCAGTACCCTGGAAGCCTTGCACCTCAACTACTGACCTAACAAATTGTAGTCAAACCTTTTTGCTTCTCTTGATAAGAATTTAATTTCTTATCATAGAAATTATATGACAAAAATGATAATGGGTTATAGAAAATCCTTCTCTTAAAACTGATGGAAGTGCTAGATAGTCTCGATGAGCTGATGACCCTTAACGGCACCTCGGACGACCGTGGTTCTGTTCTTGAGATGCGTCGTAAGCCAGAATGATGTTCGGAAAAATTGATTAAAATGCTGAAAAAGGTTATGATAGCCTTACTTTTAATCCTTTAGGTATATACTACATATTGTTTCTTGATGTTTTTCCTGCAATCTGAAGATTATTTTTATCCAAAAACTGGTGGTTCTGAAATGTAAAAATACACAATTAGTATAATGTATACTACACAAAATCCTGTATGCAATATAGTAGAATATCAAGAGTAAAAGAATAGTATGTATGTATAGTACATTTTGTTGTACAGTACTGTACAATAAATGTCAATTACAGGTGTTACTGTAATTTATTCCATAGATAAAAAGCAGTGAATTCCTTACTTTTAATTTGAAGTTGTCGTGCCATGTAACCTTGGACAATGTGTGTGGGGCCACATCATTCAGGGATTCTGGGATACTGGAATGTAAAAATTTACTATTATTGCATATTCCTATGTGCAATAAAGTATACAGTAGTAGTACTACAGTGGACACCTCCGTATTCGAGGGGGATGCGTACTAGACCCTCATCCCCCCCCCCCCCCCCCCCCCCCCACCCCCCCCACCCCCCCCCCCCCCCCCCAAAATAGTTGGAACTTGCCTTTAAAAAGTGCTGTTTGCTTATCTTGAAAGTTCAAACACCAAAGTACAGTGGTACCTCGAGATACGAAATTAATCCATTCCGAGGCGGCCTTCGTATCAAGAGCTTTTCGTATCTTGGGCGGCATTTTACATATAAAATGGCTAATCCGTTCCAAGCCCTCCAAAAACACCCCAGTAAATTTCATAATAAAGCTAAATTGACCTATAAACAATGCAATACTACAACAATTTGGACCATTCAATACCTAACTTAATACGTACTGCTAATTACCTGTAAATAAAGTGTACGTATTAGTGTACATGGTATAGTACAAGAAATTAAGGAAAACATACATAAACTAAACTTTACAAAACACTATAACAAAACTGTAACACTTAACTTTACGAAAAACTAACATGAAAAAAAAAAATTTCTTTTTTTATTTTTACAATTTTTTTAAAACTTTTTTTTTACTTTTTTATTTTTTTTTTTTATACAAAATTTCAACATCACCACCACTTTCAACTTTCTGTTTTTTAGTATCACTTGGTTCTTCCTTTTTGCTTACTCCTGCTAATACTAAAGGCCTCTTTAAAAAATAACTATCCAAGGAAGATTGCTTCTGCCTACTTTTCACAATGCTCCTGAAACGACTCAGGCAAGCGTCATCGAACTGCGCAAGCATACGACCTGTGTAAGCCTTTTCGGGGTGTCCTTTTTTTTTTTTTTTTTTTTTTTTTTTTTTTTTTTTTTCATAGGGTCGTCCTCCTCCCCTCGCTGCTGCTAGAGAACTCCTCTTGAACGACGTTATGTTGCATGGCCTCCAACTCCTTCAGGTCATCCGTCGTAAGCTCCTCGAGAAGGTCGTTGATGTCGTCCTCGTCGACGACCAGCCCCATGGACTTGCTGAGTGCAACGATCTCATCAAGATCTGGTTGAAAAAGTTTCAGGATTGTCAACTGTTTCTGAATCTGCAGCACCAGCTTCGCCCACGTCGAATCCCTTGAAGTCTCGGGCGGGTACAGCATCAGGCCAGAGTTTCCTCCACGAGGAATATAAGGTTTGCCTCGAAACCTCCTGCCAAGCTTGGTCAATGAGTCGGATGCATATCACAACATCGAAATGCTCCTTCCATTCACCCTAGGTGAGGTTTGTGGTATCGGTGATGTTGAAACATCTCTTGAAAAGATGTTTCATATACAGCTCTTAAAGTTCGATATCACTTGCTGGT